>NC_045128.1:19885497-20234940 GCF_007655135.1 Punica granatum
GTTCTTTCCCGTCATGATGCATGTGTTCATACGACGTATAGCATGATAAACGACGTACATTTACATGGGAGTAGGTAAGAACGTAAACTTGCATGCATTTCAACTTGTTAAACGCCTTAACACCTCATATCAAAAGAATATCGGAGATCCTAACTTCTCTAAGTCGTAGAGGAGTGTTACCTAGCCTCGGAACACGAGGAAAGAGTCGGAGAAGTGGCAAAGGGAGTCGGGAGACTCGGCTGGAACGAACAGACCCGAATCGGAGCAGTCGGGTCGACTGGCAGACCCGACTGGCAGTCTGGCTTGTCGGGGCCGTATTTGTTGATCGTGATGGAATTTTCGCGTGGGGCCAGTTGCGTTGGATTCCCAAAAGACAAAGGATCGCGCCTGTGGTGGTTTCGGGAGGAGAGCATGCGTAGATTTTCTGGAAATCAAAAACAAAGTCGGGTCAGTAAAAAAGGACAGACCCAGTCGGGTCAAAACAGACCCGACTGGCACCCAATGAAGAAACGGCTCCACAGGAGGCTCCCGGTGGTCTTTTGATGCAAGGTCGGTGGCATTGGACTCCTAACTGGCTGAGCATCACGGTGATAGGTGGTTCGTAGCGAGATTCAACCCGAGCTGACCTGTACGTTCCTGCAAAGTTCGGGTTAGAAAAGACGACCTGAGGAGCAGACCCGACTGGCACCCGATGAAGAAACGACTCTACGGGAGGCTCCCGGTGGTCTTTTGGTGCAAGGTCGGTGGCATTGGACTCCTAACTGACTGAGGATCATGCCTACAGTGGTTTCATGAAGATTAGACATGTCGATGTTCCTGAGAGATGCAAAGAAAACCGGTAAAAACTGGAAAAAATCTGTGAAGGGAGAAAGGAGAGAAATGGCGGTGGTGTGCGGTTGAGCGGCTCTCGGCACGCGACCACCTTGTCACGGGGGAGAGTGAGGGTCATGAGGAACCCCTAGGAAATGATGGCACGACTCGCCATAGTCGTGAGGTAGTGGAAATGTCGGGGAAGCCCGGGAAGCCGTGAAACACCTACGGAACCCGTTTCTGGACAGAGCTGGTTCGGGCTTCTGGGAGCTTCAAATCGCAAAACTAACACCGGAAATGGACTCGGGAGGTCGAAAACATGTGGGATATGAAGTTTGGTTGAGTTTGGTTCGGGTTGAGTGGCGGTCGCCGGAAAACGGTTGAGTTTTCCGGCAATTTTGCCTTGGTTTCGGGCTGAGGGAAAGCTGGACGAATTGTTGGAGTTTGAGAGGAATTTGAGAGAGTTTTTGAGTGAGAAAGCTAGAGAGAGAGTGCAAGAGGAGTTGTCTTTAAGTTAATGACCAAATGGACTTATAAATGCAAGCTTAATGACAAGATTGAGTGAAGTTAAATGCAATTAAATGGTGCTTAGGGCATCCGAATTTCTTAAGAGGGATTAGGGAGGAGAAGTTGTCTTGAAAAGGTTGATGGGAAGTGATGGATGGAAGAGTGGAGTTGCTGGATGGAAGAGTGGAGTTGATGGGTGTAAGAGATATTTGAAATGTGTGGTGGAGAGAGCTTCTTGAAGGATTGAGCCACCGAATTTGGGTTTTAGCCGCGGCTTGGAGTTTGAGCCGTGGCTTGGGGTTGAGCCATGGCTTGGAGGCTTGGCTTGGCTGAGCTGTGGACCCCATTCGACTAAGAGAAAAGCCGGGAAAAGTTCGAGACTTGATTGAACGCGCGTCCGATCTCCGATGTCCAATTAATTTATGGATTTGGAATGCTTGAATGACGAGGATTTGAATGAGCCTAATATCGCCATGCGTCGTGTGGACGAACGTTCGGGCGACTCGGCGCCTCGAGAGTCGGTTTTGCCCTGTTTGGACGTTCGTAGCGGAGTATAGCGTCCCCCGGTCCCCGATTGCTCTTTGTGCATCCTAACATTCGTTTCGGTGACCCTTTCACCCCGTAGGGATTGTCGGCTCGTCGTCCCCGGCCGAGGACCGTCAGCCCGGGGAGGCCTAGGGACTTGGGACCGGGATTTTCTCACTGTTCCCTGAATGTCTTGAGGCGCTCGGGGATCGTCGTGGGGTGCTCGAAGATCGTTGTGATCTCTGTTTTCCGTGGAAATGCCCCGAAGGTTCGCCGGGAGACGTTCGTGCCCACTGAAATATAGCTCGGGAGACCGAGTCGAGTTCCGGAAGGTTGTCTGAAGCTTGTTCCCCGGCCCAGGTGGTCCTTGGATGCCTGTAAGCCCGTTTTGAGGGGCCGTTTGCTTGTCAGTGGGGCGAACCCCGGGAGCTCTGTTAGAAAAGGCGTCCGTGGGGGATTGGGGTGTCCCGGCTTAAGCAAGACGCCCCGGAAATGCGCCCGGACGTGTCATTGGTCACTTTGGCACTGAGAGGAATTTTTGGAGTCCCATATTGGGCACCTTTCGGTGCTTCGGTGACTCGGTGATGAATAGTGCCACAGTGTGAGCTCCGTCGTTTCGGGGATTCCTTGTTCGTTCGTTCTTCCGATGGCTTTCCTCCGCTTTTCTTAGTGGACCGTGCTCTTCTCCTATTGCTCATGACCCCATGCTCGCCTATTTGTCTCTGATTGCCGGGTGTTGAATAGTGTCTCGGGCCTCGGTCGGAAATCCTCGTGTGGGAAGCCGGTGGGCCAAAATGGGGTGCTGACAGCTTGCCCCTCTTTGGTTGCATGCTCGGTTAGAGGATGTAGCCAAAGATCATGAGAGGCACCCTTTTTGGTCCCGGCGACCGCTTCTGTCGTCGTTCTCCGTGGTAGCTTGCCCCTCCTGTCATGAGATAGTAGCATGATTGGGATTTGGAGGATGTGAAGTAGTAGGTGAAGGGCCGAAGCCCGCAGAAAGCAGTAAAATGGACGAGAGGTCCGGAAAGCAGTAAATGTGGACGCGAAGTCCGGAAAGCAATAAAGTGGACGCGGAGTCCGGAAAGCAGTAACCGGACGCAAAGTTCGGGGACGCGAAGTCCTAAAAGCAATAAAGTGGACGCGGAGTCCGGAAAGCAGTAACCGGACGCAAAGTCCGGGGACGTGAAGTCCTGAAAGCAATAAAGTGGACGCAGAGTCCGGAAAGCAGTAACCGGACGCAAAGTCCGGGGACGCGAAGTCCTGAAAGCAGTAAAGTGGACACGGAGTCCGGAAAGCAATAAAGTGGACGCGGAGTCCGTAAAGCAGTGCAAAGTCCGGGGACGCGAAGTCATGAAAGCAGTAAAGTGGACGCGGAGTCCGGAAAGCAGTAACCGGACGCAAAGTCCGGGGACGCGAAGTCCTGAAAGCAGTAAAGTGGACGCGGAGTCCGGAAAGCAGTAACCGGACGCAAAGTCCGGGGACGCGAAGTCCTTATAGCAGTAAAGTGGACGCGAAGTCCGGAAAGCAATAAAGTGGACGCGGAGTCCGGAAAGCAGTAACCGGACGCAAAGTCCGGGGACTCGAAGTCCTGAAAGCAGTAAATGTGGACGCGAAGTCCGGAAAGCAGTAACTGGACGCAAAGTCCGAGGACGCGAAGTCCTGAAAGCAGTAAATGTGGACGCGGAGTCCGGAAAGCAGTAACCGGACGCAAAGTCCGGGGACGCGAAGTCCTGAAAGCAGTAAATGTGGACGCGAAGTCCGGAAAGCAGTGACCGGACGCAAAGTCCGGGGACGCGAAGTCCTGAAAGCAGTAATTTCCGGACGCAAAGTCCGGGGACGCGAAGTCCTAAAAGCAGTAAATGTGGACGCGAAGTCCGGAAAGCAATAAAGTGGACGCGGAGTCCGGAAAGCAGTAACCGGAAGCAAAGTCCGGGGACGCGAAGTCCTGAAAGCAATAAAGTGGACGCGGAGTCCGGAAAGCAGTAACCGGACGCAAAGTCCGGGGACGCGAAGTCCTGAAAGCAGTAAAGTGGACGCAGAGTCCGGAAAGTAGTAACCGGACGCAAAGTCCGGGGACGCGAAGTCCTGAAAGCAATAAAGTGATGACGGGACTTGGCCCTGCATGAAAGTGAAGACGGGACTCGGCCCTACAGAAAAATGATGATGGGACTTGGCCCTGCATAAAGGTGAAGATGGTGGGACTTGGCCCTACATAAGAGTGGTGGTGTGGATCTGGCCCTGCATAAAAGCAAAGATAGGACTCGGCCCTACATAAAAGTAAAGATGGGGCTCGGCCCTGCAGAAGAGTAATGATGGGACTTGGCCCTGCATAAAAGTGAAGACGGTGGGACTTGGCCCTGCAGAATAGTGAGCGCCTACGTATCCCGTGAGACCGGGAATTAACGTCTGCCATGGTTCTAGCTGCTTGGCATCTGTGATCCTAACATCATTAGCAAGTCGTAGTGAGTTGTTAATGATGTACGGGTGTATCAATGCTTATGAAGATAACGTCATTGTGACACACGATGCTTCAGTTTTGGATTCCCTAGGTGACTTGTGAAGAACTTTGCTTAGGCAAGTACTACTGGATCTCGCCTTCAAAGGCCTCAATGCGAGGCCTTCAGGGACTTTTGTCGACCATGCATGGGCATATTAAGACGTTCTCAGTGAAGCCCTAGCGACTCTATCGATTGTTCGACGCGCTTGTTGGCTTAGGACCCTTCTCGTCAGGGTAGCGCAAGGTAGCTGCGTTTGTGACCCACATGGGGAGTTCTGCGCAAATTTGACCAGGCCTCAGTCTAGTCTTCCCAACGTGTTATGACTAGGCTCCCGGAAAGGAATGTCTGGGATTTTGGCTTTGTGGTAGCCGATTGAAGGGTGGCTGTGACCCATTTTGGAGTTATGTAAATGACAATGAGAAAAGAGAAAGCTTAGAGAGCACGTTGCCCCAAGCTAAAAGGATACACGGATTCACGCCTGCAGCGAAATGTACCCCCTTTTTGTCTTTCCGCGGTGTGGGCTGCGCCAAACTCCTCGGATGGCGTGTTCGGTTGTCCACTACGCCTGGGGAAGAATCCGCCTTGGAAAGTTGAGTTATGTTGAAGAGCCGATTGGGGATCGCGTTGGAGTAGACATCCTGGCCATTTCCCCTGGGGATCCCTAGCTCGCGCAGTGTGCGAGAGCCTCGGGTGACTGTTTTGTTTATCTCTCGTTTTGCTCTCCTTTTACTACGGTCACCCACCTCGGGGCCGCACCTCTCAACCTAAAGGGAATGAACTCTCCTTTTGCCACGACCGCCCGCCTCGGGATTTTCGGTCATGCCTCTCTTTTGCCCTAGCTTTTGCCTAGGTCGCCCCGAGGGGTTTTCGACCTAGCGGGCTCGATTCTTTTATCTCTCGAGTTTGCAAGGGCGAAGTGCTCGAATGATTCGACGTTCGAGTGCGTTACGCTCTGTCTCCGTCGAGGAGATGCGACTGCTGCTTCCCTTTTTGTTGGGATTTGTTCATTTCTTTTGGATCGGGGGTGCCGGTGCTTTTGGTGAACCTCGGCATTGCCCCATTTTTTATTGGCGGGTTTTTCCCGCTTCTTTTCTCTCTCTCTTCATTGGCGGGTTTATCCCGCTTCTTTTCGCTCTGTTTTTTTTCTCGCAGCTGGGGTCTGTATTGTGCCCCTTGTACTTGTTTGAAACTCCTCGACTTTGCATCATCGAAGCTGCTTTTGTTTGCTTCGCCCCATGGAGACTTAATGTACTTTGTTGTCCTAGCCCAATTTTGTGAGGGCTGGTTTTCTCAGAAGTCTGATGCTTGTGCACTCAAAAGCCGAACTTCGCGTCTTTTGTCCTTGCAAACTTTACAAGTCCTTTCCCCTATTGTCTAAAACGAAAACAAAATTGCCCCAGGAGCATGGGTGACCAAGGTTGCCTCCGCGTGAATGTTGGACGGGGATGCCCCGGTCTTTGTGATTTGTGTCGGGCGTCTTGTACAACCATCGTCCCCGATCGTGCTTGTGGTTCCAGCATCAGTTGTACGCCGGAAAGGTGTGCTCTCGAAGCCGATAGGCATGTTTGTTTGTCGATTGAGACGGTTGCGTTGAAGGCATGCAGCTCGTTCGGATGCTTCCGTCGTCGGCTTCATAGGGGGTACCTCCTTGTCGGGCCCTTCCCTACTAAAGTATAGGAAGAAAGACCCGATAGGAGTTCTCGGGGAGGTGTGAACCCGCGCATCGCTCTTCGCCCGCGACTGGCGTGTCCCTGTGAAGGATGACAAAGAGGATGATGCATTAGGCGATTATGCGGTGGAATGTGTGGTAAGAAATGTAAGGTGGACCCATGGGAGGTTCCCTCATCCAGCGCGCGACCCGTGGGTGCCGCGCGTGGGGGACACTCAATTCCGGGAGTCTAATCATCACCACCCTGGGGTGGTCAGACTGTGATCGTGAGCCGTATAGGCGTACTTTCCCCAATTGCTGGTTGGCATGCACAGCCGTCCTAGGGAAGGCTCGAGAAGCCGGATCCCAGGAGGACAGACGAATCGAACAATTCCGACAAAACCAATAGGGCGTCCTGAGAACTGTCCTAATGCCCCTTTCTTGTCCGGAGTCCGCTTGGGAATGTATTAAGATAAATGTAAAACGAGAGTTTAGGGAAAAGTGCATGTTGCCCTAGTGGCTGGTTGATGGCCACAGTGGAGGGTGGGCAGGGATCATTCTCCGGTCGGAGATGTGACCGTGCTAGTGACTCTCGCGGCGGGTGGGCAGGGCCATGCTCTGTTCGTCAGAGCCGTTGCTTGTGATCTTTTGCGGTTGAAGAATTAGACTTGCTCCTCGGAGTATCGCTTGGATGAATTTGAATCCAAGTCGATTTTTGACTTTAGATGAGCCTGAAAGCAGTAGATGCGAGGTGTCAAAACATGAAAGCAGTAAATACTGGGCCGGGGCCCGAAAGCAGTAAATGTAGGACCAAGGCCCGAAAGCAGTAAATGCAAGATCGAGGCCCGATGCGGGGCCGAAGCCCAAAAATGGGGCCGGAGCCCGCTGCAGGGCCGAAACCCAAAAGTAAATGCAGGGCCAGAGGTCGATGTATGGTCGAAGCCTAATGCAGTAAATGCGGGGTCGAAGCCCGATGCAGGGTCGGAGCCCGATGCAGTAAATGCAGGGCCGGAGCCCGATGCAGGGTCAGAGCCCGATGCGGGGCCGAAGCCCAATGCAATAAATGCGAGGCCGGAGCCCGATGTAGGGCTGGAGCCCGATGCGGGGCTGAAGCCCAATGCAGTAAATGCAGGGCCGGAGCCCGATGCGGGGCCGAAGCCCGATGCAGTAAATGCGGGGCCGGAGCCCGATGCAGAGCCGGAGCCCGATGCGGGGCCGAGGCCCGATGCAATAAATGCGGGGCCGGAGCCCGATGCAGGGCCGGAGCCCGATGCTGGGCCGAGGCCCGATGCAATAAATGCGGGGCTGGAGCCCGATGCAGGGCCGGAGCCCGATGCGAGGCCGAGGCCCGATGCAGTAAATGCAGGGCCGGAGCCCGATGCGGGGCCGAGGCCCGATGCAGTAAATGCGAGGCCGGAGCCCGATGCAGGGCCGGAGCCCGATGCGGGGCCGAAGCCCGATGCAATAAATGCGGGGCCGGAGCCCGATGCAGGGCCGGAGCCCGATGCGGGGCCGAAGCCCGATGCAATAAATGCGGGGCCGGAGCCCGATGCAGGGCCGGAGCCCGATGCGGGGCCAAAGCCCGATGCAATAAATGCGGGGCCGGAGCCCGATGCAGGGCCGGAGCCCGATGCGGGGGCCGAAGCCCGATGCAATAAATGCGAGGCCGGAGCCCGATGCAGGGCCGGAGCCCGATGCGGGGCCGAAGCCCGATGCAATAAATGCGGGGCAGGAGCCCGATGCAGGGCCGGAGCCCGATGCGGGGGCCGAAGCCCGATACAGTAAATGCGAGGCCGGAGCCCGATGCAGGGCCGGAGCCCGATGCGGGGCCGAAGCCCGATGCAGTAAATGCGGGGCCGGAGCCCGATGCAGGGCCGGAGCCCGATGCGGGGCCGAAGCCCGATGCAGTAAATGCGGGGTTGATAGGAAAGTGCAAGAAATGCGAAAGCAAAGGTCAATGCTGAGGAATAGCGTGAGGCGCTGTAATGCGGTGACGCTGATTTGCTTGCGGTCTTGCTTTGTGGAGCAGGGATGAGGACTTAGTGTTGAAATCCCAAGGAGCTGGATGGATGTAAGACATTTGTTGTCTCAATTGTGGTCGATCAGTATTCATGATGTCTTCTTGTGTAGAATTTTCTACAATGGGAAAGAAAACAATGAAGGAGCAAACTATATTCGCGATTTCAGCGTAAGGGCTTAGGGGATTGAACTAGCCTGGTAGGCGTCGTGCGAGCGCGCTGAGGGACATGCACAAGGTGTGTCGAGGATGCGTGCATGGGCAAGGTAGGGGTGTGCTCGCACGACGCGGAAAGGGCACACTGTTGTGCTGGTGGAAGCACTTGTAGCATCGAGGGACGTGTGCTCAACCATGCAATAACGTAATCGATTGCGCGGGATTAATGGGGAGTTAGTGTTGCTTAGATGGTTGGCCCTTGAGCTACTGATCGTCTCGCCGTGGAGGAAGGGTGAGGACCACGAGAGATCCACCTGCAAAGGCGGTCACAACTTTTTCTACCGTGTGGTAGTGTTAATTCTCATGTAAAATAGTAAATAAATAGGATGCGTGCAATGCGTGAGTTTTCAAAAGCTAATGTTGTCGTTCACATTGACTCGAAAGGTTCAAAGTACAATGCAAATTTTGTAAAATAGAGCCTTAAGCTGATTTGCCACCACACTCGGGGTTTGAGCGAGCGCCGCCTTGGAAAGCACCGGGTCTAGGCGAGGGCCTTGCGGAGATATCTATCCTAGAGTGCATGTGTGGGTCTTCATGAGGCCCTTTCCTAGACCTCTCCAGGGCGGCGTTCGCTCAAGCGAGCTCCTGACCGCATCTCTGCATCTTGGCACGAGTTTGGGAGAGCTCCCTCTGAGGTGGTTGGCCGGCGAGTTCTTCGTTTCTCAGCGACCTCTCGGTGATCGAACCTAGTGTTGATGAG
Organism: Punica granatum; assembly: GCF_007655135.1. NCBI lineage: Eukaryota > Viridiplantae > Streptophyta > Magnoliopsida > Myrtales > Lythraceae > Punica > Punica granatum. The sequence continues at coordinate 19,894,419 of NC_045128.1, forward strand.
GTCGATCATGCTGTCCCAGAGTATACGCCATCTGCATTTCGTGGCGGGTCGGTGAGGTTCTTGTGTTCTGGTGGACTCTGCCGAGGCGCGGGCAGGAGGCCGAGCAAGGCGTCCCTTACCAAGACGAAAGGAAAATCCGCCTAGGACTCGTCAACATGAATGACGTCCTATTTTTTGAAAATTGCATGATGCATGTGTGCGAAGAGAGTAAATGCCCACGGCTTAATAGAAATTACATGTACATCGCTCTTGAAATGGAAAAGACTCAAGTGGCACGCAGGCCGACTCGATGGACTGTTGTCGGCGTCGGGTTGAAGGCTTACATGGAGGCATAGCACGATGCATGGTTCGGTGCTACAAGGACCGTGCTATCTATGGATGGGGGCTCCCGACTCAAGGGTGTGAATTCCTTGAAATCGAGCGAGGATCTTTGGGGGCCGGTTTGGTGGCATAGCCGACTCGATCCGTTCCCTTACTCGGAACCTCTGACTAACCTAGCTTCCTATTTTGGCGCCCGTGGGATTTCGGACAAGGCACCTAAAGCTAGCATGATATGCAATGCATGCGTGAAATAAATGTGCGTAAGTAGATAAGCCGTAAACGACGGAAAGCAGTAAATAAACAAGCAAGCAAGCGAACGGGATTGAGCCCGAACCCTCTAGATGTCCCCAGTGGAGTCGCCAAGCTGTGCGCACCCGAATTTCATCTCGTCGGGGCACGCATGCGCGCGCCTAAGCAAACGCGGCTTGGGAGTGTCCACCTTCCCGGGGACGCGCGACGGACGCACGTGAGAAGGAGTCGCCACTTGCCATTTTACGACCCGAGGGTCGAGGGTCGGCAAGTTACCCGAGTCTAGGGGTACGGGGTACACCTAAATGCTAAGGCAATGGTCGTACGGAACCGAAAATTCCGAATTCGGGGGTTCTATTACGTGCGGGCCTATATCCCGCACGCCCTCTCGGTACTCTAGTTTGCTAGGCTTGCCATTTTGTTTATTTACCGCGTGATTTAGAGTTGCGCTCGACTCGCCCGTTTTGACACTGTAAATTCGATGAATTGATCAAGTTGGACCAAGAGTCCGAAAGATGAGTAGGCTTGTGCATCGAGGAGTCGGTTCACTATCTTAGCGTTACAGTTCATCGAACCGTGATGGTTGATTCCCTGCGTGAACCGAAACCACGAGTATCCAAGCTTACTCACCCTTTGGTGGCGATAGACCAACTTAACCGATCCAGCACTCGGACCTCTCGCTCACCGATCGGGGATCCTTACAAGGAGATGAATGAACATACAAATAGAATCCTCACAATGTTCTCTCGAACAATTACAAAGTATAACCGAATAAGTAAATGGATCCCGATCGGTTTGCATTGGGCCACTATTCCGCTCCTGCTCACCGTGTATTTTGAATAACCGATAAATAAATTAAGGCAACGCGGGCTCAAAGAGCCGGGGTCGGGTCCGATCGAACCGTCGGTTTGCAGAAAAACGACTCGTTTCCACTGTAACCGTTGGATCGATCGAGCTCCCGGGTGATATCTAAACACGTTTCACGCGCTCAATCCAAATCCGCCTTCCACATAGGCCGTATTCGGAGTGTGACGGTGAATCGAGGCTAGATCCCATTCCGCACTCGGGTTGCACGCGCTCGGTGAGTTAAGAGGCGTTGGACCTCGTGTTCGGTGATTTGGGGCGTTGGACCCCATGCAACACGTGACTTATGGGTTCGGGCCCGAACCGCAATAAATCATCAAAAGCAAGAATAAAACGGAAGAAAACTGATGTAACTGACACGATACAGAAAGCAACTGACAATTGTCGGTGAATACAGACAAGTGGTGTATTAAGTCGAATGTACGTGATTTAATCAGTTATTACCCGTGGTTGATTGGCAAACAATGCATCTAACCTAGGCAAACATAGAGGGCGGGCTAGGATAAGGTTCTAAGCCGATTACATGTGTGTGTTTGTTTTATGACTCTTATTCAGTTAAGTGTCACTGCGGTTTCACTGAATTAGCCAAACTCGTGTTTTGACTCTAGATTGGAATCTAATATTCCACTATCCATTATCTAATGTTTATTTAAGTCAAGTACATGATTAATCCGGTTCTTCGTCTTTTTCAACTGAAATAAAAAGGTTCACCACCGAATCTACGATAGGAAGATAAAAACACCGAAAGTGAACGGAATGGGCCGTACGAATGAAACTCGCACCCGAACGGGCCGTCCCTTTCCGTCCATAGATCGAGGTGTTTCCGACTCCCTAAAGCCTAGGATATCGATGAATCACGGAATGACGACTATGCCCTTGAGTGGTAAAACATGTGATGTTCATATATAAATTAAAGATCGTGTGACACGAAGAGGTCTAAAGAGGACTCGCGCATCTCGACTCGAGCCGCCTCAAATTGGGCCCGGACTCGAGTCATAGTACGCGAGTACTTGCTAGACACAATTCTATTCGTGTTACACGTCTCGATGTTTTGAAATTATGAGCTTTTAAGGAAAAGGGCATTTCCGCCGTTTCATGAACCATCGATACGTTTACGAATTAATATTCAATTTGTCCAATTATTTAATCCAAGTGATTTAATTAACCGAATGATACGTCTCGTTTCTCCCATTTGTGAAATTATTCGGTGGTAGTGATCTTATATCGAGGAATTGTGGACTTGACGGATAATCTTCCAAAACTAACTCTCCTAGGAGACGGCTAGCACATGATCGACGATAGAAACACAAAATATGGGTACACTCAATTCCAAGGGACGATTCCGAAACAACGAAAGAGACCGTCCTAAGCCCGGGATGGGTCAAAGAGCACTCGGCCCCTCCTCCAAAGGTTGAGCCGAGAGCTCTCCATGACCCGACTTGGGTTATGGAGGGCCTCCTAGATCGATTCGGATCGTATCTTGCATGCATAATACGTCAAGCACGATAGTAGCGCACGTTTTAACCAAATCGATGCCGCCATGATCATAATTACGCAAACGGGCATACAAACATGCACAAACAAAATATTTAAAGGAATCAATAAAACGGCATCGACTCATACAACGACGAAATGGAAAATACGGGAACCGACTTATTTCGAGGCGAAAGAGGATTCCTTGGACCCGTGTGGTCCAAAGAAACTCTCGGCCACCTCCCATGAGGAATGGCCGTGACTTTCCGTGGCTCACGCGGGTCAAGGTGACCTCTTCAACCCCGATTTAAGTTCTTGCCCGTCATGATGCATGTGTTCATACGACGTATAGCATGATAAACGACGTACATTTACATGGGAGTAGGTAAGAACGTAAACTTGCATGCATTTCAACTTGTTAAACGCCTTAACACCTCATATCAAAAGAATATCGGAGATCCTAACTTCTCTAAGTCGTAGAGGAGTGTTACCTAGCCTCGGAACACGAGGAAAGAGTCGGAGAAGTGGCAAAGGGAGTCGGGAGACTCGGCTGGAACGAACAGACCCGAATCGGAGCAGTCGGGTCGACTGGCAGACCCGACTGGCAGTCTGGCTTGTCGGGGCCGTATTTGTTGATCGTGATGGAATTTTCGCGTGGGGCCAGTTGCGTTGGATTCCCAAAAGACAAAGGATCGCGCTTGTGGTGGTTTCGGGAGGAGAGCATGCGTAGATTTTCTGGAAATCAAAAACAAAGTCGGGTCAGTAAAAAAGGACAGACCCAGTCGGGTCAAAACAGACCCGACTGGCACCCAATGAAGAAACGGCTCCACAGGAGGCTCCCGGTGGTCTTTTGATGCAAGGTCGGTGGCATTGGACTCCTAACTGGCTGAGCATCACGGTGATAGGTGGTTCGTAGCGAGATTCAACCCGAGCTGACCTGTACGTTCCTGCAAAGTTCGGGTTAGAAAAGACGACCTGAGGAGCAGACCCGACTGGCACCCGATGAAGAAACGACTCTACGGGAGGCTCCCGGTGGTCTTTTGGTGCAAGGTCGGTGGCATTGGACTCCTAACTGACTGAGGATCATGCCTACAGTGGTTTCATGAAGATTAGACATGTCGATTTTCCTGAGAGATGCAAAGAAAACCGGTAAAAACTGGAAAAAATCTGTGAAGGGAGAAAGGAGAGAAATGGCGGTGGTGTGCGGTTGAGCGGCTCTCGGCACGCGACCACCTTGTCACGGGGGAGAGTGAGGGTCATGAGGAACCCCTAGGAAATGATGGCACGACTCGCCATAGTCGTGAGGTAGTGGAAATGTCGGGGAAGCCCGGGAAGCCGTGAAACACCTACGGAACCCGTTTCTGGACAGAGCTGGTTCGGGCTTCTGGGAGCTTCAAATCGCAAAACTAACACCGGAAATGGACTCGGGAGGTCGAAAACATGTGGGATATGAAGTTTGGTTGAGTTTGGTTCGGGTTGAGTGGCGGTCGCCGGAAAACGGTTGAGTTTTCCGGCAATTTTGCCTTGGTTTCGGGCTGAGGGAAAGCTGGACGAATTGTTGGAGTTTGAGAGGAATTTGAGAGAGTTTTTGAGTGAGAAAGCTAGAGAGAGAGTGCAAGAGGAGTTGTCTTTAAGTTAATGACCAAATGGACTTATAAATGCAAGCTTAATGACAAGATTGAGTGAAGTTAAATGCAATTAAATGGTGCTTAGGGCATCCGAATTTCTTAAGAGGGATTAGGGAGGAGAAGTTGTCTTGAAAAGGTTGATGGGAAGTGATGGATGGAAGAGTGGAGTTGCTGGATGGAAGAGTGGAGTTGATGGGTGTAAGAGTGGAGTTGATGGGTGTAAGAGATATTTGAAATGTGTGGTGGAGAGAGCTTCTTGAAGGATTGAGCCACCGAATTTGGGTTTTAGCCGCGGCTTGGAGTTTGAGCCGTGGCTTGGGGTTGAGCCATGGCTTGGAGGCTTGGCTTGGCTGAGCTGTGGACCCCATTCGACTAAGAGAAAAGCCGGGAAAAGTTCGAGACTTGATTGAACGCGCGTCCGATCTCCGATGTCCAATTAATTTATGGATTTGAAATGCTTGAATGAGGAGGATTTGAATGAGCCTAATATCGCCATGCGTCGTGTGGACGAACGTTCGGGCGACTCGGCGCCTCGAGAGTCGGTTTTGCCCTGTTTGGACGTTCGGAGCGGAGTTTAGCGTCCCCCGGTCCCCGATTGCTCTTTGTGCATCCTAACATTCGTTTCGGTGACCCTTTCACCCCGTAGGGATCGTCGGCTCGTCATCCTCGGCCGAGGACCGTCAGCCCGGGGAGGCCTAGGGACTTGGGACCGGGATTTTCTTACTGTTCCCTGAATGTCTTGAGGCGCTCGGGGATCGTCGTGGGGTGCTCGAAGATCGTTGTGATCTCTGTTTTCCGTGGAAATGCCCCGAAAGTTCGCCGGGAGACGTTCGTGCCCACTGAAATATAGCTCGGGAGACCGAGTCGAGTTCCGGAAGGTTGTCTGAAGCTTGTTCCCCGGCCCAGGTGGTCCTTGGATGCCTGTAAGCCCGTTTTGAGGGGCCGTTTGCTTGTCAGTAGGGCGAACCCCGGGAGCTCTGTTAGAAAAGGCGTCCGTGGGGGATTGGGGTGTCCCGGCTTAAGCAGGACGCCCCGGAAATGCGCCCGGACGTGTCATTGGTCACTTTGGCACTAAGAGGAATTTTTGGAGTCCCATATTGGGCACCTTTCGGTGCTTCGGTGACTCGGTGATGAATAGTGCCACAGTGTGAGCTCCGTCGTTTCGGGGATTCCTTGTTCGTTCGTTCTTCCGATGGCTTTCCTCCGCTTTTCTTAGTGGACCGTGCTCTTCTCCTATTGCTCATGACCCCATGCTCGCCTATTTGTCTCTGATTGCCGGGTGTTGAATAGTGTCCCAGGCCTCGGTCGGAAATCCTCGTGTGGGAAGCCGGTGGGCCAAAATGGGGTGCTGACAATGAGGACCTCTCGGTTCATCCCCATAGGGTATGACCGAAGGGTACCTTTGGTTCTCCCGAGTCGTCATGGTCTCTTCGACCTAGATTCGAGTCCGTTTCCACCATGTTATCATATCATGACAGCAAAGATTATAAGGATACGGGAAGTGACTGTATTCGGGGAAGAAGAGACCACTTAAGTCACGGGTGAGCCGCGAAACCTCACGGTCCCTTCCCGTAGGACCTAACCGTGAGACTTTGTGGCATGACCGGACCATGATGGCCTCTTCCTACGCGACTCTAAACATTTCCCGTCATGATGGACATAATATAATGATGTATGAACGTAATGAACGATGTGAACATGCATAAAAACGAATAAAAATCCAAGCTTGCATGCAATACGGTTATTAATCACCTTATCACCCCACAACAACCAAGAATCGAAGACCTAACCCCTCTAAGTCGTAGGGAGGTTATACCTAGCCTCGGAACACGAGGAAAGAGTCGGAGAAGTGGCAAAGGGAGTCGGGAGACTCGGCTGGAACGAACAGACCCGAATCGGTACAGTTGGGTCGACTGGCGGACCCGACTGGCAGTTCGTCTTGTCGGGGTTGTACCGGTTGATCGGGATGGAATTTTCGCGCGAGATCGGTTGCGTTGGATTCCCAAGAGACTGAGGATCACGCCTGCGCTGGTTTCGTGGAGATTGCTTGCGTAGATTTTCCGGAAATCAAAAGCAAAGTCGGATCAGTAAAAAAAAGATAGACCCAGTCGAGGCAAAACAGACCCGACTGGCACCCGATAAAGAAAAGGCTCTATAGGAGGCTCCCGATGGTCTTTTGACGCTAGGTCGGTGGCATTGGACTCCTAACTGACTGAGGATCATGCCTGCAGTGGTTTCATGAGGATTGGACATGTAGATTTTCTGCAAATAAAAAACAAAGTCGGGTTAGCTAGCAGAAAACAGAACCGACAGGGCGGAACTGACCCGACTGGGCAGGTTGGAAAGAAATGGCTGTCCCGGAGGCTCCCGGTGGTATTTTGCTGCAAGGTTGGTGGCATTGGACTCCTAACTAAGTGAGGATCATGCCTGAAGTGGTTTCATGAAGATTGGATATGTCGATTTTCCTGAAAGATGCAAAGAAAACCGGTAAAAAACTGGAAAAATCTGTGAAGGGAGAAAAGAGGGAAACGGCGGTGGTGCACGGTTGGACGGCTCCCGGCACGCAACCACCTCGTCACGGGGGAGAGTGAGTGTTGCAAGGAACCCCTAAAAAGTGATGGCACGACTCGCCATAGTCGTGAGGTAGTGGAAATGTCGAGGAAGCCCGGGAAGCACCCGTGAAACCCGATTCTGCTCAACACTGGAACGCAGGGCTGAAGGGTTCAAGTGCAAAAACTAAGCTCGGAAATGGACTTAGGAGGTCGAAAACATGTGGGATATGAAGTTTGGTTGAGTTTGCTTAAGTCGAGAGGGAAGAACTCGCATAGAAACCGAGAAAACGCTTAAGGGACTGTTTCTGGACAGAGCTGGAACGAGGTGCTGGGAGCTTCAAATGAAAAATATAAGGTCGGAAATGGACTTAGGAGGTCGAAAACATGTGGGATATGAAGTTTGGTTGAAGTCGGCTAAGGTTGGGTGGCGGTCGCCGGAAAACGGGATTGGTTTGGCCTTGTTTTGCCCGGTTTCTGGGCTGAGGAGGGGCTGCACGAATTCTGGAATTTGCTGAACTTTAAGAGGGCTTGGAGAGGGTTTCCTAGAGTGAGAAGGCTAGAGAGATGATGGGAGTTGAGTTGTGATTAAGTTAATGACCCAATGGGATTATAAAGGTGGCTTTAATGGCTCAATTAGTGAAAACAAAGCACAATTAAGGAGAGGGTTAGGGGGATCCGAATTTTTAAGATGGATTAAGGAGGGGAAGTTGTCTTGAAAGGTGATGGGAAGTGATGGATGGAAGAGTAGAGTTGATGGATGGAAGAGTAGAGTTGATGGATGGAAGAGTGGAGTTGATGGGTGTAAGAGATATTTTGAAAAATGGGTGGATGAGGCTCATTTGGCTTGTCTTTAGAGGAGAGCCATGGCTCGCGGCTTGGCTCGGCTCGGCTTGGCTAGCTCAAGGGTCCGACTTCATTAGGAAGAAAGCCGGAAGAAGCTCGGGGCTTGATTGATCACGCATTCGATTTACGTGGTTCGCTTGAACGATGAATTATCGATGTACGCGCGAATACGGTTTTAATGAGCCTAATATTGACATTCTTCGTATGGGTGAATGCTCGGGCGTCCCGAGGACTCGGAAGCCGGTTTTGCTCCGTTTTGATGATCGAGGTGAAGTTGTCCGTTTCTGTTGCTTGTTCCCGCCTCTGCGTGATGTACCGCTCGTGTCGGCGTGTTCTTCGCATTGAGCGAAACGGTTTACTCGCCAACCCCGGCTGGAGATCGATAACCGGAGATGACCTAGGAATATGCAAACGGGGCTTTCTCAGTGTTTCCCAAGTGTTCTGATGTGTTCAGAGACCACTGTGATCTCCGTTTGTCAAAAATGAGTCCTGAAGGCTTGTCGGGAGGCGTTCGTGACCATTGAAACGTCACTCGGGAGATCGGTATGACTTGCTTGGTCCGAACTGAAATGATTTCCTAGCCCCTAGGGGTTATTGGGAGTGGGTGGTGCAAAGCTCGGACGTCAACATTTTTCCAAATGAGCTATGAGCACAAGATTCCCCGTGAAATGGGCCCTTTCATTACTGGAATGGTACTTGGGAAACCTAAATGGATCACTAGGCCGAAGCCCGTAGAAGGCAGTAAAATCACTAGGCCGAAGCCCATAGAAAGCAGTAAAGTCACTAGGCCGAAGCCCGTGGAAAGCAGTAAATGTGGACGCGGAGTCCGGAAAGCAGTAAATGTGGACGTGAAGTCCGGAAATCAGTAAATGTGGACGCGAAGTCCGAAAAGCAGTAAATGTGGACGCGAAGTCCGGAAAGCTGTAAAGATGGACTCGAAGTACTGGACACGAAATCCGGAAAAGCAGTAAATATCGCGGGTGTGCCGTAGGGACGCGGTGGTTGGCGTCGATCGCCATTTGTCGCACGATTAAGAATTTGTTGGACAATGGCAACAGGTATGCGGCCGTGAAGGCATTGATTTGCCGGAGGCTGGTCCCGCTGTTAGGGCGATTGCCTGTTTGTTGGGGATGCCCCGGTCTTGTCATTGGGACTCGAGCTCTAGGGTGGAGCAGCTACGTACCCCTAGGGATCAGGAATCAGAGTCTGCCGTAATTCCCGCATTTGTTGTACCTATGATCCTGACATCATTAGTAAGTCATGGGATTACTAGCGATTTGTAAGTACAGGTAAAAGGAAATGTTTGTGACGCATGTTCTTCAGTTTCGGGTCGCCTGGGCGACCCGTGGAGAGTTTTTGCTTTGGTGATGCAAATAGGGGTCCCGCTTTCAGAGGCCCCGATGGGAGGCCTCCGGGGCTCCTGTTGGCCTTACATGGGCATATCGAGACGTTCTCAAAGGTGCCCAAGCGGCTCTATCGGTTGTTCGACGTGCCTGTGAACTTAGGACCCTTCTCATTAGGGTGCCGTAGGGCGGCTGCATTTAGGGCTGGCAATATTTCACACGACACAATAACACGACACGGATACGACACGAAGTTAAACGGGTTTGGGTTGGTCATTTTTGATAATCGGTCTAAACGTGTCCAACCCGTTTAAACACGATTAATAAGCGTGTCTTATCGGGTTGAGCCTGTGTAACCCGATTATTCACGATTAAACCTGTTTATTTAAACATGTTTAATCGTGTTACTATAATCATGTAACCCGTTAACTCGTTTATGTATTTGGATTTACCAAAATATCCTCATGTAATCCTAACTTCCTAAGTCCCTAACCTCATTTCTTTTCCTTTCTTTCATCCAATCCAACACATGTCGTGTTAACGTGTAAACATGCCGTGTTAACGTGTTCGGATGAACGAGTTAATCGAATAAACATGTCGTGTTAATGTATTCGGGTAACTGAGTTGATCGGATAAACAAGTTGTGTTAACGTGTCCCGATAACGTTTATAATCGTGTCGTATATACGTGTACCTATTATGACACGTTTCGATAAACGGGTTTAAACGTGTCTAAACGGGTTGACACATATATAAACGTGTCGTGTATGGGTTTCCAAAACCTAACCCGTTTAATAATCGTGTCGTGTACGGGTTATGACTTTGATGACACGAACCCGTTTAGACACGACACGTATAAACACGACATGACACGAATTGCCACCCCTAGCTGCATTTGTAACCGCACGAGGATTTTTTGTTCAAATTTGGTCAGACCTCGGTCTAGTCATTTCCAGAGTATTATGACTAGACTCCCGGAAAGAAATGTCTAGGATTTTGGCTTTGTAGTAGCCGATTGAAGGGTGGCTGTGACCCATTTTGGAGTTGTGCAATGACAAAGAGAAAAGAGAAAGCTTGGGGAGCATGTTGTCCAAGACTGAAAGGATACACGGGTTCACGCTTGCCGTGAGATGTACCCCCCTTCTCTTCCGTCCTTCGGTTGGTGTTGGCTGGCTTGAACTGCTTGGATTGCGTGCTTGGCCGCCCGCTGTGCTTGAAGAAGAATTCGCCTTGGACGGTTGAGTTCGGTAAGAGAGCCGATCGGGGATCGTGTTGGAGTAGATAACCTTGCCATTTCCCTTAGGGATCCCTGGTCCGCGCAGTGTGCGAAGGCCCAGGGCGACTGTTTTGTTTATCTCTCGTTTTACTCTCCTTTTGCTACGGTCACCCGCCTCGGGGCCGTACCTCTCAACCTAAAGGGGATAAACTCTCCTTTTGCCACGACCGCCCGCCTCGGGATTTTCAGTCGTGCCTCTCTTTTGCCCTGGCTTTTGCCTAGGTCGCCCCGAGGGGTTTTCGACCTAGCGGGCTCGATTCTTTTCCCTCTCAAGTTTGCAAGGGCGAATGGTTTGAATGATTCGACCTCCGAGTGCATTACGTTCTATCTCCGTCGAGGAGTTGCGTCTGCTGCTCCCCCTTTTTATTGGGGTTTGTTGATTTCTTCTTCGAATTGGCGGTGACGGAGTTTTATATCTCGGCGGTGCCTTGTTTTGTTCATTGGCAGGTTTTTCCCGCATCTTTTCTCTCTCTCTTCATTGGCGGGTTTTTCCCGCTTCTTTTCGCTCTATTTTTTTTCTTGCAGCTGGGGTCTGTATTGTGCCCCTTGTATTTGTTTGAAACTCCTCGACTTTGCATCACCGAGGCCGCTTTTGTTTGCTTTGGCCCATGGAGACTTGATGTATTTCGTTGTCCTAGCCCAATTTTGTGAAGGCTGATTTTCTCAAAAGTCCGATTCTTGTGCACTCGAAAGCCGAACTTCGCGTCTTTTGTCCTTGCATACTTTACAAGTCCTTTCCCCTATTGTCTAAAAAGAAAACAAAATTGCCCCAGGAGTGTGGGTGACCAAGGTTGCTTCGCGTGAATGTTGGACGGGGATGCCCCGGTCTTTGTGATCTGTGTCGGGCGTCTTGTGCGATCGCCGCTCCCTATCGTGCATTGTCGCTCCCGTGGAGGGTGCCCCTTGGATGATAGGCACTCTTGAAGATGAATGTGTCCTACCCCGGGACTTGTCGTTGCATGTTGTCGGTGATGGGTGTGCAGTGGGGAAGGCCCAATTTGCCCCGAGGTGTCGCTAGGTCTCGGTGGAGACGCACGCGTCGAGGTTGAATGGTTTGTTCAATTGTCTCTGTCTTCGGCTTCGTGGGGGGTACATATTCGTCGAAAACCTCCCTCGTCGAAGTATGAGGAAAGGGTCCGAGAGGAATTCTCAGGGAGATGTGAACCCGTGTATCGTTCTTTGCCTGTGACCAGCGTGTCCCTGTGAGAGATGACAAAGAAGATGATGCATTAGATGATTGATCGGTGTAATATGCGGTAAGAAATGTGGAGTAGACCCATAGGAAAATCCCATTGTCCAACGTGCGACCCATGGGGTGCCGCGCGTGGGGGACATTCAATTCCGAGATCTAGTCATCGCTACCCTGGAGTGGGCAGACCGTGGCTAGGGGCCACATAGGTGTACTTTCCCCGATTGTGGGTTGGCATGTGCAACCGTCCTAAGGAAGACTCGAGGAGCTGGATCCCATGAGGACAGACGAATCGAACAATTCCGACAGAACCAACAGGGCATCTTCGGGGTTGTCCTAGTGCCCCTGTGAAGGGTTCGTTCATGCCAGGAGCTCATCTGGGAATGCATATAAATAAATGTAAAAGAGAGTTTAGGGAAGAGTGCATGTTGCCCCAGTGGCTGGTTGATGGCCACAGCGGAGGGTAGGCAGGGATCATTCTCCGATCGGAGATGTGACCGTGCTAGTGACTTTCACGGTGAGTGGGCAGGGCCATGCTCTGTTTGTCAGAGCTGTTGCCTGTGATCTTTTGTGGAGGGAGGGTTGGGACTCGGTGTCGAAATCAGAGGAAGCCGAAAGGGAGATGTTTGTTGCCCTGGTTATGATCGTTTGGAGTTTAAGTTGCCCTTTTGTCGGTTATTGCCTGCAGGGGGAAAAGGAAAAGCAATGAAGAAACAAGGACTGTTCGTAATTTGAATGCAAGTGCGTAAAGGAGCGAACTGGCTTGGTAGGCGTCGTGCGAGCACGTTGAGGGCACGCACAAAGTGCGTCGTGGGTATGTGCATGGTGGAGGTGGAGGCATGCTCGCACGACACAGAAGGACGCACTCGATTGTATTGGAGGGCATGCTCGGTTGCCCAAAGGGACGTGTGCTTGGTCATGCGATGGCGCTTGGCTGCGCGGGGTTAGTGAGAAGCTAGCTTTGCTTAGGAAGGTGGATCGGTCCTCGGGCCATGGCTCACCTTGCCGTGGAGAGAGGATGAAGGTCGCGGTCGGTCTACCTGCGAAAGAGATCCTCACTCACTTGTATGGTGGGATGTTAGTTGTTATGCTAAACAGTAAATGAATAGGATGCATACGATGCGTGTATTTTCAAAAACTAATGTTGTCATTTACATTGACTCGAAAGGTTTAAAATGCAATGTAAATCTTGTAAAATAAAGTCCTAAGCTGATCTTCCACCACACTCGGAGTTTGGGCAAGCGCAGCCTCAGAAAGCACCGGTTCTAGGCGAGGGCCTTGCAGAGACATCTATCCTCGAGTGCATGTGTGGGCCTCCACGAGCCCTCTTCCTAGACCTCTCTAGGGCAGCAATGGCTCAAGCGAGCTCCTGACCGCATCTCTGTAGCTGGGCAAGGGTTTGGGAGAGCTCCCCCTAAGGTTATGGTTGGCCGGCGAGTTCCTCATCTCTTAGCGACCTCTCGGTGATCAAACCTAGTGTTGATGAGGTCGATCATGTTGTCCTGGAATATACACCATTCGCATTCTGTAGCGGGTCGGTGAGGTCTTCTTGTGTTGGCAGACTCGGTCGAGGCGCGGGCAGGAGGCCGAGCAAGGCGTCCCTTACCAAGACGACAGGAAAATCCGCTTAGGACTCGTCAACATGAATGACATCCTAATTTTTGAAAACTGCATGATGCATATGTGCAGAGAAAAGTAAATGCCCACGGCTTAGTACAAATTATAAGGTACATCGCTCTTGAAATAGAAAAGACTCAAGTGGCACGCAGGCCGACTCGATGGACTGTTGTCGACGTCGGGTTGAAGGCTTGCATGGAGGCATAGCACGATGCATGGTTCGGTGCTACAGGGACCGTGCTATCTATGGATGGGGGCTCCCGACTCAAGGGTGTGAATTCCTTGAAATCGAGTGAGGATCTTTAGGGGTCGGTTCGGTGGCATAGCCGACTCAATCCGTTCCCTTACTCGGAACCTCTGACTAACCTAGCTTCCTATTTTGGCGCCCGTGGGATTTCGGACAAGGCACCTAAAGCAAGCATGATATGCAATGCATGCGTGAAATAAATGTGCGTAAGTAGATAAGCGGTAAACTACGGAAAGCAGTAAATAAACAAGCAAGCAAGCAAACGGGATTGAGCCCGAACCCTCTAGATGTCCCCAGTGGAGTCGCCAAGCTGTGCACACCCGAATTTTATCTCGTCGGGGCACGCATGCGCGAAACCTATTCAACGCGGCTCGGGAGTGTTCACCTTCCCGGGGACGCGCGACGGACGCACGTGAGAAGGAGTCGCCACTTACTGTTTACGACTCGTAGGTCGAAGGCCGTTGAGTCGCTCGGGTCTAGGGGTACGGGGTACACCTAAATACTAAGGCAATGGTCATATGGAACCAAAAATTCCGGATTCGGGGGTTCTATTACGTGCGGGCCTATATCCCGCACGCCCTTTCGGTACTCTAGTGTTCTAGGCTTGCCGTTTTGTTTATTTACCGCGTGATTTAGGGTTGCACTTGACTCGCCCGTTTTGACACCGTAAAGTCAATGAATTGATTAAGTTGGGCAAAGAACCCAAAAGATGAGTAGGCTCGTGCGTCGAGGAATCGGTACACTATCCTAACGTTTACAGTTTGTCAAACCACGGCGGTCGACTCCCTGCGTGAATCGAAACCGCGAGTATTCGGGCTTACTCGTCTCTAGGCATTAATAGACCAACTTGACCAGTTCAACACTCGGACCTCTCGCTTGCCGATCGGGGATCCTTACAAATGAATGAATAGATGTACAAATAAGATCCTCACAATGTACACTCGAATAATTACAGAATACAACTGAATAAAAGTAAATGGATCTCGATCGGTTTGCATTGGGCCAATATTTCGCTCCGGCTCACCGTGTGTTTTGAATGACCAGTAAATAAATTAAGGCAACGCAGGCTCAAAGAGCCGGGGGTCGGGTCCAATCGAACCGACGGTTTGCAGGAGAATCGATTAGTTCCCACTGTAACCGTTGGACCGATCGAGCTCCCGGGTGATATCTAAACACGTTTCACACATCCAATCCAAATTACCTTCCACATAGGCCATATTTGGAGTGTGATGGTGACTCGAGGCTAGATCCCATTCCGCACTCGGGTTGCACGCGCTCAGTGAGTTAGGAGGCGTTGGACCTCGTGTTCGGTGATTTGGGGCGTTGGACCCTGTGCAACACGTAACCTATGGGCTCAGACCCGAACCGCAACAAATCAGCAAAAGCAAATGGAAAACAGAAGAAAACTGATAAAACTGATGAAAAACAGACAATAACTGACAAATATATGTAAATACAGACAAGTTGTATATTAAGTCGAATGTACGTGATTTAATCAGTTATTAACCGGGGTTGATTAGCAAACAATGTATCTAACCTAGGCAAACAAAGAGGTAGGCTGGAATATGGTTCTACGCCGATTACATGCGTGGATTTGTTTTAAAACTTTATTCTATGGTTTCACCGAATTAGCCAAACTTGTATTTTTTACTCTGGATTAGAACCTAGCATTCCACCTACCCATTATCTAATGTTTGATTAAGTCAAATGCATGATTAATCCAGTTCTTCGAGTTTTGCAACGGCAACGAAAACGTCCACCACCAAATCTACAATAGGGGGTAGAAACACCGAAAGTGGACGAAATGGGTCGTACGAATGAAACTTGCACCCGAACAGGCCGCCCCTTTCCGTCCATAGACCGAGGTGTTTCCAACTCCCTAAAGCCTAGGATATCGATGAATCACGGAATGACGACTATGCCCTTGAGTGGTAAAACATGCGATGTTCATATACAAATTAAAGATCGTGTGACACGAAGAGGTCTAAAGGGGACTCGCGCATCTCGACTCGAGCCGCCTCAAATTGGGCCCGGACTCGAGTCATAGTACGTGAGTACTTGCTAGACACGATTCTATTCGTGTTACACGGCTCGGTGCTTTGAAATTGTGAGCTTTTAAAGAAAAGGGCATTTCCACCGTTCCGTGAACCATCGATGCGTTTACGAATTAATAATCAATTTATCCAATTATTTGGTCCGAGTGATTTAATAAATCGAATGATACGTCCCGTTTCTCCCATTTGTGAAATTATTCGGTGGTGGTGATCTTATATTATAGGTATTATGGATTTAATGGGTAATGGTCCAAAATCAATTTATCTATCATGAAACTAACACATGGCTAGCGATAAAACACGAACATAAGTGCACTCAATTCCAAGGAATGAGTCCGAAGCGACGAAGAAGACCATCCTAGATCTGGGAGGGGTCAAGGAGCACTCGGCCATCTTCCAAAGAACTAGGCTGAGAGGTCTCCTTGACCCGCCTTGGATCACGGGTGGTCTCCCACGTCGATTCGAGCCATTCCTTGCATGCATAATATGTCAAGCATGTTAATAACACATGTTTCGACGAAGATAAAAGGAAACCGACGCCGCCAAGATCTCAAAACGCGAGCGAACACACAAACAAACACATACAATATATATATATATATATAAAGGAATCAATAAAACGGCATCGATTCATGCAATGGTAAAACGTGAAAACACGGGAACCGACCTATTTCGAAATGAAAGAGGCTTCCTTGGACCCGTGTGGTCCAAAGAAACTCTCGGCCGCATTCCCTCAAGAATGGCCGTGAGTTTCCATGGCTCACATGGGTCAAGACGGCCTCTTCGACCCCGATTTAACCCGTCATAATAACACATCACATGTAATAAACAACGGTAAAGACATGGGAAGCAACTAATTTTGGGGAAGGAGAGACCATTTTAGTCTCGGTGAATCAAAGGAACTCCGCGGCTCCCTCCCATGGGCTCTAACCGTGAGTTCCCATGGCTCTACCGGACCGTGTGGTCTCTTCTACCCCAACTTTAATCATTTCCGGCCGTGATGCATGTAATATAACGATGTATGTGCATGATGAATGACGTACATATGCACGGAAATGAATAAAAAACGAAACTTGCATGTAATATAGTTATCAACCGCCTTGTCATCCCACGACAAGCAAATATTGAAGACCTAACTCCTCTAAGTCGTAGAGAGGTTATACCTAGTCTCGGAACACGAGGAAAGAGTCGGAGAAGTGGCAAAGGGAGTCGGGAGACTCGGCTGGAATGAACAGACCCAAATCGGTGCAGTCGGGTCGACTGGCAGTCTGGCTTGTCGGGGCTATACCGGTTGATCGGGATGGAATTTTCGTGCGGGGCCAATTGCATTGGATTTCCAAGAGACCAAGGATCGCGTCTGCGGTGGTTTCGAGAGGAGAACACGCGTAGATTTTTCGGAAATCAAAAACAAAGTCGGGTCAGTAAAAAAAAGACAGACCCAGTCGGGTCAAAATAGACCCGACTGGCACCCGATGAAGAAATGGCTCCACAGGAGGCTCCCGGTGGTCTTTTGATGCAAGGTCGGTGGCATTGGACTCCTAACTGACTGCGGATCACGGTGATAGGTGGCTCGTAATGAGGTTCAACCTGAGCTGACCTGTATGTTCCTGCAAAGTTCGGGTTAGAAAAGAAAACCAAAGGAACAGACCCGACTGGGCTGTTTGGGTTGAAATGGCTGCAAAGGGGGCTCCCGGTGTTGCACCAAGCTAGCTCGAGTTCCTCCGATTCCTAAGGGACTGCTCTTGGTGTTCATGACCAGCTTGTGGCATGCGCACGACTGGTTTCAACCGGAAATGCAAAGAGAAACCGATAAAAAACTGTGAAAACCCGGTAAAGGAAAAGATTGGAAAAGGGCGGTCTTGCGCGGTTGAGCGGCTCTCGGCACGTGACCACCTCGTCACGGGGGAGAGTGAGGGTCATGAGGAACCCTTAGAAAGTGATGGCACGACTCGCCATTGTGCGCACCCAAATTTTATCTCGTCGGGGAACACATGCACGGAGCCTGAGCAATGCGGCTTGGGAGTGTCCACCTTCCCGGGGACGCGCGACGGACGCACGTGAGAAGGAGTCGCCACTTACTGTTTACGACCCGTAGGTCGAGGGCCGGCAAGTTACCCGGGTCTAGGGGTACAGGGTACACCTAAATGCTAAGGCAATGGTCGTACGGAACTGGAAATTCCGAATTCGGGGGTTCTATTACGTGCGGGCCTATATCCCGCACGCCCTTTCAGTACTCTAGCTTGCTAGGCTTGCCATTTTGTTTATTTACCGCGTGATTTAGAGTTGCACTCGACTCGCCCGTTTTGACACCGTAAATTCGATGAATCGATCAAGTTGGGCCAAGAGTCCGAAAGATGAGTAGGCTTGTGTATCGAGGAGTCGGTTCACTATCTTAGCATTACAGTTCATCGGACCGTGATGGTCGATTCCCTGCGTGAACCGAAACCGCGAGTATTCGAGCTTACTCACCTCTTGGTAACAATAGACCAACTTGGCCGGTTCGACACTCGGACCTCTCGCTCGCCGATCGAGGATCCTTACAAATGAATAGATGTACAAATAAGATCCTCACAATGTTCTCTCGAATAATTACAAAGTGTAACTGAATAAGTAAATGGATCCCGATCGGTTTGCATTGGGCTAATATTCCGCTCCGACTCACCGCGTATTTTGAACGACCGATAAAAAAATTAAGGCAACGCGGGCTCAAAGAGCCGGGGGTCGGGTCCGATCGATCCAACGGTTTGCAAGAGAACCGGTTGGTTCCCACTGTATCCGATGGACCGTTCGAGCTCCCGGGTGATATCCAAACCCGTTTCACGCGCCCAATCCAAATTTGCCTTCCACATAGGCCGCATTCGGAGTGTGACGGTGAACCGGGGCTAGATCCCATTCCGCACTCGGGTTGCACGCGCTAGGAGGATTAGGAGGCGTTGGATCTCGTGTTCAGTGATTTCGGGCATTGGACCCCGTGTAACACGTAACCTATGGGCTCGGGCCCGAATCGCGATAAATCAGCAAATGCAATAATAAAACAGAAGAAAACTGATAAAATTGATGAAATACAGACAACAACTGATAAGTATCGGTGAATACGGACAAGTTGTATATTAGGCCGAATGTACGTGATTTAATCAGTTATTAACCGGGGTTGGTTGGCAAACAATGTATCTAACCTAGGCAAACATAGATGATGGATTAGAATAGGGTTTTAAGCCAATTACATGTGTGTGTTTGTTTTAAGACTCTTATTCAGTGAGGTGACACTGCGGTTTCACCGAATTAGCCAAACTCGTGTTTTGACTCTAGATTGGAATCTATCATTCCGCCTATCCATTATCTAGTGTTTGATTAGGCCAAATGTATGATTAATCCGGTTTTTCATGTTTTGCAACTGAAATAAAATGCTCCCCACCGAATCTACGATAGGAAGAAAGAAACACCGAAAATGAACGAAATGGGCCGCGCGAATGAAACTCGCACCCGAACGGGTTGTCCTTTCTCGTTCATAGTTCTAGGGGTTTCCAACTCCCTAAAGCCTAGGGTATCGGTGAGTCACGAAATGACGATTGTGCCCTTGGATGATAAAATTACAATGTTCGTATCTAAATCGGAGATCGCGTTACACGAAGAAGTCTAAGAAGGACTCGCGCGTCTTGACTGGAGCCGCCTCAAATCGGGCCCGGACTCGAGTCATAGCACGCGAGTACTCGTTAGACGTCTATTTTATTAGTGTTACGTGTCTCGATATTTTGAAATTGTGAGCCTTTTTAATGAAAAAGGGCATCCTCGCCGTTCCATAAATCATCGATGCGTTTACAAATTAATAACCAATTTACCCAATTATATAGTCCAAGTGATTTAATTAGCCAAGTAGCACGTCCCGCTTATCCCGTTTGTGAAATTGTTCGATGTTTGTTGTTCCTTGTTACGGTTATGGTTGCGACGGGTGGTATCGGGATCTAACATATAGAATAAGTAATAAGCGGATAGACAACGATAAAAAAAAAGGAAGCGTATTCACAAACAATTCCAAGGATTGACTTCGGAATAATGGAGAGGCTAACCGAGACTCCAAGGAGGTCACGGATGATTCGGCCACCTCTCAAGGGTGATTGGCCGAATACTCCTTGACCCGATTCGAGTTTCGGTGGGTCTTTCACGTCATTCCTAATCGCCACTTGCATGCATCAAACAACATACACGTGATAATAACACACATTTCATTAAATCGACATCAACATGACCCCGATTTGCACAAATAAACATACGAGACAACCAAAAACAACATATTCATGGAATCAACGAACGACATCAACTCATTCAACGATAAACTCGGAAATAATCCACGGGAATCACACGGCCTCAAGGAAAAAGAGCCCTAAGGATTAGGGTGGACCAAGGGACCTCACGGTCCCCGTAGTAAAAGGGGTGGCCGTGGGTCCTCTTGGTGCAACCGAGCCCTCCGAGGCCTCTCTCTCTTAGATCTCGAGTGTTTCTCGTCATGCTCGCACATTACACGACGTTCGGGACAATAAAATGTGGGGAACGACAAACTTCGGGGCGAAAGAGCATCCGGTGCGTCCGTGAGGGGCGTGGGAACTCTCGGCCATCCTTTCGGGAGGCATGGCCGCGAGTTCCGTGACCCCCACGGATCACGAGGGGCTCTCTAGCCTCGAAATAAGTCGTGTCCTGCCATGGCATGCACGTTCATATGATGTTAGGACGTAACAAAGGAAATAGAACAAGCAACGATGTATGGGGTTGCATGGAAGTTCGGATCCAAAAGAAAAAAAGGAAGCTTTCATGCATTCGGGTCCTTTAAGCCATATAAACGTTTCATATAAGCAAAAATCGAGGATCCTAGTTTCTCTTAGTTGTAAAGAGATGTTACCTAGCCTCGATGCACAAGGAAAAGAGTCGGGGAAGCGGCCTTGAGAGTCGCAAGACTCGGCTTGGGCGTTACGGGTTGAGGGACCCGAGAGGAGGCAGCCGCGACAGTTCGAGGAAAACGGGATCGGCACGCTTACTCCGGGCATGGCACGGTGCGAGGTTGGGCTCGTTGGACTCCTAAGAGGCAGATCTAGACGTCCGTGGACAAACCCGAACGTGCCAAGACCTAGATGAACCCGAAACAATGAGAGAAAGTTCGGTGTGAAAGCAAATAACCCGGTAAGAGAAGAAACAATGAAACGGTGGTTGTGCACGGTGGATCGGCCCTCGGATCGTGACCACCTCTTCACGAGAGAGGGTGAGGGTTGTGAGGAACCCTTTGAACGTGATGGCATGACTCGCCGAAGTCGTGGGAAGAAATGGCACGTTGTTGAGGCTCGGTGCACGCGTCTAGCGTCCTAGAGAGCCGATTCTTCTCACGGCCAAAACACGTTGATGGAGGCTTCAAATGAGAAATCTAAGCCCGGAAATGGACTTAAGGGGTGGGAAATATGTGGGCTAGGAAGTTTTGTGGCTTTTGGCTTAAGTCGGGTCGGGTGGTTACCGGAATACCGGGCGATTTTCTGATGGTTTTGGCCGGTTTTGGCCTTGGCTCGAGATGGACGAATGAGTGGGAGTGAGCTGGAGTTTGAGAGGATTCTAGAGGGAGATTGGCTTGAGAGAGAAGGAGAATGAAGAAGTGATTAGAGTTAATGAGGAATGGGAACTTATAGGCTAGCTTAATGATTCGGTTAAGGGGAGTTAAGTGCGGTTTAGAGGGCTAAGCATGGGCTGCCGAATTTTGGAGGGAGATTAGGGTGGGGAAAGCAAAGGAGAGTGATGGGTGTGATGGATGGGTGATAGGAAATGATGGATGTGAGGGAAAATTTGAATTTGTAGAGGGGAAGGCCTTGGAGCCGCCGGCCATGGGAATTAGCCACGGCTAATTGCGGCCGAGCCGAGCTTGAGGGATTGAGCCGTGGCTTGGGGTTGAGCCGCGGCTTGATGGCTCGGCTTGGCTGAGCTGTGGGTCCTATTCGACTAAGAGAAAAGCCGGAAAACGCTTGAGACTTGATTGAGCTCGCATCCGATCTCCAATGTCCAATCGATTTATGGATTTGGAATGCTCGAACGAAGAGGATTTGAATGAGCCTAATATCGCCATACGTCGTGTGAACGAACGTTCGGGCGACTCGGCGCATCGAGAGTCGGTTTAGCCCTGTTCGGACATTCGGAGTGGAATTGAGCGTCCCCGGTCCCCGATTGCTCTTTGTGCATCTTGACATTCGTTTCGGTGACCCTTTCGCCCCGTGGGGGGGTCGTTGGCTCGTCGCCTTCGGCCGAAGACCGTTAGCCCGGGAAGGCCTAGGGACTTGTGACCGGGGTTTTCTCAGTACTCGCTGAAGGTCTCGAGGGGTTCGGAAATCGTTGCTGTCAGCACCCCATTTTGGTCCATCGGCTTCCCGCACAAGGATTCCCGACTGAAACTCGGGACACTATTCATCGCCCGGCAATCGGAGGCAAATAGGCGGGCACGGGGTCATGAACAATAAAGAAGAGCACAATCCACTGAGAGAGACGGAAGAGAGCAGTCAGAAGAACAGACGAACGAGGAATCCCGAAAACAACGGAGCTGGCACTGTGGCACTATTCATCACTGAGTCACCGAAGCACCGAAAGGTGCCCAGTATGGGGCTCCAAAAATCCCTCCTAGTGCCAAAATGACCAATGACACGTCCGGGCGCATTTCCGGGACATCCTGCTTAAGCCGGGACACCCCGATCCCCCACGGACGCCTTTTCTGACAGAGCTCCCGGGATTCGCTCCACTGACAAGCAAGCGGCCCCTCAAAACGGGTCTACAGGCGCCCAGGGACCACCAGGGCCAGGGAACAAGTTTCAGACAACCTTCCGGAACTCGGCTCGATCTCCCGAAGTACGCTTCAGTGATCACGAACGCCTCCCGGTGAACCTTCGGGTATTTCCACGGAAAGCAGAGAACACAACGATCTCTGAGTACCTCACGATAACCTCCAAGCACCTCAAGGCATTCAAGGCACACTGAGAAAATCCCGGTCGGAGACGACGAGCCAATGATCCCACACGAGGCAAAAAGGGTCACCGAAACGAACATTAAGGTGCACAAAGAGCAATCGGGGACCGGGGACGCTCAACTCCACTCTGAATGTCCGAACAGGGCAAAACCGACTCTCGAGGCGTCGAGTCGCCCGAGCGTTCGTCCACACGACGCATGGCGATATTAAGCTCATTCGAATCCTCGTCATTCAAGCATTCCAAATCCATAAATTAATTGGACATCGGAGATTGGACGCGCGCTCAATTAAGTTTCAAGCATTTCCCGGCTTTTCTCTCAACCGAATGGGACCCACAGCCTAGCCAAGCCAAGCCATCAAGCCGCGGCTCAATCCCAAGCCACGGCTCAACCCTCGGCTCGAATGGACAGCCCCAAGCCGTCGGCTCCTCCCCTTCCACCGTCGGCTCCAAAGCCCCCCTCCACACAATTTGAATTTTGGCTCTTACACCCATCACTTCCTCTTACACACTCACATCCATCACCTCCCATCATCCATCCATCACACCCATCACTCCTCTTGCTTCCCCTACACTCTAAGTGACTCTTTCCCCACCCTAATCTCCCTCCAAAATTTGGCAGCCCATGGTTAGCCCACTAAACCACACTTAACTTCACTTAATCAAGTCATTAGCCTTCCCTTTATAAGCCCTTTTACCATTAGACTTAATGACTTCTTCAATTTCACTCTCTCTCAAGCCAATCTCTCTCAAGAACTCTCTCAAACCTCAGCCCATCCCCTCACTTCCGTCCACCCTTTGCCAAGGCCGAAACCGGCCAAAACCGCCGGAAAACCACCCGGTATTCCGGTAACCACCCGACCCGACTTAACCCAAAAATTCTCAAACTTCATAGCCTACATATTTCCTACCCCCTAAGTCCGTTTCCGGGCTTAGATTTTCCATTTGAGGTCCCTGACATCACTTTCCAGCCAAAGTTGTAATCGGGTCCCGAGTCTCCAAGCCGCATGCAACCGAGCTCCTCGACGTGCCATTTTCTGCCGCGACTTCGGAGAGTCGTGCCATCACGTTCAAAGGGTTCCTCACTACCCTCACCCTCTCTCGTGAAGAGGTGGTCACGATCCGAGGGCCGATCCACCGTGCACAACCTCCGTTTCATTGTTTTTCACTTACCGGGTTTTCCGTGTTCATACCCGAACTTCTCTCACATTTTTCGAGCTTGTCTAGGGCTCGGCACGCTCGGGTCTGCCCGTGCTCGTCTAGATCTACCTCTTAGGAGTCCAACGAGCCCGACCTTGCACCGTGCCGTGCCCGGAGCTCGCGTGCCAAGCCGTTCTCCCGAGACTAGCCGCGGCTGTTTTCTCTCGGATTGCTCACTTCCGCGACTTCAAGCCGAGTCTTGCGACTCCCACGGCCACTTCTCCGACTCCTTCCTCGTGTTCCGAGGCTAGGTAAGACTCCTCTATGACTTAGAGAAGCTAGGTTCTTCGATATTTGTTTGATATGGGGTGTTAGGGGCTCATTTCGCATGATTTTCCTTAGATCCCGGGTTTGGCCCTTGAGCAACTTCGTGAACCATCCGACTTCGAAATGAGCTGAAATTTTTACCACAGACTCTTGATGTTATTTTAAGTCCCCACATAAAATTTCAGATTTTTCTGGGCGCTGGATCTCTGGATAAAAAATGTTTACCCGTTATTTCGGTATTCTCGGCCAGATTTTGATGTGTCTTGTGAACCATCCAAGTTCGAAATGAGCTGCAATTTTTACCACAGACACTTGATGTTATTTTAAGTCCTCATACAAAATTTCAGATTTTTCTGTGCACTGGATCTCCGGATAAAAAATGTTTACCCGTTATTTCGGTATTCTCGGCCAGATTTTGATATGTCTCGTGAACCATCCGAGTTCGAAATGAGCTGAAATTTTTACCACAGACACTTGATGTTATTTTAAGTCCCCATACAAAATTTCAGATTTTTCTGTGCACTGGATCTCCGGATAAAAAATGTTTACCCGTTATTTCGGTGTTTCCGGTCTGATTTTGATAGATCTCGCGAACCATCCGACTTCAAAATGAACTGAAATTTTTACCACACATTCCTGATGTTATTTTAAGGTTCCACACAAAATTTCATATTTTTATGGGCGCTGAAACTCCAAATAAAAATTATTTACCGAACTTTTCGTATATTCGACAAATCAAATCACACTGTTTTTTTTTTGGTCTAATTTAGACCTCTCCAAACTGAATCTAGATCCAAAATAGACCCCTTGACCCTGATCCGACTCTATTTTCATGTTTATTACATTTACGATTTACCTCGTTTTTCGTGCCAATGCCATTTTATTGATTCCATTATATATCATGTTTGTGTTTGTATTACATGTTTATTTGTGATTCCAAGACCATGGTGGCATCGACTTTGTAAATGTGTGTGTTCTTATTATGTTTGGCGTCTTACGCATGCAAGAAACGATTAAAACCGATTCTTGTAATTGATTGCCATTATATTTTTTGTTTAAATCATTAGCTTCACGGTTAATTTACATGTTAGGCGCATTAACCCCAAACAATCATCTCATTAGCCCATAATAATCAAGGTTTAACTCCTCAATCACTAAACCATTCCACAAACGAGAAATGGGACGCATCATTTGATTAATTAAATCACTCGGACTAAATAATTGGACAAATTGAATATTAATTCGTAAACGTATCGATGGTTCATGGAACGGCGGAAATGCCCTTTTCCTTAAAAGCTCATAATTTCAAAACATCGAGACGTGTAACACGAATAGAATTGTGTCTAGCAAGTACTCGCGTACTATGACTCGAGTCCGGGCCCAATTTGAGGCGGCTCGAGTCGAGATGCGCGAGTCCTCTTTAGACCTCTTCGTGTCACACGATCTTTAATTTATATATGAACATCACATGTTTTACCACTCAAGGGCATAGTCGTCATTCCGTGATTCATCGATATCCTAGGCTTTAGGGAGTCGGAAACACCTCGATCTATGGACGGAAAGGGACGGCCCGTTCGGGTGCGAGTTTCATTCGTACGGCCCATTCCGTTCACTTTCGGTGTTTCTATCTTCCTATCGTAGATTCGGTGGTGAACCTTTTTATTTCAGTTGAAAAAGACGAAGAACTGGATTAATCATGTACTTGACTTAAATAAACATTAGATAATGGATAGGTGGAGTATTAGATTCCAATCTAGAGTCAAAACACGAGTTTGGCTAATTCAGTGAAACCGCAGTGACACTTAACTGAATAAGAGTCATAAAACAAACACACACATGTAATCGGCTTAGAACCTTATCCTAGCCCGCCCTCTATGTTTGCCTAGGTTAGATGCATTGTTTGCCAATCAACCACGGGTAATAACTGATTAAATCACGTACATTCGACTTAATACACCACTTGTCTGTATTCACCGACAATTGTCAGTTGCTTTCTGTATCGTGTCAGTTACATCAGTTTTCTTCCGTTTTATTCTTGCTTTTGATGATTTATTGCGGTTCGGGCCCGAACCCATAAGTCACGTGTTGTATGGGGTCCAACGCCCCAAATCACCGAACACGAGGTCCAACGCCTCTTAACTCACCGAGCGCGTGCAACCCGAGTGCGGAATGGGATCTAGCCTCGATTCACCGTCACACTCCGAATACGGCCTATGTGGAAGGTGGATTTGGATTGAGCGCGTGAAACGTGTTTAGATATCACCCGGGAGCTCGATCGATCCAACGGTTACAGTGGAAACAAGTCGTTTTTCTGCAAACCGACGGTTCGATCGGACCCGACCCCCGGCTCTTTGAGCCCGCGTTGCCTTAATTTATTTATCGGTTATTCAAAATACACGGTGAGCAGAAGCGGAATAGTGGCCCAATGCAAACCGATCGGGATCCATTTACTTATTCGGTTATACTTTGTAATTGTTCGAGAGAACATTGTGAGGATTCTATTTGTATGTTCATTCATCTCCTTGTAAGGATCCCCGATCGGTGAGCGAGAGGTCCGAGTGCTGGATCGGTTAAGTTGGTCTATCGCCACCAAAGGGTGAGTAAGCTTGGATACTCGTGGTTTCGGTTCACGCAGGGAATCAACCATCACGGTTCGATGAACTGTAACGCTAAGATAGTGAACCGACTCCTCGATGCACAAGCCTACTCATCTTTCGGACTCTTGGTCCAACTTGATCAATTCATCGAATTTACGGTGTCAAAACGGGCGAGTCGAGCGCAACTCTAAATCACGCGGTAAATAAACAAAATGACAAGCCTAGCAAGCTAGAGTACCGAGAGGGCGTGCGGGATATAGGCCCGCACGTAATAGAACCCCCGAATTCGGAATTTTCGGTTCCGTACGACCATTGCCTTAGCATTTAGGTGTACCCCGTACCCCTAGACCCGGGTAACTTGCCGGCCCTCGACCCTCGGGTCGTAAAATGGCAAGTGGCGACTCCTTCTCACGTGCGTCCGTCGCGCGTCCCCGGGAAGGTGGACACTCCCAAGCCGCGTTTGCTTAGGCGCGCGCATGCGTGCCCCGACGAGATGAAATTCGGGTGCGCACAGCTTGGCGACTCCACTGGGGACATCTAGAGGGTTCGGGCTCAATCCCGTTTGCTTGCTTGCTTGTTTATTTACTGCTTTCCGTTGTTTACGGCTTATCTACTTACACACATTTATTTCACGCATGCATTGCATATCATGCTAGCTTTAGGTGCCTTGTCCGAAATCCCACGGGCGCCAAAATAGGAAGCTAGGTTAGTCAGAGGTTCCGAGTAAGGGAACGGATCGAGTCGGCTATGCCACCGAACCGGCCCCCAAAGATCCTCGCTCGATTTCAAGGAATTCACACCCTTGAGTCGGGAGCCCCCATCCATAGATAGCACGGTCCTTGTAGCACCGAACCATGCATCGTGCTATGCCTCCATGCAAGCCTTCAACCCGACGCCGACAACAGTCCATCGAGTCGGCCTGCGTGCCACTTGAGTCTTTTCCATTTCAAGAGCGATGTACATGTAATTTCTATTAAGCCGTGGGCATTTACTCTCTTCGCACACATGCATCATGCAATTTTCAAAAAATAGGACGTCATTCATGTTGACGAGTCCTAGGCGGATTTTCCTTTCGTCTTGGTAAGGGACGCCTTGCTCGGCCTCCTGCCCGCGCCTCGGCAGAGTCCACCAGAACACAAGAACCTCACCGACCCGCCACGAAATGCAGATGGCGTATACTCTGGGACAGCATGATCGACCTCATCAACACTAGGTTCGATCACCGAGAGGTCGCTGAGAAACGAAGAACTCGCCGGCCAACCACCTCAGAGGGAGCTCTCCCAAACTCGTGCCAAGATGCAGAGATGCGGTCAGGAGCTCGCTTGAGCGAACGCCGCCCTGGAGAGGTCTAGGAAAGGGCCTCATGAAGACCCACACATGCACTCTAGGATAGATATCTCCGCAAGGCCCTCGCCTAGACCCGGTGCTTTCCAAGGCAGCGCTCGCTCAAACCCCGAGTGTGGTGGCAAATCAGCTTAAGGCTCTATTTTACAAAATTTGCATTGTACTTTGAACCTTTCGAGTCAATGTGAACGACAACATTAGCTTTTGAAAACTCACGCATTGCACGCATCCTATTTATTTACTATTTTACACGAGAATTAACACTACCACACGGTAGACAAAGTTGTGACCGCCTTTGCAGGTGGATCTCTCGTGGTCCTCACCCTTCCTCCACGGCGAGACGATTAGTAGCTCAAGGGCCAACCATCTAAGCAACACTAACTCCCCATTAATCCCGCGCAATCGATTACGTCATTGCATGGTTGAGCACACGTCCCTCGATGCTACAAGTGCTTCCACCAGCACAACAGTGTGCCCTTTCCGCGTCGTGCGAGCACACCCCTACCTTGCCCATGCACGCATCCTCGACACACCTTGTGCATGTCCCTCAGCGCGCTCGCACGACGCCTACCAGGCTAGTTCAATCCCCTAAGCCCTTACGCTGAAATCGCGAATATAGTTTGCTCCTTCATTGTTTTCTTTCCCATTGTAGAAAATTCTACACAAGAAGACAGCATGAATACTGATCGACCACAATTGAGACAACAAACTTCTTACATCCATTCAGCTCCTTGGGATTTCAACACTAAGTCCTCATCCCTGCTCCACAAAGCAAGACCGCAAGCAAATCAGCGTCACCGCATTGCAGCGCCTCACGCTATTCCTCAGCATTGACCTTTGCTTTCGCATTTCTTGCACTTTCCTATCAACCCCGCATTTACTGCATCGGGCTTCGGCCCCGCATCGGGCTCCGGCCCTGCATCGGGCTCCGGCCCCGCATTTACTGCATCGGGCTTCGGCCCCGCATCGGGCTCCGGCCCCGCATTTTCTGCATCGGGCTTCGGCCCCGCATCGGGCTCCGGCCCCGCATCGGGCTCCGGCCCCGCATTTATTGCATCGGGCTTCGGCCCCGCATCGGGCTCCGGCCCCGCATTTATTGCATCGGGCTTCGGCCCCGCATCGGGCTTCGGCCCTGCATCGGGCTCCGGCCTCGCATTTACTGCATCGGGCCTCGGCCCCGCATCGGGCTCCGGCCCCGCATTTATTGCATCGGGCTTCGGCCCCGCATCGGGCTCCGGCCCCGCATCGGGCTCCGGCCCCGCATCGGGCTCCGGCTCCGCATTTATTGCATCGGGCTTCGGCCCCGCATCGGGCTCCGGCCCCGCATTTACTGCATCGGGCCTCGGCCTAGCATCGGGCTTCGGCCCCGCATCTGGCTCCGGCCTCGCATCGGGCTCCGGCCCCGCATCGGGCTCCGGCCCCGCATTTATTGCATCGGGCCTCGGCCCCGCATCGGGCTCCGGCCCCGCATTTACTGCATCGGGCCTCGGCCCCGCATCGGGCTCCGGCCCCGCATTTACTGCATCGGGCCTCGGCCCCGCATCGGGCTCCGGCCCCGCATTTACTGCATCGGGCCTCGGCCCCGCATCGGGCTCCAGCCTTACATCGGGCTCCGGCCACGCATTTATTGCATTGGGCTTCGGCCCCGCATCGGGCTCCGACCCTGCATCGGGCTCCGGCCCTGCATTTACTGCATCGGGCTCCGACCCTGCATCGGGCTTCGACCCCGCATTTACTGCATTAGGCTTCGACCATACATCGGCCTCTGGCCCTGCATTTACTTTTGGGTTTCGGCCCTGCAGCGGGCTCCGGCCCCATTTTTGGGCTTCGGCCCCGCATCGGGCCTCGATCTTGCATTTACTGCTTTCGGGCCTTGGTCCTACATTTACTGCTTTCGGGCCCCGGTCCAGTATTTACTGCTTTCAGGTTTTGACACCTCGCATCTACTGCTTTCAGGCTCATCTAAAGTCAAAAATCGACTTGGATTCAAATTCATCCAAGCGATACTCCGAGGAGCAAGTCTAATCCTTCAACCGCAAAAGATCACAAGCAACGGCTCTGACGAACAGAGCATGGCCCTGCCCACCCGCCGCGAGAGTCACTAGCACGGTCACATCTCCGACCGGAGAATGATCCCTGCCCACCCTCCACTGTGGCCATCAACCAGCCACTAGGGCAACATGCACTTTTCCCTAAACTCTCTTTTTACATTTATCTTAATACATTCCCAAGCGGACTCCGGACAAGAAAGTGGCATTAGGACAGTTCTCAGGACGCCCTATTGGTTTTGTCGGAATTGTTCGATTCGTCTGTCCTCCTGGGATCCGGCTTCTCGAGCCTTCCCTAGGACGGCTGTGCATGCCAACCAGCAATTGGGGAAAGTACGCCTATACGGCTCACGATCACAGTCTGACCACCCCAGGGTGGTGATGATTAGACTCCCGGAATTGAGTGTCCCCCACGCGCGGCACCCACGG
Source organism: Punica granatum (assembly GCF_007655135.1). NCBI lineage: Eukaryota > Viridiplantae > Streptophyta > Magnoliopsida > Myrtales > Lythraceae > Punica > Punica granatum. The sequence goes on from NC_045128.1 coordinate 19,924,942, forward strand.
GTCGCACGCTGGATGAGGGAACCTCCCATGGGTCCACCTTACATTTCTTACCACACATTCCACCGCATAATCGCCTAATGCATCATCCTCTTTGTCATCCTTCACAGGGACACGCCAGTCGCGGGCGAAGAGCGATGCGCGGGTTCACACCTCCCCGAGAACTCCTATCGGGTCTTTCTTCCTATACTTTAGTAGGGAAGGGCCCGACAAGGAGGTACCCCCTATGAAGCCGACAACGGAAGCATCCGAACGAGCTGCATGCCTTCAGCGCAACCGTCTCAATCGACAAACAAACATGCCTATCGGCTTCGAGAGCACACCTTTCCGGCGTACAACTGATGCTAGAACCACAAGCACGATCGGGGACGATGGTTGTACAAGACGCCCGACACAAATCACAAAGACCGGGGCGTCCCCGTCCAACATTCACGCGGAGGCAACCTTGGTCACCCACGCTCCTGGGGCAATTTTGTTTTCGTTTTAGATAATAGGGGAAAGGACTTGTAAAGTTTGCAAGACAAAAGACGCGAAGTTCGGCTTTTGAGTGCACAAGCATCAGACTTCTGAGAAAACCAGCCCTCACAAAATTGGGCTAGGACAACAAAGTACATTAAGTCTCCATGGGGCGAAGCAAACAAAAGTAGCCTCGATGATGCAAAGTCGAGGAGTTTCAAACAAGTACAAGGGGCACAATACAGACCCCAGCTGCGAGAAAAAAAACAGAGCGAAAAGAAGCGGGAAAAACCCGCCAATAAAAAATGGGGTAATGCCGAGGTTCACCAAAAGCACCGGCACCCCCGATCCAAAAGAAATGAACAAATCCCAACAAAAAGGGAAGCAGCAGTCGCAACTCCTCGACGGAGACAGAGCGTAACGCACTCGAACGTCGAATCATTCGAGCACTTCGCCCTTGCAAACTCGAGAGATAAAAGAATCGAGCCCGCTAGGTCGAAAACCCCTCGGGGCGACCTAGGCAAAAGCTAGGGCAAAAGAGAGGCATGACCGAAAATCCCGAGGCGGGCGGTCGTGGCAAAAGGAGAGTTCATCCCCTTTAGGTTGAGAGGTGCGGCCTCGAGGTGGGTGACCGTAGTAAAAGGAGAGCAAAATGAGAGATAAACAAAACAGTCACCCGAGGCTCTCGCACACTGCGCGAGCTAGGGAACCCCAAGGGAAATGGCCAGGATGTCTACTCCAACGCGATCCCCGATCGGCTCTTCAACATAACTCAACTTTCCAAGGTGGACTCTTCCCCAGGCGTAGTGGACAACCGAGCACGCCATCCGAGGAGTTTGGCGCAGCCCACACTGCGGAAAGACAAAAAGAGGGTACATTTCGCTGCAGGCGTGAACCCCTTGTATCCTTTTAGCTTGGGGCAACGTGCTCTCTAAGCTTTCTCTTTTCTCCTTGTCATTTACATAACTCCAAAATGGGTCACAGCAATCCTTCAATCGGCTACCACAAAGCCAAAATCCTAGACATTTCTTTCCGGAAGTCTAGTCATAACACTCTGAAAATGACTAGACCGAGGTCTGACCAAATTTGAACAAAATTCCCCATGCGGGTTACAAATGCAGCCTCCCTACGGCACCTTGATAAGAAGGGTCCTAAGTTCACAGGCGCGTCGAACAACCGATAGAGCCGCTAGGGCACCTTTGAGAACGTCTCGATATGCCCATGCAAGGCCAACAGGAGCCCCGGAGGCCTCACATCGGGGCCTCTGAAAGCGGGATCCCATTCGCATCGCTAAAACAAAAACTCTTTGCGGGTCGCTCAGGCGACCCGAAACTAAAGAGCATGCGTCTCAAAGACATCTTTTTACCCACGCTTACACGTTGTTAGTAACCTCCATGACTTACTAATGATGTCAGGATCACAAGTACAACAAACGCGGGAACTACGGCAAACTCTGATTCCCGACTCCTCGGGATACGTAGGCACTCTACCCCAGAGTTCGAATCCCTCATCGCACAACCGGGCGTCCCTAGCGAACTACAATCGCCACCGTGACAGAGCTGACATCCGGCAGGGCAAAGAGTAACCGCCCTAGCAGCAAAGCCGGCTTCCGGCAGATCAAACACACCGCCACCCCAAGGGCAAAGCATCGACGAAGCAACTTCATCGCAGCAGCAACGCCAATCTACAGCAGATCAACACCTTCGGGACAGCATCAGCCCTGTACACTTGGCGCGCGCTACTGTCCACATGACTAACGAAGAGTTATGCTCTTCTCTGCAGATACGCATGGAACCCCGGGGGGCATCTCCTTCCTAACGAACACGCGATTGGCTTGTGCGACAGATTGGGGATTCGAACCGAGTGGAAGGCATAACAGAGAATTCTCTTGGCCCTAACTCAAGGAAAAGACAGATAACAAGCTCGATTTGGAACGGGACAGTCTACCTCTGCCGACATCCCCGACGAACTACTTGGCATCCTTTCCCGCCCTTACTTTCCCTTGCTCTCTATCCACTTTACCGCTTTCCGGACTTCGCGTCCACTTTACTGCTTTCCGGACTTCGCGTCCACGGACTTCGCGTCCATTTTACTGCTTTCCTCGGGCTTCGGCCTAGTGACTTTACTGCTTTCCGGACTTCGCGTCCACGGACTTCGCGTCCATTTTACTGCTTTCCTCGGGCTTCGGCCTAGTGACTTTATCGCTTTCCGGACTTCGCGTCCACGGACTTCGCGTCCATTTTACTGCTTTCCTCGGGCTTCGGCCTAGTGACTTTACTGCCTTCCGGACTTCGCGTCCACGGACTTCGCATCCATTTTACTGCTTTCCTCGGGCTTTGGCCTAGTGACTTTATCGCTTTCCGGACTTCGCGTCCACGGACTTCGCGTCCATTTTACTGCTTCCCTCGGGCTTCGGCCTAGTGACTTTACTGCTTTCCGGATTTCGCGTCCATTTTACTGCTTTCCTCGGGCTTCGGCCTAGTAACTTTACTGCTTTCCACGGGCTTCGGCCTAGTAACTTTACTGCTTTCCACGGGCTTCGGCCTAGTAACTTTATTGCTTTCCGGACTTCGCGTCCACTTTACTGCTTTCCACGGGCTTCGGCCTAGTAACCTTACTGCTTTCCACGGGCTTCGGCCTAGTAACTTTATTGCTTTCCGGACTTCGCGTCCACTTTACTGCTTTCCACGGGCTTCGGCCTAGTAACTTTATTGCTTTCCGGACTTCGCGTCCACTTTACTACTTTCCACGGGCTTCGGCCTAGTAACCTTACTGTTTTCTACGGGCCTTGGCCCTGCACATGCTGTCGTGCGGGCTTAGACCCCACTCCTGCATTTCATAATGTTCGCTTCCTAATCAGGTGGTCACCCTACGACGGGTTCGGGAACCTTTGCACATCCTCCCTAAACATCCAACGTGGGGAAGCAAGCTATCACAGAGAGCGATAACAGAAGCGGTCGCCGGGACCAAAAAGGGTGCCTCTCATGGTCTTTGGCTACATCCTCTAACCGAGCATGCAACCAAAGAGGGGCAAGCTGTCAGCACCCCATTTTGGTCCATCGGCTTCCCGCACAAGGATTCCCGACTGAAACTCGGGACACTATTCATCGCCCGGCAATCGGAGGCAAATAGGCGGGCACGGGGTCATGAACAATAAAGAAGAGCACAATCCACTGAGAGAGACGGAAGAGAGCAGTCAGAAGAACAGACGAACGAGGAATCCCGAAAACAACGGAGCTGGCACTGTGGCACTATTCATCACTGAGTCACCGAAGCACCGAAAGGTGCCCAGTATGGGGCTCCAAAAATCCCTCCTAGTGCCAAAATGACCAATGACACGTCCGGGCGCATTTCCGGGACATCCTGCTTAAGCCGGGACACCCCGATCCCCCACGGACGCCTTTTCTGACAGAGCTCCCGGGATTCGCTCCACTGACAAGCAGGCGGCCCCTCAAAACGGGTCTACAGGCACCCAGGGACCACCAGGGCCAGGGAACAAGTTTCAGACAACCTTCCGGAACTCGGCTCGATCTCCCGAAGTACGCTTCAGTGATCACGAACGCCTCCCGGTGAACCTTCGGGTATTTCCACGGAAAGCAGAGACCACAACGATCTCTGAGTACCTCACGATAACCTCCAAGCACCTCAAGGCATTCAAGGCACACTGAGAAAATCCCGGTCGGAGACGACGAGCCAATGATCCCACACGAGGCAAAAAGGGTCACCGAAACGAACATTAAGGTGCACAAAGAGCAATCGGGGACCGGGGACGCTCAACTCCACTCTGAATGTCCGAACAGGGCAAAACCGACTCTCGAGGCGTCGAGTCGCCCGAGCGTTCGTCCACACGACGCATGGCGATATTAAGCTCATTCGAATCCTCGTCATTCAAGCATTCCAAATCCATAAATTAATTGGACATCGGAGATTGGACGCGCGCTCAATTAAGTTTCAAGCATTTCCCCGCTTTTCTCTCAACCGAATGGGACCCACAGCCTAGCCAAGCCAAGCCATCAAGCCGCGGCTCAATCCCAAGCCACGGCTCAACCCTCGGCTCGAATGGACAGCCCCAAGCCGTCGGCTCCTCCCCTTCCACCGTCGGCTCCAAAGCCCCCTCCACACAATTTGAATTTTGGCTCTTACACCCATCACTTCCTCTTACACACTCACATCCATCACCTCCCATCATCCATCCATCACACCCATCACTCCTCTTGCTTCCCCTACACTCTAAGTGACTCTTTCCCCACCCTAATCTCCCTCCAAAATTTGGCAGCCCATGGTTAGCCCACTAAACCACACTTAACTTCACTTAATCAAGTCATTAGCCTTCCCTTTATAAGCCCTTTTACCATTAGACTTAATGACTTCTTCAATTTCACTCTCTCTCAAGCCAATCTCTCTCAAGAACTCTCTCAAACCTCAGCCCATCCCCTCACTTCCGTCCACCCTTTGCCAAGGCCGAAACCGGCCAAAACCGCCGGAAAACCACCCGGTATTCCGGTAACCACCCGACCCGACTTAACCCAAAAATTCTCAAACTTCATAGCCTACATATTTCCTACCCCCTAAGTCCGTTTCCGGGCTTAGATTTTCCATTTGAGGTCCCTAACATCACTTTCCAGCCAAAGTTGTAATCGGGTCCCGAGTCTCCAAGCCGCGTGCAACCGAGCTCCTCGACGTGCCATTTTCTCCCGCGACTTCGGAGAGTCGTGCCATCACGTTCAAAGGGTTCCTCACGACCCTCACCCTCTCTCGTGAAGAGGTGGTCACGATCCGAGGGCCGATCCACCGTGCACAACCTCCGTTTCATTGTTTTTCACTTACCGGGTTTTCCGTGTTCATACCCGAACTTCTCTCACATTTTTCGAGCTTGTCTAGGGCTCGGCACGCTCGGGTCTGCCCGTGCTCGTCTAGATCTACCTCTTAGGAGTCCAACGAGCCCGACCTTGCACCGTGCCGTACCCGGAGCTCGCGTGCCAAGCCGTTCTCCCGAGACTAGCCGCGGCTGTTTTCTCTCGGATTGCTCACTTCCGCGACTTCAAGCCGAGTCTTGCGACTCCCACGGCCACTTCTCCGACTCCTTCCTCGTGTTCCGAGGCTAGGTAAGACTCCTCTATGACTTAGAGAAGCTAGGTTCTTCGATATTTGTTTGATATGGGGTGTTAGGGGCTCATTTCGCATGATTTTCCTTAGATCCCGGGTTTGGCCCTTGAGCAACTTCGTGAACCATCCGACTTCGAAATGAGCTGAAATTTTTACCACAGACTCTTGATGTTATTTTAAGTCCCCACATACAATTTCAGATTTTTCTGGGCGCTGGATCTCTGGATAAAAAATGTTTACCCGTTATTTCGGTATTCTCGGCCAGATTTTGATGTGTCTTGTGAACCATCCAAGTTCGAAATGAGCTGCAATTTTTACCACAGACACTTGATGTTATTTTAAGTCCCCATACAAAATTTCAGATTTTTCTGTGCACTGGATCTCCGGATAAAAAATGTTTACCCGTTATTTCGGTATTCTCGGCCAGATTTTGATATGTCTCGTGAACCATCCGAGTTCGAAATGAGCTGAAATTTTTACCACAGACACTTGATGTTATTTTAAGTCCCCATACAAAATTTCAGATTTTTCTGTGCACTGGATCTCCGGATAAAAAATGTTTACCCGTTATTTCGGTGTTTCCGGTCTGATTTTGATAGATCTCGCGAACCATCCGACTTCAAAATGAACTGAAATTTTTACCACACATTCCTGATGTTATTTTAAGGTTCCACACAAAATTTCATATTTTTATGGGCGCTGAAACTCCAAATAAAAATTATTTACCGAACTTTTCGTATATTCGACAAATCAAATCACACTGTTTTTTTTTGGTCTAATTTAGCCCTCTCCAAACTGAATCTAGATCCAAAATAGACCCCTTGACCCTGATCCGACTCTGTTTTCATGTTTATTACATTTACGATTTACCTCGTTTTTCGTGCCAATGCCGTTTTATTGATTCCATTATATATCATGTTTGTGTTTGTATTACATGTTTATTTGTGATTCCAAGACCATGGTGGCATCGACTTTGTAAATGTGTGTGTTCTTATTATGTTTGGCGTCTTACGCATGCAAGAAACGATTAAAACCGATTCCTGTAATTGATTGCCATTATATTTTTTGTTTAAATCATTAGCTTCACGGTTAATTTACATGTTAGGCGCATTAACCCCAAACAATCATCTCATTAGCCCATAATAATCAAGGTTTAACTCCTCAATCACTAAACCATTCCACAAACGAGAAATGGGACGCATCATTTGATTAATTAAATCACTCGGACTAAATAATTGGACAAATTGAATATTAATTCGTAAACGTATCGATGGTTCATGGAACGGCGGAAATGCCCTTTTCCTTAAAAGCTCATAATTTCAAAACATCGAGACGTGTAACACGAATAGAATTGTGTCTAGCAAGTACTCGCGTACTATGACTCGAGTCCGGGCCCAATTTGAGGCGGCTCGAGTCGAGATGCGCGAGTCCTCTTTAGACCTCTTCGTGTCACACGATCTTTAATTTATATATGAACATCACATGTTTTACCACTCAAGGGCATAGTCGTCATTCCGTGATTCATCGATATCCTAGGCTTTAGGGAGTCGGAAACACCTCGATCTATGGACGGAAAGGGACGGCCCGTTCGGGTGCGAGTTTCATTCGTACGGCCCATTCCGTTCACTTTCGGTGTTTCTATCTTCCTATCGTAGATTCGGTGGTGAACCTTTTTATTTCAGTTGAAAAAGACGAAGAACCGGATTAATCATGTACTTGACTTAAATAAACATTAGATAATGGATAGGTGGAGTATTAGATTCCAATCTAGAGTCAAAACACGAGTTTGGCTAATTCAGTGAAACCGCAGTGACACTTAACTGAATAAGAGTCATAAAACAAACACACACATGTAATCGGCTTAGAACCTTATCCTAGCCCGCCCTCTATGTTTGCCTAGGTTAGATGCATTGTTTGCCAATCAACCACGGGTAATAACTGATTAAATCACGTACATTCGACTTAATACACCACTTGTCTGTATTCACCGACAATTGTCAGTTGCTTTCTGTATCGTGTCAGTTACATCAGTTTTCTTCCGTTTTATTCTTGCTTTTGATGATTTATTGCGGTTCGGGCCCGAACCCATAAGTCACGTGTTGCATGGGGTCCAACGCCCCAAATCACCGAACACGAGGTCCAACGCCTCTTAACTCACCGAGCGCGTGCAACCCGAGTACGGAATGGGATCTAGCCTCGATTCACCGTCACACTCCGAATACGGCCTATATGGAAGGTGGATTTGGATTGAGCGCGTGAAACGTGTTTAGATATCACCCGGGAGCTCGATCGATCCAACGGTTACAGTGGAAACAAGTCGTTTTTCTGCAAACCGACGATTCGATCGGACCCGACCCCCGGCTCTTTGAGCCCGCGTTGCCTTAATTTATTTATCGGTTATTCAAAATACACGGTGAGCAGGAGCGGAATAGTGGCCCAATGCAAACCGATCGGGATCCATTTACTTATTCGGTTATACTTTGTAATTGTTCGAGAGAACATTGTGAGGATTCTATTTGTATGTTCATTCATCTCCTTGTAAGGATCCCCGATCGGTGAGCGAGAGGTCCGAGTGCTGGATCGGTTAAGTTGGTCTATCGCCACCAAAGGGTGAGTAAGCTTGGATACTCGTGGTTTCGGTTCACGCAGGGAATCAACCATCACGGTTCGATGAACTGTAACGCTAAGATAGTGAACCGACTCCTCGATGCACAAGCCTACTCATCTTTCGGACTCTTGGTCCAACTTGATCAATTCATCGAATTTACGGTGTCAAAACGGGCGAGTCGAGCGCAACTCTAAATCACGCGGTAAATAAACAAAATGACAAGCCTAGCAAGCTAGAGTACCGAGAGGGCGTGCGGGATATAGGCCCGCACGTAATAGAACCCCCGAATTCGGAATTTTCGGTTCCGTACGACCATTGCCTTAGCATTTAGGTGTACCCCGTACCCCTAGACCCGGGTAACTTGCCGGCCCTCGACCCTCAGGTCGTAAAATGGCAAGTGGCGACTCCTTCTCACGTGCGTCCGTCGCGCGTCCCCGGGAAGGTGGACACTCCCAAGCCGCGTTTGCTTAGGCGCGCGCATGCGTGCCCCGACGAGATGAAATTCGGATGCGCACAACTAATCTCTGTTTTCCGTGAATGTGCCCCGGAGACTAGCTGGGAGGCGTTTGCCACCACTGAAACGTCCCTCGGGAAACCCCGTAGAGTTCCGAAAGGTCGTCTGAAGCTTGTTCCATGACCCCGGTAGTCCCTGGGTGCCTGTAGGCCCGTTTTGGGGTGCCGTTCACTTGTCAGTGGATCGGGCCCCGGGAGCCCTGTCAGAAAAGGCGTTCGTGAGATATTGGGGGATGCCCCGGCCTAAACAGGACACCTCCGAAGCGCGCCCAGATGCGTCATTGGTCACTTTGGCACTGAGAGGGATTTTTAGAGTCCCATATTGGGCACTTTTCGGTGCTTCAGTGATTCGGTGATGAATAGTGCCACAATGCCGGCTCCGTTGTTTTCGGGGTTCCTTGTCTTGTCTGTTCTTCTGACCGCTCTCCTCTGCTTTTCTAGCGAACCCAGCTCTTCTCCTGTTGTTCATGACTCCGTGACCGCACATTCGCCTCCGATTGCCGGGTGATGAATAGTAACCCGGGCTTTGATCGGGATTCTCTTGTAGGAAGCCGATGAGCCAAAATGGGGTGCTGACAGCCATGGTTGTGGGAAGGAATGGCGTCGAAGAAGCCCGGAATGCACCCGCGAAACTCGATTTTGCTCAACTCTGGAACGCGGGGCTGGAGGGTTCAAATGCAAAAACTAAGCTCGGAAATGGACTTAGGAGGTCGAAAACATGTGGAATATGAAGTTTGGTTGAGTTTGCTTAAATCGAAAGGGAAGAACTCGCCTAGAAACCGGGAAAACGCTTAAGGGACTGTTTCTGGACAGAGCTGGAACGAGGTGCTGGGAGCTTCAAATGAAAAATCTAAGGTCGGAAATGGACTTAGGAGATCGAAAACATGTGGGATATGAAGTTTGGTTGAGTTTGCTTAAGTCGAGAGGCAAGAACTCGCGTAGAAACCGGGAAAACGCTTAAGGGACTGTTTCTAGACAGAGCTGGAACGAGGTGCTGGGAGCTTCAAATGAAAAATCTAAGGTCGGAAATGGACTTAGGAGCTCGAAAACATGTGGGATATGAAGTTTGGTTGAAGTCGGCTAAGGTTGGGTGGCGGTCGCCGGAAAACGGTTGAGTTTTCAGGCAAAACGGCCTTGGAACCGGGCTGTGCTTTGGCTGTGCGATTTTCTGGAAAATGCTGAAGTATGAGAGGGCTTGGAGAGGGTTTCCTAGAGTGAGAAAGCTAGAGAGATGATGGAAGTGGAATTGTGATTAAGTTAATGACCCCATGACTTATAAAAGCAAGCTTAATGACAAGATTAAGTGGAGTTAAGTGCAATTAAGTGGTGCTTAGGGGATCCAAATTTTTGGAGGGAAGATTAGGGTGGGGAAGTTGTCTTGAAAGGTGATGGGAGGTGATGGATGGGAGAAGGAAAGTGATGGGTGTAAGAAGATATTTTGAAAATGTGTGGTGGAGGCTCATTTGGCTTGCTTCTAGAGAAGAGCCATGGCTTGCGGCTTGGCTTGGCTCGGCTTGGCTCGGCTAGCTCAAGGGTCCCACTTGACTAAGAGAAAAGCCGGAAGAAGCTCGAGGCTCGATTGGTCGCGCGTTCGATTTTCGTGGTTCACTTGAACGACGAATTATCGATGTGCTCGCGAATACAGTTTTAATGAGCCTAATATTGACATGTTTCTTGAAAGCAATTGCTCGGGTGACTCGGGGACTCGAAAGCCGGTTTCGCTCCGTTTGGATAATCGGAGTGAAGTTGTCCGTTTCTGTCGCTCGTTCGCGCCTCTGCGTGCTGTATTGCTCGTGTCGACGTGCTTTGTGCTTTGGACAGAACGGTTTACTTGTCGGCCCCGGTTGGAGGTCGATATCCGGAGGCGTCCTAGGAATTCGCAAACGGGGCTTTCTTAGTGTTTCCCGAGTGTTCTGATGTGTTCGGAGACCACTGTGATCTCTGTTTGTCAAAAACGAGTCTCGAAGGCTTATCGGGAGGTGTTTATGACCATTAAAATGTCACTCGGGAGCTCGATATGATTTGCTTGGTCTGAGCCGAAATGATTTCCTAGCCCCTGGGGGTTGTTGGGAGTGGGTGGTGCAAAGCTCGGACGTCAACATTTCCTCGAATGAGCTCTAAGTGCAAGATTTCGCTTGAAAGGGACCCTTCGGTTGCCGGAATGGTACTCGGGAAACCTAAATGGATTGTGCAATGCGATTAGGGTTCATTTTCCTAGGCCTTGAGGTCCTCGGGATTGGTTGGCGCGATTTTGTGCACTGACGGTTCATTAAAAGGGTCTCTGGCCACGTTTTTGTGCAAAAAGGGGCCTTTTCTTTGAGTCGAGATCCACTCGGGAGACCAAGACGAACTCCGAAAGGCAATCTGAAACTTGTTCCTTGGTCCTAGTGGTCCTTGGGTGTGTGCAGGCCTGCTTCCGGGTGTCGTTTATCTATTCGTGAATCGAGCGCCCGGGAGCCCTGTTAGAAAAGGCGTCTGTGATAGTTCGGGGGTGTCCCGGCTTAAGCAGGATGCCTCCGAAACGCGCCCGGACGTGTCATTGGTCACTTTGGCACCAAGAGAGATTTTTAGAGTCCCACATTGGGTACCTTTCGATGCTTCGGTGATTTGGTGATGAATAGTGCCATAGTACCAGCTACTGTTGCTTTGGGGCTCGTCGTCTGTTTACTCTTCCGATTGCCCTCTTGTGTTCTCCTAGTGGACCCTGCGTTTCTCTTGTTATTCATTACTCAGTGCCCTCACATTCGCCTCCAGTTTTCCGATCGTGAATAGTGTCCCGAGCTTTGATCGGAAGTCCTCTGTCGGAGCCGGTGGACCAAAATGGGATGCTGACAAGCGGTATTTAGCAATGCATCACTGCTACTCAAGTAATTAGAAAGTCAATTTCTCATCGAATCTTGTGACCTATGTTTCCGTACAGTATAATCCATTTGCTCTCTATATCTCTATTGAGCCCAAGGCATGGTCGCTGTCATCCTTGTATGGCTCAATCTCTCTTTCTTGGTTTATCGGGTAAGTCTATCAAAACAAATGAGCTCGATATCCCTATATCGACTCATTTGGGTATGCATACACTTATAGACTCTACGCATCAAGCGACCGTGAGATATCACTCCCATTACGTAGAAGGGACAAATCATATTTTGGTCACTCACATTGCTTTCCATGCTCTGTGGTATACCCAATAACTGTCTTTATAACTAGCCTATTACGGTGGCGTTTGACAATATCAAAGTATACGACATTACATGTAGGAAACTATGGTGACCTTAAGTCAAAGGACCACTGCACCATAGTCACTATGAGATCTGCTAATGACAGTCACGTAACAACCCATGTGGCAGTCTCATGACGGGTTAGTTCAATACACATTGCTCCTAATGTATACCTGCGGTATGACTCGATGTCTTCACATCCATGACCTGTGAGACTTAGTCATCAATCTACACCCACACTAGTCTAACCGCATTATCGTTGTCCTAATTAATGATAATACTTTGACTAGGGACATTTAAGAATAGTGTTCAGTCATTATAGGATCTCACAATCAAGTCACACTTGATGTCTGTTGAACCTACTATTCCAAGGACGTTATTATGTTAAATTAATATTCAACGCAACCCACACAATAACATAAATACCTCGTATTATAATGAAATATATGTCATATTACAGAATTGATGACAGATTGCCTCTAGGTCATACACCAATTCCCAACAATTCGGTCCTTCTGGGATCCATCGGTTTAGTCGGACTCGGCCTCCGGCTTTCATGAGCCCGTATCGCCTTAATTTCGGTTTCGATCTTTCAAACCTCACGGTGAGCAAGAGTAGAATATTGGCCCAACGCAAACTGACTAGGATTTTGTTGATGTATTTTGTATTTATTTGAGAATACATTGCATGGTATTTATTTATATATTCATTCTTGTAACAATCCCGGTCGGTGAGCGAATGGTCCGAGTATTGAACCGGTCGAGTTGGTCTACACCCCAAGGATGAGTGAGCTCAGTGCTTCATGGTTTCGGCCCGCGCAGGAAATGGACCATCATGGTCACATGAATCGTAATGCGAGGATGGTGAGTCGAACTTTCGATGTGTGGGCCTACTCCTCCCCCAGGCTCTTAGCCCGAATCGATCGTTTCTACGAATTTAGGGTGTCAAACCGAGCAAAACGAGTGAAACTTAATCAAGCGGTAAATAAATTAAAAACGGCAAGCCTTAGACAAACTAGAGTACCGATAAGACGTACGGAATATAAGCCCGCACATAACATAACCGAATTCGGAACCCTCGATTTCGCAGATCACTTGCCTTAGCAAACTAGGTGTATCCTTACCCTTAGCCCGAGGCGGCTCACCAACCCTTGATTTCCGGGTCGTAAACAGATAGTGGGGACTCATTCCCACGCGTGTCCATCACGCATTAGCCAGGAAGGCGGACACTCCCAAGATGTTGCGCACGCATGCGGGCCCCCCCGACTAGACGAAATTCGGGTCCGCACAATAAAGTCCTAAAAAATATTCTAGTTGAAGATTGAAAAAGGTTAAAAAAACACAAACGTAGATTGGTTCAAATGATCTGAGGTAGAGAAAATCCATACTGTGAGAGTTTTACCTCTTATTAAATCAAACCTTGAACTAGATTAATCGGAGTCGGTCGGGCTTTCATATACCAAGATACAAAAAAAAAAAAGAGGGAGAGAAAAATGGCTTATTGTCAATTTCATCCTAGAATAAAGTAGAAAAAACTCAATTTGGTGAATGATTTTCCAACAATCAGTTTAGTTCTTGATTTTTTTTTGCCATCAAATCGACTTAACTTTCCCTATTCCGTTATATGAAATAGTCTTACCATCAAATGTCGTTAGCGAAACTGTGACAAAAGGCCCACGTGGAGGTTGACTTTGCTCACGGAGTTTTTGATAACCAATAGCAGAACGACACGTGTAAAATAAAATAAACCTAATTAAAAAAAACAGAGAGAGAAGGGAAGGAGTATGAAGGACGACTCCTCACCGGTATCAGGTCTCTAGCGAGAAGGCCTCCTCCTCTAGATGGAGGACAGGGACAGGTAAGAAGGGCGCCCCTCCGATCTGTCTCCTCCTTCCATCTTTCTCTTCGAAAGAAAGGGGACGGATTAAAGGGGCTCCCCTTCAAAGGCAGAAGGGACAAATTAGAAAGGTCCTCCTTTCTCTCTCTCTCGGGAGGGAGGAGGGGACAGATGGGAGGGGCTCCCCTCCGCCCTCCTCCCCCACGGTATGCGATGTCGCCTGAGGCCACTTAGATCTCCAGCGACCTCGCCTACTTGGGAAGGGGCTAGTGTTGGCAAGGAGCCCTACCTATGCCCCATGTCTTTTTTTCTAATTGTTATTTTAATTTTTATGCCACATGTTATGCATTTATTTTTTTTCAAAATTTATGTTGGCCATGTCAATGTTCCATCCAGTTTCGTCAACGAGGTTGAGGGCCAAATCATTTTGTAAAACGGAACAGGGAAAGTTTGGTCAATTTGTGGCAAAAAAAATATTAAAGACCAAAGATATGGCCAAAAAATCAGTCAGCTACCAAATTGATAGTTTACTCTTAAACCAAAAAGCTCGGACTTGAGAGCAACCGGTTACCCGACTAGTAAAAGAAAATTGTTTTTCTTAATAAGTAGTAAAAGAAAATTTTAAGTCACTACATATAGAAAAAAAAAATCTCGTACATCCCAACTTTCAGTAATTGTCTCGACTTTATCTTATTCTTTAAAACTGTTTTGACACATCTTGATGTTTCACTTTTGTTCAAAATCTATCAAGCCATTAATTTTTTATCCAAAAATGACGTAAAATCTGATGCAACACGTTTTTGAAGCCTATGTTTTCTGGAGCCTACATTACTATATAGAATGACTCTCACATCAATTTTTTTGTCAATTTTAGATGGAAAATAAAATTGAGATATGATAAATTTGGAACAAAAATTAAACATAAGGATGGCTTTGAAAATTTTGAAAAAATAGGATAAAATTGAGAAAATGTCCAAATTTTATCCGTGATGTAATTGAGCATATACGAGGCGTTGGAATTATTTCGGGCAAATTAACGAAGGAGCGCGGCGTCGATCGATCGATCGATCGAATCGAATACTTAATGACATCTCCTCTCCTTGCTTCCTCCTCCTCCTCGGGAAACCCAACTCAGTCTCCCATTGCCGCCGGCCGATCATCATAGAGACGACAGTCGGATCCTCTTGTAGAACCAGGCTGGGATGTCATCAATGGAGCCGCCTCCGTTCCAAGAAGCGGCTCGCTGCGACGTCTGCAAATGCAGCTTCAACACTTTCAGACGAAGGGTAGGTCAAGCTCAACTCCGCCTTCCCATGCCCACTCTAGGAATGGCAACTAAGCGATGTCAACTGGCCATTAATCTCTTATCAATCTGATTGTGGGCATCATAGTTCGGTCGAATTGGCCATAGCTCATTGATCCTTTGACAGATCGATCATTCATCGTTTCTGCCGATCCTTTGGATAATGGTGGTCACTGATCGCAAGTGTAGTCTAAAGCCAATTCGGTATATTTCTTTATATCGTATTGACACAGCTGCTCCTCTTTCTTGTTCTTGCTGTTAGCATCACTGCCGGTGCTGTGGGAGGACACTGTGTTATGAACATTCGTCCAATCAAATGGTAAAATGCGTTATATATTATTCTATGGTTTACTTGTCCAATTGAGGTGAAACTTTTGATTGGTTCCTCGTCGTCTTTTGCCTTCAATTTCAGCTTCTACCACAATTTGGCATCCACTCACCGGTTAGAGTATGCGCTGATTGTTTTAACAACTCTTCGGAGTAAGTTACTTCCAAGTTCTAGTGATTGATTTCATGTTAGTTATCTTAAAATACGGATCAACATTAGCACCTAATTGATTGTGCTTGTGGTTGTTTAGGAATGTTTTATTACATGTCATAATATATTATATACGAATGTAAAATTCCATAAGCATTGAGATGGAGAGTTTGAAGTATCAAGCATAAATAACATGAGAAAGTTGGATTGAAATCATCAATGTGGTGGATGTCTGACTGCCTATCTTCATGTGCACTGTGCAAACGGCTATCTCCAATTCTGATGAGAACAAAATTTCCCTTTTGGTGTATATATATATATATCATTGCGCTCTTGCTGGATTGGTAACCTTCATGGAAAAGGAAGATGGAAACTTTGATGGAGATTTTCTTTATTGTCTTGCCATCGTTTTCTGCGGCTTCCTGTGTCATTTTGACGTTAGGTATAGGATGGAAACCCACAGATTCGTTGTTCACAGTTCGTGATTATGTCCACCAGAACTTGTTAGTTCCCAAGAAGTTGTGGTTTTTCAATGTTTTCATCTTCATTCTAGATGCCTCGAAGAATAGGTTCTTGGTCCCCCATTTTGTCCCTCTGAATGTACACCAGATCATGCTTGGGCTTATTCCTTAATTAAAATAAATGAGAATTTTGCCAATGGAGGGCATTAAGTCTCACTACGCCCTACATCTCCTTATCTGTCTTGGAAATTGTGAGTGTACGCAGTATTTATTTAGCTTTGTGCCTAGAATTCCGCATTCATGTGAAGCTGTTTCATTTGGTACAATCATGATGCTGGTCTCAGAATTTTAAATTTGTCAACTAATTTCTATCAATATAATTTAGATTTGTCTAAACTCAGTGATGTAAATGGGAATGGATTGTACTTCATCATACTTTAACACCAATATGGGTGTCTCCCAGCTTTTTCTGCGGATCCTCTTGTTTTCTATTATGGTGCATGTTTATCTGCTTAGCAAGATTTCCCGGGACCCAGTTCACTTTGTAACTCTCATCATCTGTTCTCGTGACTCTTTTCCTGCTAACCTGGAGTACTAGCATCTTGATCCATTCTGTCCACCTTTTACCGTAACATATTATTTCAGTGTAGTGAATTGTGGTTAAATTGTGGGTAAAACTTAAAGTTGAGAGGTATTACAGATGATCATTTTCAGTAGAAAAAGTTGGTTACTAAAATTTGTCATGGGAAAAGTCAACCTCTCATTTAAAATCTTCCAACTCTTAGATTATATGTGTCACAAGTCGTAACTATCTGGTGGCATGACATCATAATATAATAATTACCTGCTATAACTTAAGTACATGTCGTGTGACTCTACTGGGTTTTAGCCTTTCTCCACCAACTTTAGCGTCCTTCTGGTGGCCCTCGGCAGTCTAGATATTAAACTATCGTTTCTCTTCTCTTCTTTGGATAATCATTGGAACTGATGAACCAGCTTCCGGAATTTTGCAGGGCTGTAAAACGTGTGACTCGAGCTTCAGCTGGAGTTGATCAAGTATCAGCTTCAGTTTCTAGGTTAGACATTAATGCAGATAAAGACTCCAAGGCCGAACCTCTCCCCGACCATCACCCCATTCCAGGTGTGCCTGAATGCAAGTGCGGGATGCCTTTATGCATTTGTGAGGCTGCATCCCCTTCAACCGATGGGCTTGCTCAGCAAGTATGGTTCATGAGCTATTTAATTTGTCCAGCTTTTCAGAATTATGTGATATTAAGTCTATTGACCCGAAAGACATATTTATATTCCATAGAAAATTTTAAGCAATGCTCTGTCTGTTCCAAAACCAAAGAAGACAGATGTTCCAAAGAATAGGACTTCCACATCAAACAGCAAAAGCTCGTAAGTTAGTTCTTTCTCTGTTTTCCTTTAATTAATATTTTCACAGCAAGTTGGATTAGGAATACTTGCAGTGTCATCTTCTGCATAATGAGTTATCAGACAATTCAAATGTATGCGATTGGTCCTTTAGACTTTGTGATGCTGTCACACAATTTTCAGAGGCTATTTTTCAACTTCCATTCAATGATATAAAGGTAGATTTTACTGCAACTGTTTTTAGTTTGCAGACTTTGCATCCCCTGCTTTTACCCTTCCACTTACAACTCATCTATGAATATTGTCAGTGTCCTGTAGGAACACTTCTAAGTTTAGATATACGATACATAGGACATTTGCACCACCCTTTTAGGTTTGACTGACAAGCGAATAGTTTGCTGAAAAGACACCTACAAATCCCTCTTGTTCGTGTCTTGTAGGAGCGCTTGTAAGTCTTACATGTCTGATGTATGGGACACTTGCACCACCTGTTTAGGTTTGACCTACAGCCAAATAGTTTGCCGAAGAGACACCTAGACGCTGAATCCTTGCAGTTTGCTGAAAGACACCAAAGTACACCAACCCACCCTACTTGTAAAACGGCACATTCGACTGCCTCCAACTGTTTAGTGTGTCAAGTTTTCTTCAGTAAATAATAGGGGTCTATATGTCTTGTTGGTAAATAAACGGGGGTGTTAATGGAACTTAAATAGGAGCTGGAAAGTATCCAATTTTAAAAACATCAGCAAACATAGAGGTGTTGGTGGAATTTGCCCTAGTGATCTGTATAGTTTCATTTATGAGGCACCATTTGTATAGATTGTTGCAGAATAATTATTTACAAGATGTCTTGTTAATTCTATAACATCATATAGAGCATTTAATCTAATATGATTGTTAGGCGGTGACTGATAATTATTACCCTTATGACCATGCAATTGTATTTAAAGTCTGGGTATTGAGTTGGGAACTCTGCCAACTTTAATTTTCTTTCACCAAAGACGCTTCTACCAAAAATTGTACTTCACTTCTTACTTGCATGATAAGGCTGCACCTGCTGCCTATTGAGGTTACAAACTTGCATTTGTGCCTTGGATGGCCTTAAGGAGGATGTGATCCTCTGTGGTTATTACTGAAGATAGAACCATGATTGCCACTTTCAGCAACATGGCTTTCATACCAGTCCACGATAACACATAAATTGGTCTGTCGATTAGAACTCTGGGGCTATCTGGGGATCCTCCAAAGTCCATAAGGTTATGATGTCAATGTCAAAATTGTTGGGTGCTCTCTTGGTGAGGGGCAATGATTGCATTGGAAGTGTCTATTGAGTGCAATAATTACTTAGTTGAACAAGTGGCAAGGCCTATGTTGTTATAATCTCTTACTAAGGATGATCCCTCACATACCAGCAATCTGATTGCCGAGACTACTATATTTAGTTAGCTCCGTTCGGTATTATCTAATAATTTTTTGCTTGCTGAGGGAGAATAAAATTTTCTTGAGTTCTTGGATAGGTCCTTTCTTCCATTGGTTATTCCTGCATCATTAGGTGTCTCAGTGGTGCATTCCTGTTCGTTATTGTTCTATTGCAGCAGGAGTCTTTTTAACCCTGGTAATTTGCTTAATGAATTTGTCATACCCTCAAGATTCTCTCAATTATAATCTTCCTCCAGTCCTGGTTCCTTTCTTAAGGGAGCATTTATGCCCTTGGGGCTCTTCCTAGTTCCTAGCAAATTCAATGAGATAAAGCTACTTTGTTTTGTTTCCCTGAATCTCTCTGTTTGTTTTTTTCAGCATGAGAACAACCTATCATATGCATGAAGCCTGATAAAATGATACATTTAAAGATCCTCATTTGGTGGGACTGCTGCCACTTAAAAGCTGTGTGCTTGATGTTTTAACTACGATAATTTTGACTTCATTCCTCCCTTCAATTCTTCATTGATGTTATTAAATTTAAGTCTTAAATTTGTGGGCACCTTGACATGCATATTCTGGTCCTTTGTCTAACTAATCATGTCTGTTACTCTGGTGAACATATTCAAATGATTAGCTTTTGCAAAAACTGCAGGTCTGTTTTCAATGCTGGTCAAGAAGTCCATGTTAATTCAGAGAAACCTAAAATGGAATATGAAGCCAATGGGGAGGTATTTTCGCTTCTCTGGAAACTACTTATACTTCCAACTTACCTCTGGAAAGTACTTGTACTTCCAACTTAACTTGGGGCATTTCACTCGCTCAATTTATTTGTTTTGATTTGCATTTAATGATCGTTTTCAGGGTTTAAGAGAGGCGATAAAAAATGATGATGCAGCTGCTGTAATAAAGCTTCTTAGGGAGGTATTAAATCTGAAACTTCTGTTGCAAAAGCCTTGTCTTTCTCCAATCCTGCTTGGAGCTTCCATTGCCAACTTAAAATTGGACTTAAAGACATTTTCATGCGGGCAGGGTATTGACGCAAATTATCGAGATAGACAAGGAATGTCTTTGCTTCATCTGGTACCACTGTTCCCTCCTTTGCTCTCTCTCTCTCTCTCTCACGAGCGCACACCCTCACTTCTTTGCCTTTGTGATATTGGCCCCTATGTGTATAACTGATGCAATGTCACCGATCTGTCCTGCAGGCAGCCGTCTTTAACCGAACTGATATAGCTTTTATCCTTATGGAGGGCGGAGCAAGCACTGATTACAGGAATGCACAGGGTAAGTTCTATCCAACTCACTAAAATCTTTGCTTTTGGTAGAAGCTTTCTGTAATTACGTTAAGTGCTTTTTGGACCAACGTATTTCTTCTCCTTACAATTATCCTGGTATTATAGGAGGATTCCAAGCAGGTCATAGTTCTATCCAGTTAAAAGCCTTAGCAGCACATGCTTGTTAAAAGTATTGTTAATGTTCAGCATGCTTTTGGAAGAAAACATCGAAACTGGAACTTCAGTCTTTGTGAGGTTAATGTAGAATCCGAAACTGCCATCTTTCTTTGTGACGTTTCGTGTCTGGTTTGAACAGTCGCACTCTATTTTCTTTGGTTCATTGTGGCGTCTACACTTAGAAAACAAAGGTAACTGCAGACGATGTGAATTCTTAGTGGGGGTTGCGTATAGCAAATAGTTTACTGATTAATGATGAGATAATTAAATCCGTCGCCATAAATTCGGGTTAGGAGCAAATCTAATGCACGTTATCATTTGACCTTCAACCTAAAAGTAGATGATAGAAATATCTATGTTCTGATATATCTATGCGAGGCACTTAAACAGAGGGGCACTGATGCTTTTGCTTTCTCTTGCAAGAACTTCGGATTTACTGACTGAGCCCTTATTTTTGTATTTACAGGAGAAACTCCGCTCGATTGTGCAGCAGCAACCCTGCAATACAAGATGCGGCAAAAGCTGGAAGGTTGCAACTAGCATGGAGCTGCCGTTCCAATCACCCAGAAGAATTATTAGAGAGATGCTTGCTTTCTTTACCAACCAAGCGTGCCAGTCAGTTTTATCTCTCAAATGAGATATGTTGGTTCGATTAATCTCTTTTCTTCTACATCTTGTTGAGTGTTGATGAGATCATCCCCCCAGGCCAGTTACATATAACCTGCGTGATTCGAGAAAGGGCCTTACGTTTTCTCTTTGGATTCCTCTGTTTATGCATATCGAGCTATTATAAATTTTTAATATTCCGGGTTTGTGTAGTGCTGTGGATAAGATCGAATATAAAAGTCACCAACCAAATCTTCCACTTTACTTTTTGATTGTTATATTCCTAGTGGTTGACAACTTTCTGGGCATTTGGAGGACAGAATTGCTTTTTCTGAACTTTCACAAATTGGCATATTATCCTTTTGAT
This sequence comes from Punica granatum, assembly GCF_007655135.1. Classification (NCBI taxonomy): domain Eukaryota; kingdom Viridiplantae; phylum Streptophyta; class Magnoliopsida; order Myrtales; family Lythraceae; genus Punica; species Punica granatum. The sequence goes on from NC_045128.1 coordinate 19,946,138, forward strand.
CGTCATAGACATAATCATATTAAAAAAAAGAAAAGAAGCAAAAAGTTAAGCTGATTAACTAATTTCATCTGCATTTCATATTTATTGTATATAATTAGAAAATTCACAAACTGAGTTGAACAAAAAAGATGGCTTAATTGCCATTAACATTCCATTTATTTCTCGTTAATTGATGATGTGGCACTATCTGACATTACTTTCATTAATTGTAATTAGTGATCTAGCATGAGTTTACTAGCACGTGTAGAGGGCAATCTGTAACGCCCGCATCCAATCTAATAAAATAGACTAGATCCGGTGCTTTACCGTACATTCTAATGATAAAGGCGACCTGACATAAAATTTCACCTGTATAAAATCCTTAATAATCAATATCTCTCTTTAGGAATTAAAAGTCACCCAAATATTCCAATTACGATTAGTCATCTTATATCGATCGAAGAACAGTAAATTTTACATAGGCAAGACACTCAATTCAAATAAATGGATATATATTTATAAATATATACTCATTTAGAATAACTATCTAAGTTATATAAAACAACATAAAAACTCCTTTCGGTTGTAAGATCTTCCCATTCTTCTAGGCAAGCCATTTCCAAACATTTCCCTTAGGTTGGATGCAAGATGGAAACGTCCACCTGCACTTAAAATGAGTTAGGAAAAACCATATTCTTATGAGGATCCACACTTAATACCTCGGAGTTAAGCTTCCTGTTAAGAGTTTATGTATGAAATTCTCATATATGCTTCATAAACATCATGTGATTAGTATTCGTGAAAAGATTGAGCTTGAACTCCACAAATGTGGGTGCCTACGTATCTCGTTTTACTGAGAATCAGAGCACACGTAGCTCTCTTAAGAGTAGTTATGAGTCACGTACCTGTCACTGCCAATGGAAATAAGAATCGGACCTGAAATAATATTAAGCAGACTGTTGCTTTCCGATCTTTGCGCGAACTTAAGCCAACCCCTTCATTAAAGCTATACAACTTTCGTCTCTCCTCATTTCTTCTCCTCTTGCTCAGGAGACATGCGAAAGAAAGAAAGAGAAACGAGAGAATCAGGACAAATGCAAATATATGAACAATGGAACGAGTTCAAGATAGACTTAACAAAAGTGAGTTCCAAGATCCTCAAATCAACTATGATCCTGATTCAAATGTCCCTTAATTCGACCCTAGAATATCTGAAATGGCATGAAAAGCCGGGGAGGATGACCTCAAGGCATATAGGAATGAAGAGAACTTACCATATGCCATGAAGGTGACCGAAACGAGCCTCTATAGGCCACACTCATGACTGAACAACATGCAAGATTATTTAAATCGATCTTACGAAGACCCAAATATAAGTAATCAGGCATCTAGAGGCATCTATAATTTATTCTAGGCTACGCTCCAAATCGAGATCAGCCAAACAGAGGATCAATCAACTAAACAAGCACCCAAAACTCAACCTGAGACTAAGCAAATATCATCATCCCTCTATTAGTCAATTCAGCCACATATTTAGATATAACATAAAGTCATCATAAACGTGTAGAATCATCTTTAAGTCGAACAAAGGATTGATAGGCAACTCAGCCTACACCTTAATCACTTCCTTTAGTAATTAAAAGGGTGTCAAAACCCTCAAATCGTCCAATTCATTATCATATAATATAGCTCATGCATTAAGCATAACTTCTAATTGAACAAGCATAAATTGATCAAGAGAACAAGGGATTGATATGGAACTCAGTCCACAACTTCAACTCAAGATTAAACTGTCAAGATCAAGCTAAAATCTCCTAAATTAAACAAAGAGGCATCATATGATTCATTCCTACTTCAAACCCAACCTCGAATCGTCCAAACCGATCTAAATCGCAGCCAAATTGAACCAAGAACCATCTAATCAATCGACTCAGCACTCAAGCATGATTTCCAGTCGTCAAAGCCAAGCAAAACGTCTCTAAAACAATAGGGACAGCATCCGCAACATAACAGTCCACGAGTGAACAGTCTAGATCAGGGGCAAGGAATGTCATCGAGTCCTCTCTTTCGAGGACGGCTCTGCTGCTGGTCGGAGGAAGAGCAGGGAGCTGCAGCGGCCGCGACATCTGGCAGGGGAAGTGCCCGAAAAGGGAAAAAGGCGAGCTGGAGGCCGTCGAGCTTCCAATTACCTGCACGATAGAGCCGCAAGCAGACAGAACCAAACGGGCAGAACAGAGTTACGTAGAGAGGGAGAAGCAGAGGAATCGAGGGCGCCGAGAGAGGGGCTGAACTCGAGGTCTCGCGGCTGAGCACGAGTTGCCGCTGCCTCCTTTCTCTCCTTTTTCTCCTTGTCGTTCCTATTTCTTCATCCTTGTGTGAGTCTCTGCCTCCCTCTCTCCCTCTAGCCGTGTCTGTGCTTATCTGTCTCTGTGTTGATCCCTTTGTGTCCCCGCTTAAATCCTTTGATCACAGTATACCAACCAAACGGTGGAAAAGATTTAGAGCAAACTAACAATTTGGTCCCTGATGTTTGGACCGGCCATCAATTAAGTCCCCAGTGTTTCGTGGCCATCATTTTTACCCCCGAAGTTTGTATTCCGTCCATCACTTTGGTCCAGCCGATTTCTGCGTTACGAAAGACTTAACACAGTCCATTAAATCGCTGAAAATAAAGAAAAAAAAATGAGGCAGTTGGCTTAAATCGATGTTGCTTCATACATAATTGAAATTCCAGCCCAAAATCAGTAGAAACCCGCCACCGCTCTTAGCTCTCATGCATCAAGGCTCCGGTGGGGAGCAAGTGAAGAAGGTGAAAAGTGCACCAACATCAAGGCTTGTGTTGGAAGCAAGTGAGGAAGGCGGAAAGCGAGAAGTTGTTTGTGGTTTGGTCGTGGAAATTCAAAGATTTCGACGAGACTTTGTGAGTTCTTACGGTTGCAACTGAAATCAAATTCCAAATCCCAATTGCTTCTCTCTCGTTGAATCTTTCTTCAATCCCCATATACCTTAGTTTGATTCCAATTGCCGACCACCCCCAAATCCTTAATGGAATTGCAGTTTCTTGAACTCAATTCAGTTTCTCGCACTCACTTTGAAATCATGCCTCCTAATCATCTTAATGGAAATCGATACTTACCAAATCGAAGCATAAGATGTACCATCAAGCCATGAAGCTAAAAGGCCTACTCAACTTATCACAAACATATGCATATGCAATATTACATAGCTAACCCCATCGATGTACACAAATGGATAATGGATACCAATGGCTAATGGTCAAATCCCCTTTTAGGGCACAGGGAATTCCCCAAATGGGGACATTATCTGAACACCTAACCAACTAAAGTCTCATTATACATACATAGCTAACCCCGTCGATATACACAAACGGGTAATGGATACTAGCTAGCTAATGGTTTTACCTATCCCCTTCCAGTTCCGACTAAGTCCCCATGCGGGGTACAAATGCAAATGATATGCACATGTATCATTTAAATCATATTCACATCAGTATCATATGCATAACTAATATCTCCATATCACATGCCAAAACAAACTCTTATTAATGGCATAAAGGACACATAATTGTCATTAGCCCTAAATTAATAGACTACAATTTTGCATCCTAAGCATTAGAAATCAACACCGCCATATGATCAAATGCAAAGAAGGATTCATCTTAGTAAATTAAATCAACAACCAAAGCTAACAAGTTCAATCAATTTAACAAAACATGACGGAAGCATAAATTCCATTATTATCAATTACTTTCACCAAGAATGAATCAAATACTCAAACTAATTTCAGCATACTCTGAACAATTATCCCACGGAATAAAATGTTTTAACGATAACCTCAACACAAAGCAACCCACAAATAGCCCATTCCTTAAGCAAACTCGAGTAGCAATACAAACCTTAATTTGAGCTGAATTGAACTAGATTAGGCCCTAATTTATATGTGTACGTAATGCCTAAGGACGCCCAAGCCAGGAAGAATGTTTTTGCAGCAACACCTAATTCATTTCTGATGCGGACCTCATGAAGGATTGTGAAACCCGACGACCAACTTGAATCGATTCCCAGATTGCCAAACACAGATTTAGATAAAGAGGATTATTGACCCGTTGTTTATAGAGAAACAAGAACCAACAATATCAAGACAAGGATTATTGACCCGTTGTTTATGAAGAAACAAGAACCAATAATATCAAAGTGTACCGAACAATCACAAGCTGTCACACTTGTTTGTTCGAAGGAGTTCAATGAACAACAAAGGAGAAAATCTCACCAAAATACCAGAATAGTCTACCTCTGATCAGATACTCAGCCTCCTTTATATAAGCTTAGGAGAAACTGGAAACTAATAAACTAGGCAACTGGAATATCCTTAGTTTCCTAAAGCCAGAAATAACAGAGGAAACTAAATAAAGGCTATCTAGAATAGTTGGCAGTCTTTTATTCCAGCTTCAGCATCTCATGGCAAGTCAAGTGAATAAAGGCCTTTGGAGACCCAATTGAATTAGACTCCTCTTGGCCCAAAAAGCCCATCAGCAGGCTCTCCATAGCTTGTTGAATTTGTTTGGCCTTCGCCCGTGTGATTGGCCCACTCGGAACATGCAAGCCTCCAAAATCTTGTACTTCAGCTCCCTCTTCACGAGTCCGACTTCCAAGCTCGTGTGCATCAGCCTCATTATCATGCCCATGATCCTCATCATTTTCCCGCTCTTCAAAAGGATTCGTCCTCGAATCGAAACCTACATCAATCGGAGAAAGATCAGAAACATTAAAAGTTGGGCTAACATTATACTCACCTGGTAAATCTATTTTGTAGGCATTATCATTTATCTTGGCTACGACTTGGAATGGTCCAATTCCTCGTGGACTAAATTTGGATTTCCGTTGGTTTGGAAATTTTTCCTTCCTCATATGAACCCACACCCAATCTCCTGGCTAAAAAATCACTTTCTTCCGTCCCTTGTTGGCACGTTCAGCATATTGTTTATTCTTCTTCAAGATATGTTGCCTCGCTTCTTCATGAATATTTTTCACCATATCTGCCTTTTTCTTCCAGTCAAGACTAGAAATCTCACTCATAGGCAAAGGGATTAGATTCAAAGGTGTTAATGGATTAAAACCATACACAATCTGAAATGGTGAGAAGTTAGTAGAAGAATGTACTGTACGATTATAAGCAAACTCAATAAACGGTATGCAATCTTCCCAAGACTTCAAATTCCTTTTTATGACTGTACGAAGAAGAGTGGACAATGTCCTATTAACCACCTCGGTTTGCCCATCCGTTTGGGGATGACAAGTAGTTGAAAATAACAATTTAGTTCCTAACTTTCCCCACAGGAGGCGCCAAAAATGACTCAAGAACTTAGCATCCCGATCACTAACTATGGTCTTAGGTATCCCATGCAATCGCACTACCTCCCTAAAGAACAAATCAACAATGTGTGGCATCATTAGTTTTGCGACATAGAATAAAATGAGCCATCTTAGAAAATTGACCCACAACTACGAAAATGGAATCTCGTCCTTTATTAGACCTAGGCAATCCTAGGATGAAATCCATGGATATATCAGTCCAAGGCTCATTAGGAACAGGTAAAGGCATATACATTCCATGAGGTTTGACTGTTGATTTCGCCTTCTTACAAGTAACACATTTAGAGCAAATTCTCTCCATATCTCTCTTCATATGTGGCCAAAAGAAATGTTCTCTCAAAATATCCAAAGTCTTAACTACCCCGAAATGACCCATAAGACCCCCCCCCCATGCGACTCAAGCACAAGTAATTCACACATAGAAGAATTAGGAATGCACAGCTTATTCTCCCTAAATAAGAATTCGTCGTGCTTATAAAACTTACCAAATGCACCCTTTTCACATGCACTATATATAGCACCAAAGTCAGAATCTTGCATGTACAACTCCTTAAGATGTTCAAACCCAAGAAATTTAGCATTTAGAGTAGAGATAAGTACATACCTCCGTGATAATGCATCAGCTACCACGTTTTCTTTTCCTTGCTTGTACTGAATCAAGTATGGAAACATCTCTATGAATTCGACCCATTTGGCATGTCTCCGATTCAGCTTGTTTTGCCCTTTCAAACGCTTCAATGATTCGTGGTCCGTGTGTATGACAAATTCCTTCGACCACAAGTAGTGCTGCCACGTCTCCAAAGCGCGGACCAGACCATAGAGTTCCTTGTAATATGCAGAATAATTCAAAGCGGCTCCATTTAGCTTCTCACTAAAGTAGGCAATCGGTCGTTTTTCCTGCATCAAAACAGCACCTATACCAATCCCGGAAGCATCACATTCAATCTCGAAAGTTTTCGAAAAATCAGGTAAAACCAATAAAGGTGCAGAACAAAGCCTTTCCTTAATCAAATTAAATGCTTACTCTTGCTCTACTCCCCATTTGAAACTTATATCTTTCTTAACCACTTCCGTCAATGGAGCAGCCAAAGTACTAAAATCCCACACAAATCGCCTATAAAAACTGGCTAGACCATGAAAACTTCTTACCTCGGTTACGAATTTCGGCGTCGACCAATCATTAATTGCTTTCACCTTTTCCTCATCAACCTGAATACTCTTGGAACTAACAACAAATCTCAAAAACACAACTCGATCCATGCAAAATGTACATTTCTTCAAGTTAGCATATAATTTTTCATGTCTCAATGCCTGAAGCACGCATCGCAAATGATAAATATGATCCTTCAAGCTCTTACTATACACCAAGATATCATCAAAATATACAACAACGAATTTTCCAATGAAAGTAGGCAAAACATGATTCACGAGCCTCATGAAAGTACTAGGCGCATTAGTTAATCCGAATGGCATAACTAACCACTCATACAAGCCATATTTTGTTTTGAAAGCCGTTTTCCACTCATCACCCTCATTCATCCTAATCTGATGATATCCGCTTTTCAAGTCTATTTTTGTAAATAACGTGGAACCATGCAATTCATCCAACATGTCATCTAATCGAGTAATAAGATGTCGATACTTTACCGTGATTTTGTTTACAGCGCGGCAATCAACACACATTCGCCAAGTACCATCTTTCTTTGGCACCAACAACACCGGGACCGCACAAAGACTCATGCTCTCACGCACATGCCCTTTAGCTAAAAGCTCGTGCACTTGCCTTTGAAATTCCCTTGTCTTCTCCGGATTACTTCGATATGCTGGCCGGTTCGGAATTGCGGCTCCTGGCACAAAGTCGATTTGATGCTCTATTCCCCTTATTGGTGGCAAATGATTGGGTAACTCCGTGGGAAAAACATCTCCAAACTCCTGCAAAAGAGAGGTAACACAACTTGGCAAAGAAGAATTAAGGTCAGAGAAATAAGCCTCCTTATAAACAAACAAGATCATTGGGCGATTAGCTTTGAATGCACTCTTGATCTCTCTTTCTTTTGCATAGAAACTCATTTTTTTCTCTTTTCTCTCAACTAACTCTTTCCTCTCATCTATAGCTGAACTATCTTTCTTTTTACTATCCCGAATTTCTTCCTCTCTAGTCTTACCAGTTTCCTCTCTCACTTGCTCACTCTCTTTTTTTCTTTCAATCTCAACTTCTACCTCACTTTTTTCACAAATTGATCTCTTGATTCGGAGCTGATCCTCATACACCTAATAAGGTGTCAATGGAACAAGTGTCACCTTTTTACCATCCTTGACAAAAGAGTATCGATTCTTATACCCATCATGTATTGTCTGTCTATCGAACTGCCATGGCCTCCCAAGCAACATATGACTAGCATGCATGGGCACTACATCACAAAGAACTTTATCATTGTATCTCCCAATTGTAAAGGAAACCAGAACTTGCTTGTTCACCTTCACTTCTCCACTTTCATTCAACCATTGCAGCTTATATGGCCTAGGATGCTTCAATGTACGCAATCCCAACTTGTCAACAAGTAACTTACTAGCCACATTCACACAGCTATCCCCGTCAATGATCAAACTACATACCCGATCCTTCACTTGGCATCTAGTGTGGAATATATTTTTCCTTGGCACATCATCTATCTCTTCTTCCTTAATTTGTACATTCAGTGCTCGCATGATTACTAAGGCATTCCCCTCAGTAGTATATTCATAATCACTACTAGAATCATCTTGTGTTGGCATTGAATCACTTTTCTCCTCTTCAGTTTCAATTTCCCCACTATCCAGCATGATCATTGCCCTTTTATTTGGACATTGAGAAGTAATAAGCCCAGATCCCAAACACTGGAAACATTTGATATCTCTATTCTTTTGAGCTTGGGATGTAGAGTTACCTCTCTCATTGTTGTCCCCTTGGCTCTTGCTCATGCTCCTTTCGGCATTCGATTTGGGTTTCTCTACTGGTCTTGATGCGATTCCCGCCAAGAATGACGAGACCCGACAACTAAAGGAACCCAAGATCGTTCCACGATCAGATTTGATTGACGAACCCTCGACCCGTTGTTTACGACAAAAACAAGAACCTTGGTATAACTGACCTCAACCCGTTGTTTAATGCGAAACAAGAACCTCGGTATATAGGAAGACGCCACAAACGGTAATGGAAAACCGCTTGATAAGTCGATGAAGACGCCACAAACGGTGGTGGAAAGCCGTTTGATAAGTCGATGATGAACGCCACGGAAACTTCCGATAAGTTCGATTAGTTCTTCAAGAACCAAAGAGAATACTCTCACAATTTTCTGAATGTTCCTCCCATTAAAAATTGACTAAGATGAATATATATAGACATAAAGTAATCCTAATATGGTCATATCTCCTCCTATAGATAAGGAAATTAAAATCAAGAATATCGATAGAGATATGACATAATCTATAAAGATATAAAATCTAAATACCCCTAGAATATCTCTATGAGATTTAAACTTCAAACAAATCTGATGTTATCTTCTGTTGATCATCAACTGTTCTAGAAGCTTCCTTAAACACTTGCTGAATTTAGCCTTGTCCGGAATCTTCTATAACTTGAATAATGTTGATGGATCTTTGTGGATCACGTGATTCATGTCCAATGGGCCTCCACGAATTTGCTTGAGCCCAAACCTCTTGAATCAGGCCGTTGAGTTCATCTTTAAACTTCTTTGCTCGTGCTCGCGTAATCGGTCCAATTGGAACTTGAGCTGGATCCCTTGAAGTCATGCTACGATTTGCATCATTCCCCTCCTCTTGAAAATGATTTGTCCTCAAATCATCACCTACATCAAAAGGAAGCAAATCAGCAACATTAAAAGTAGCACTTACATTGTACTCACCAGGTAAGTCTAGTTTATAAGCATTGTCATTGATGCGCTCCAGGACTTGAAAAGGTCCATCTCCTCTTGGAAGCAGTTTGGAACGTCTTTGCGCCGGAAATCTCTCTTTCCTCATATGCAACCAAACCCAATCTCCGGGTTCAAAAATCAGCTTATGACGGCCCTTGTTGGCGTGTTTTGTATACTGCTCCGTTTTTCGCTCAATGTTGAGTCTTGTTTTCTCATGAATCTGCTTGACAAATTCAGCTTTCTTTTTGCCATCTAAATTAACATGCTCAGTCAAAGGTAAAGGAGATAAATCCAATGGAGTTAAAGGATTAAATCCATAAACAACTTCAAATGGTGAAAATTTAGTAGCGGAATGAACAGATCTGTTATAAGCAAACTCAACATGTGATAAACACTCTTCCCATGTTTTAATGTTTTTTTTATGATTGCCCTCAACAAAGTAGACAAAGTTCTATTTACTACTTCCGTTTGACCATCAGTTTGTGGGTGACAAGTAGTAGAAAATAACAGCTTAGCACCTAACTTACACCACAAAATCTTCCAAAAATAGCTCAAGAACTTAGCATCTCTATCCGAAACAATTGTTCTAGGCATGCCATGTAACCTCACAATCTCCCTAAAGAACAAATCAGCAACATGCGAGGCATCATCCGTTTTGTGACATGGAATAAAGTGTGCCATCTTAGAAAATCTATCCACAACCACAAAAATTGAATCTCTCCCACGTTTAGTCCTAGGTAATCCTAACACAAAGTCCATTGAAATATCAATCCAAGGCTCACTAGGAATTGGTAAAGGAGTATACAAACCGTTAGGCTGCACTTTGGATTTAGCTTGCCTACACGTAATGCATCTACCATAAATTCTCTCAACATCTCTTTTCATATGTGGCCAATAGAAGTGTTCTTGCAAAATAGCTAAAGTCTTTGCTACTCCAAAATGTCCCATTAATCCCCCACCATGTGATTCCTGCACTAATAACTCTCTCAAGGAACAATTTGGCACGCATAACTTATTCTCTCGAAACAGAAAGTCATCATGCCTAAAGAACTTACCACAAGGAATTTTCTCACAAGCTCGATATTCCTCACAAAATTCATGGTCATCAGCATATAAATTTTTAATGCGCTCAAAACCAAGCAATTTTGCATCAAGTGTAGAGAGTAATGCATACCTGCGAGAAAGTGCATCGGCGACCACATTCTCCTTACCTTGCTTATACCGAATGACGTATGGAAACGTCTCAATGAACTCCACCCATCGGGCATGTCTTTTGTTTAGTTTGTGTTGGCCCTTCAAGTGTTTCAAGGACTCATGATCGGTGTGTATCACGAACTCCTTAGGCCATAGGTAGTGCTGCCACGTCTCTAAAGCTCGAACCAATGCATACAACTCTTTATCATAAGTTGGATAGTTTAAGGCTGCACCGCTTAGTTTTTCGCTGAAGTAAGCAATTGGTCGTCCTTCCTGCATGAGAACTGCACCTATACCAACACCTGAAGCATCACATTCAATCTCAAAAGTTTTAGAAAAGTTAGGTAAAGATAATAAAGGAGCGTTGGTCAGCTTCTCTTTGATTAGCTGAAACGCCTTCTCTTGTTCTTCTCCCCATCTAAATCCAACGTTTTTCTTGATCACTTCAGTAAGTGGTGCTGCTATGCTACTAAAGTCCTTCACGAACAGTCGATAGAAACTAGCAAGTCCATGAAAACTACGAACATTACTTACACTTGTGGGACTAGGCCACTCTTGGATTGCACGTACCTTCTCCTCATCAACCTGTATACCTTGTGCACTAACAACAAATCCCAAAAAAACAAGCTTATCGGTGCAAAAAGTACACTTCTTCATATTAGCAAATAACTTTTCCTTCCTAAGCACATCTAAGACAGATTTCAAATGTACCTTATGATCATCTAAGTTTTTGCTGTAAACTAGTATATCATCAAAGTAGACAACCACAAATCTACCTCTAAATGCACGCAAAACATGATTCATAAGTCTCATAAAAGTGCTTGGAGCATTAGTCAAACCAAAAGGCATAACTAACCATTCGTACAAACCGTATTTTGTTTTAAAGGCAGTTTTCCATTCATCTCCTTCTTTCATTCTAATCTGATGATAACCACTCTTTAAATCAATTTTAGAAAATACACAAGAACCATGTAACTCATCTAACATATCATCTAAGCGAGGAATAGGATGACGATACTTTACCGTTATGTTGTTGATTGCTCAGCAATCAACGCACATTCTCCACGTCCCATCCTTCTTAGGTACAAGTATTACTGGAACAGCGCATGGGCTCAAGCTCTCCCTCACGTACCCTTTCTCTAACAACTCCTTTACCTGCCGTTGAAGCTCCTTTGTCTCCTCAGGATTGCTCCTATAGGCTGGTCGGTTTGGAATTGTCGCACCGGGAACAAAATCAATTTGATGTTCAATCCCTCGGATTGGAGGTAAGCCATGTGGTGTTTCCTCGGGAAAGACATCCTCATACTCCTGCAAAAGAGAAACAACAGAACTAGGAAGAAAGATATCAAGTTCGTTAGTATTGAAAAATGCCTCTTTGTACAAAAGTACAATCATCGACTGATTTAAAAACATTGCTTGCCTAATTTCTCCCATGTTTGCATAAAAATTCTTTTGTTTTCTCTCTGATTTTCTCTCAATGGCCGAATTTTGATTTTCTTTTTCTCTCTCATTTTTCTCGGCCTCTCTCTGATTTCACTCTTTTTCTTCTGTTCACTCTCTTTCTTTTGATCACTCTCTTTTTGCAATCTCACTTGATCCTCATATACTTGCTGCGGAGTCAATGGTACAAGAGTGATTGATCGCTGATTAAGTACAAAGGAGTATTTGTTCGTAAAGCCATCATGCTTCACTCGTCTATCAAATTGCCATGGACGCCCTAGCAACAAGTGTCCTGCTTGCATCGGTACTACATCACACAACACTTCATCTTCGTATTTACCGATTCGAAATGCAACTAACACCTGCTTGTTCACCCTTATCTCACCACTATCATTCAACCATTGCAGCTTGTACGGCCTAGGGTGCTTCACCATGGGCAATCTTAATTTTTCCACCATTGTTGCACTTGCGACATTAGTACAACTACCACCATCAATAATCACACTACATACCTTGTCTTTGATGTAGCACCTAGTGTGAAAGATGTTCTCCCGCTGCACTTCTTCAACTCCTTTTGTTTGCAAGCTTAATGCTCTCCTTGCCACCAATGTCAATGCATCTGGAGCTAAATATTCCTCTTCGGGAACGTCCTCCAATGGGGGCATGTCATCGGTGTCGGAATCTTCAGTGTCGGTCACAATGTCACCATTGTCTCGCATCACCATGACCCGCTTGTTTGGGCATTGACTTGCTATGTGTCCCCTGCCTTGGCATTTAAAACACTTAATGTCACGATTCTTGGAGGTAGAAATGTCGGTTTTACCTTGAGGAACATGGCTGGTTGCTTCTCGCTTTTGCTCGGTTTTCAACATCGACGTGGATTGCTTCTCATCTTTCTTCCACTGATTCGGTTTCCAAGTGGATGTGCTTGGACTTTGGCTTGCACGTGTATTGCCTCTCCTCTTGAACTGGTTCTCAATCTTGATGGCCATGTGCACCATATCTTCCAACTCCACATAATGTTGTAATTCCACGGCATTTTGAATTTCTCGGTTCAATCCAGCCAAAAATCTTGCCATAGTAGCCTCTCGATCCTCCTCTATGTTAGCTCTAATCATGGCCACTTCCATCTCCTTAAAATATTCCTCTACACTCCGGTTACCTTGCCTAAGACTTTGTAACTTATTATACAGCTCCCGGTAGTAATAACTAGGAACAAATCGCTTCCTCATCACCCTTTTCATTTCCTCCCACGTAGCTATAGGTGGCTCTCTATTTCTTCGCCTATTTATCATCAATTGATCCCACCAAACAATTGCATAATCCGAGAATTCAATTGCTGCCAATTTGACTTTCTTCAGCTCGGAATAACTATAACAATCAAATACAAACTCCACCTTTTTCTCCCACTCAAGGAATGCTTCGGGATCACTCTTTCCTTGGAACGATGGGATTTTCATCTTAATACTACCCAAGTTATAATCTTCCCGATTCCTATCTTCTCTAAACCGCCCTCCATGTCTCCTATTACTAACAACCGAATCTCGATCATCTTCATCAAAACCAGCCCCATAAATCTCTTCATCTTCAACCCTCACTTCCCTCGGTTGAACTCTTTCCCTCCTACGTGCATTAGGAGCGTTTCGTGGCTGCTCCACACGTTTATTCTCTATCAGATCTATCCGTTCATGAACCTGCTCAAACTCCAACCGCATCACACGCCTCATCTCACTCATCATGGCCTCTATAAGTATTTTCGAATCAGCCAATTCCGTTGCACCTTCGGGAATACTCTTAGCACTATTGTGAGACATGATTGCTGCAAAATAAAGTTAGAAAGAATGGACCTCACAATTCGCTCCCTTACGTGTTTACACTCAAGAATGTGAATCACTCTACACTCGTGTTTTCACTCAACAAAATATGTGGCTTTTAACCCTCTAATATTCTCACCGCTCTTGCCTTTTTCCACTCGACAATTCTCTTTCAGTTCCTTTGGAACTAAACAAACAACTCCAAATTTTCCAGCAACAATTCACCAAGAACTCATCAAGGAAAATTAATGATCAAAGGAAATTTCAGGAAGAAAAGAAACAAGAGAAAAGGCAACTACTATGAAGGATTAAATAAACCAGAATGTTATATGAAATTATGGGATCAGAATCAATGCAGATTACAAAGAACGAGAAATAACAACTTTAGAATGGTCTGATGTAAAAAATTTGGATCAAATTGACAACGATGTCTTCTTTCTTTTCTTTCGATCTTTTTTTTTTCTCAGCTCTGTATTTTTTTTTGGCCGATTTTTTTTTTAGCTCTTTTTTTTTTCAGCTTTGTATATTTTTTTTTCAGCCCTTTTTTTTTTACTAATAATCCACAAAGAACAATTTCGATGAAGCGAAACTCAGCAAATTGAAACAAAAAAGGATAGGATAAACCCGATTTGAAGCCTGATGCTCTGATACCAAATGATGCGATTCCCGCCAAGAATGACGAGACCCGACAACTAAAGGAACCCAAGATCGTTCCACGATCAGATTTGATTGACGAACCCTCGACCCGTTGTTTACGACAAAAACAAGAACCTTGGTATAACTGACCTCAACCCGTTGTTTAATGCGAAACAAGAACCTCGGTATATAGGAAGACGCCACAAACGGTAATGGAAAACCGCTTGATAAGTCGATGAAGACGCCATAAACGGTGGTGGAAAGCCGTTTGATAAGTCGATGATGAACGCCACGGAAACTTCCGATAAGTTCGATTAGTTCTTCAAGAACCAAGAGAATACTCTCACAATTTTCTGAATGTTCCTCCCATTAAAAATTGACTAAGATGAATATATATAACATAAAGTAATCCTAATATGGTCATATCTCCTCCTATAGATAAGGAAATTAAAACCAAGAATATCGATAGAGATATGACATAATCTATAAAGATATAAAATCTAAATACCCCTAGAATATCTCTATGAGATTTAAACTTCAAACAAATCTGATGTTATCTTCTGTTGATCATCAACTGTTCTAGAAGCTTCCTTAAACACTTGCTGAATTTAGCCTTGTCCGGAATCTTCTATAACTTGAATAATGTTGATGGATCTTTGTGGATCACGTGATTCATGTCCAATGGGCCTCCACGAATTTGCTTGAGCCCAAACCTCTTGAATCAGGCCGTTGAGTTCATCTTTAAACTTCTTTGCTCGTGCTCGCGTAATCGGTCCAATTGGAACTTGAGTTGAATCCCTTGAAGTCATGCTACGATTTGCATCAGGTCTTGAGCTGGCACCTAATTTCGACTTCCAATTTGAAAATCCCGAATAAGAACCACCCTCATGCTTGGCTGGTCTCCCTCTCTTGAGTTTCCGTGCTACTTTCATGGCCATGCTAACCATCTCTTCTATCTCCACATAATGTTGCAACTCCACCACATTAGCAATTTCTTGGTTCAAACCACATAAAAACCTAGCCATAGTTGCCTCTTCATCTTCTTCAATGTTTGCCCGAATCAAAGCTATTTCCATCTCCTTGTGGTAGTCTTCCACGCTCCTCATCCCTTGCCTTAGACTTTGCAATTTTAAATGCAAGTCCCAATAATAATACGAGGGAACAAATCGCCTCCGCATGACAGTCTTCATCTCCTCCCAGGTCTCAATAGGTCTTTTATGGTTCCTTCTCCTTTCCTTAACCAATTTGTCCCACCAAACGATGGCATAATCAGTGAATTCCACTGCTGCAAGCTTCACTTTCTTCTCTTCCGAGTAATTATGGCAATCAAATACAAGCTCCACCTTCCTCTCCCATTCGATAAAAGCGTCAGGGTCATTCCTCCCTTGAAAAGGTGGTATCGTCATTTTAATACTCCCAATATTCCTATCTACTCCATCTCTAATTGTTTGATCTCGCCTACCATGTCTTCGCCCCTCATTCCTAACTCCTCTGGCTCTCCTCACACTTCCTATAGATGCAATTTCATCATCTTCCTCATAATCTTCATCTTCTTCATCGTGAGGATTCGCCGGCTGGCGGATTAGTCTCATTGCATTGGGAACTCGCACATGTTGCCTGGGTTGCTCTCTCTGCATTTGATCAATTCGTTGATCTTGCTGGTCCATTCTATCACGCATATCTCCAAAAACAACTTTCAATCTCTCGAATTGTTGCTGCATGGCTTTCAAAGTAAAAGCAACATCTTGCTGGCCGGCATTACTTCCATCCCCGGTTGTAGATTCATTGCCTTTTCCTGCGAAGCTCATGTTTGCACTATGAAAAGAAAATTGGTGTTAGGACCTCACAACCACTCGCTCATGTGTTTGCCCTCAAATTATTGTCACTCAACACTCGTGTTTCGCTCAATTCAATGGCTTTTTCCCTCTGATACGCTCACCACTCTTGCCTCTTTCCACTCTAATTTCCTCCTCAAAGTTCTTTAAAGAACTCAGAAACTCACAAATCAAAGGCAACTAGCTCATAATAATTCAAACCAGCAATTAATATATTGACCCTAACTTGAACACAAACTAACAGGGAAATAAATTATTAAAGGAAATTTAACCAAGAAAAGATTTTAGGAATGAAGAAAGGAATATATCAAAGTAATATATGGATGAAAAGATATGGAGGATGATATAGGGAAGGGAATATGGAAGATCAGGTATTGGGTAATTATGGGAGCAAAATCAACGCGGATCAACAACAAGGTAAATAACAACTTTAGAATGATATGATGCAAAGAATCCGGATCAAATTGACACCAACGGCTACTTTCTTTTCTTTCTATCTTTTTTTTTCAGCTCTATTTTTTTTGGCCGAATTTTTTTTTTGCTCTCCTTTTCTTTTTTTTTTCTTGCTACTAATCAATCCAGAACGAACAAGCTAGATGGAATGAAATTCAACGAATTGAAACGTAAAGGATAGGATAGACCTGATTTGGAGCTTGATGCTTTGATACCAAAATGATGCGGACCAAGAACAATGATTATTGACCCGTTGTTTATATAGAAACAAGAACCAACAATATCAAGACAATGATTATTGACCCGTTGTTTATGAAGAAACAAGAGCCAATAATATCAAAGTGTACCGAACAATCACAAGCTGTCACACTTGTTTGTCCGAAGGAGTTCAATGAAGAACAAAGGAGAAAATCTCACCGAAATGCCAGAATAGTCTACCTCTGATCGGCTACTCAGCCTCCTTTATATAAGCTTAGGAGAAACTGGAAACTAATAAACTAGGCAACTGAAATATCCTTAGTTTCCTAAAGTCAGAAATAACAGAGGAAACTGTCAGCACCCCATTTTGGTCCACCGGCTCCAACGAAGGACTCCCGGCCGAAGCTCGAATTACTATTCATGGCCCGACAATCGGAGGCGAACGCGCGAACGTGGGAGCACGGGCTACAGAAGAGAAGCAAAGTCCCCCTAAAGGCTCAAAAGGGCAGTCAAAAGGGGAAATAAACAACGATCCCCGAAACAACAGAATCTGGCCCTATGGTACTATTCATTGTCGGATCACCGGAGCGTCAAAAGGTATCCAATATGGGGCTCTAAAAATCCCCCGTGGTATCAAAATAACCAATGGCACGTCCAAGCGCATTTCAGAAGTCTACTGCTTAAGCCGGGTTACTCCCGAACATCTGTAGACGTCTTCCTAACGGGGCTCCCAGGACGCCCGATCCACGGACAAGTAAACGGCACCCGGAAACAGGCCTGCACACACCCAAGGACCACTAGGACCATGGAACAAGATTTAGATTGCATTTCAGAGCTCATCTTGGTCTCCCGAGTGGATCCCGACCCGGAAAAAGGGGCCATTTTTATAGAAAGACATAGCCGGAGACCCTTTTAACAAATCGTCAGAGCACGAAATTTGCGCCAATCATTCCCAGGGACCGCAAGGGCTTGGGAAATAAACCCCGATCGCATTGCATAATCCATTTAGGTTTCCCGAGTACCATTCCGGTAACAAAAGAGCCCCTTCACGGGGAATCTTGTGCTCATAGCCTATTCAGGGAAATGTTGACTCCCGAACTCTGCACCATCCATTCCCAGCAACCCCTAGGGCCTAGGAAATCATTTTGGCTCGGACCAAGCAAAGCATATCGGTTTCCCGAGTGGCATTTTAATGGCCACGAACGCCTCCCGGCAAACCTTCGGGGCTCATTTTGACAAACAAAGATCGCAGTGGTCTCCGAACACATCAAAAAACTTGGGAACCACTAAGAGAGCCCCGTTCGCGGATTCTTAGGACGTCTCCGGTTATCGATTTCCAGTCGGGGCCGGCAAGTAAACCGTTCTGCCCAAAACACAAAGCACGCCAACACAAGCAGTATAGCACGCAGAGGCGCGAACAGGCGACAAAAACAGACAACTTCGCTCTGATCATCCAAACGGAGCAAAATCGGCTTTTGAATCCCCGAGTCACCCGAACATTCGCTTTTAATAAGCATGTCAATATTAGGCTCATTAAAATCGTATTCGCGCATACATCGGTAATTCATCATTCAAGCGAACCACGGAAATCGAATGCGCGATCAATCGAGTCCTGAGTTTCTTCCGGCTTTCTTCCTAATCAAGTGGGACCCTTGAGCTAGCCAAGCCGAGCAGAGCCGAGCTAAGCCGCGAGCCATGGCTCTCCTCTAATGACAAGCCAAATGAGCCTCATCCACCCATTTTTCAAAATATCTCTTACACCCATCAACTCCACTCTTCCATCCATCACTTCCCATCACCTTTCAAGACAACTTCCCCTCCTTAATCCATCTTAAAAATTCGGATCCCCCTAACCCTCTCCTTAATTGTGCTTTATTTTCACTAAACAAGCCATTAAGTCTTCCTTTATAAGCCCATTGCATCATTAACTTAATCACAACTCTTCTTGCAACCTCTCTCTAGCTTTCTCACTCAAGAACACTCTCCAAACTCCCCTCATTTTCCAGATTTCGCTCAGCCCCATAACAGCCCGGATACAAGGCCGGTTTGCCCGAAAACTCAACCGTTTTCCGGCGACCGCCATCCAACCCGATCCAAACTTGACCAAACTTCATATCCCACACGTATTCGACCTTCCGAGTCCATTTACGGTGTTAGTTTTGCCATTTGAAGTCATCTAGGTCCCGTTTCAGCCCAATCCAGATTCGGGTCCCTAGGGAGTTTCCTGGTTTCTAGGTGAGTTCTTCCTTCCCGACTTATCCGAGCCTCAAACTAACTACATATCCCACATGTATTCGACCTCCCGAGTCCATTTCCGGTGTTAGTTTTGCGATTTGAAGCTCCCAGCAGCCCGAACCAGCTCTGTCCAGAACCGGGTTCCGTAGGTGTTTTCACGGCTTCCCGGGCTTCCCGGACATTTCCACTACCTCACGACTATGGCGAGTCATGCCATCATTTCCTAGGGGTTCCTCATGACCCTCACTCTCCCCCATGATAAGGTGGTCGCGTGCCGAGAGCCGCTCAACCGCGCACCACCGCCGTTTCTCTCTTTTCTCCCTTCACAGATTTTTTTCCAGTTTTTACCGGTTTTCTTTGCATCTCTCAGGAAAATCGACATGTCAAATCTTCACGAAACCACTACAGGCATGATCCTCAGTCAGTTAGGAGTCCAATGCCACCGATCTTGCATCAAAAGACCAGCGAAAGCCTCCCGTAGAGTCGATTCTTCATCGGGTGCCAGTCGAGTCTGTTCCTCTGGTTTTCTATTCTAACCCGAACTTTTCAGGAACATACAGGTCAGCTCGGGTTGAATCTCGCTACGAGCCACCTATCACCGTGATCTACACTCAGTTAGAAGTCCAATGCCACCGACCTTGCATCAAAAGACCACCGGGAACCCCCCGTAGAGTCGTTTCTTCATCGGGTGCCAGTCGGGTCTGTTCCTCTGGTTTTCTTTTCTAACCCGAACTTTGCAGGAACGTACAGGTCAGCTCGGGTTGAATCTCGCTACGAGCCACCTATCACCGTGATCTTCACTCAGTTAGGAGTCCAATACCACTGATCTTGCACCAAAAGACCACCAAGAACCTCCTGTAGACCCGTTTTTCCGTCGGGTGCCAGTCGGGTCTGTTTCGTCCCGACTGGGTCTGTCATTTTTTACTAACCCGAGTTTGTTTTTGATTTCCGGAAAATCTACGCATGCTCTCTTCCCAAAACCACCATAGGCACGATCCTTAGTCTCTTGGGAATCCAACGAAATTGGCCCCGTGCGAAAATTCCTTCCCGATCAACCGGTACAGCCCCGACAAGCCAGATTGCCAGTCGACCCGACTGCACCGGTTCGGGTCTGTTCGTTCCAGCTGAGTCTCCCGACTCCCTTTGCCACTTCTCCAACTCTTTCCTCGTGTTCCGAGGCTAGGTAACACTCCTCTACAACTTAGGGAAATTAGGTTCTCAATATTTGCTTGTTATGGAGTGATAAGATGAATAACACTCGTTTGCATGCAAGTTCCGACCTTTATTCGTTTCCATGCATATTTATGTCGTTTGTTACACTCGAATATTGTTCTAGCATGTATATCATGGCACGAAATAACCGAAGGCGAGGTAAGAGAGACCACATTAGCC
Source organism: Punica granatum (assembly GCF_007655135.1). Lineage (NCBI taxonomy): Eukaryota > Viridiplantae > Streptophyta > Magnoliopsida > Myrtales > Lythraceae > Punica > Punica granatum. The sequence goes on from NC_045128.1 coordinate 19,966,621, forward strand.
TCGTTTGAACCATCGAAGCTCATGGCCAATCCCCGAGGAAGGGATCCGAGAGCCTCCTTGGCTCATCCGGGGCCAACGTGACCTCCCTTTCCCCGAAATTGGTTGGTTCATGCATTTTATGTTCGCTCATCACATATTACACGTTAGCATGACGGGAAACGGCTAAAGTCGAGGTAGGGGAGACCGTCTTGGCCGTGGTTGAACCATGGAAACTCACGGCCTAGTCCCAAGGGAGGGACCCGTGAGTTCCCCTTGGCTCATCCGTTTAATCGTTGATTACGCGTTAGCTCCCATGTTAGGCGCGTTAGTTTTGAACGATCGCCCATCGACTCCATAACATTCATGACTCGAAGACATAATCACTAAATAATCCCACAAACAAGGAAATGGGACGTGTCATTTAACTAATTAAACCATTTGGCCTAAATAATTGGACAAATCGAATATCAATTTGTAAACGCATCGACGAATTACGAAACGGTGGAAATGCCCTTTTCAAAATCCACAATTTCATAACATCGAGACGCATAACACGAATATAATCAGTGTCTAGGGAGCACTCGCGTACTACGACTCGAGCCCGAGCCCAATTTGAGGCGGCTCAAGTCGAAATATGTGAGTTCTCTTCGGACCTCTTCGTGTCACGCGATCTCCATTTTACACGTGCACTTCACACATTTTACCGCCCAAGGGCATAACCGTCATTTCGTGATCCGCCGATATCCTAGGCGTTAAGGAGACCGAAACACCACGATCTATGGATAGAAAGGGGCAGCCCGGTTGGGTGCGAGTTTCATTCGCATGGCCCATTTCATCCACTTTCAGTGTTTCTATCCTCTTACCGTAGATTCGGTAGTTAGCATTATTATTTCTATCACAAAACATATAAAATCGGATTAATCATGCATTTGACTTAATCAAACATTAGATAATGGCTAGGCGGAACACTAGGTTCCAAATATAGAGTCAAAATACGAGTTTGGCATATTCAGTGAAGCCGCAGTGACATTCACGAAATGAAATCTTAAAAACAAACTCACACATGTAATTGGCCTAGAACCATATCCTAGCCCATCTCTTTGCTTGCCTAAGTTAGATACATTGTTTGATAATCAACCCCGGTTAATAACTGATTAAATCACGTACATTCGGCCTAATACAGAACTTGTCTGTAATTGTCTATATTTGTCTGTTTTCGTCCGTTTTTCATCCGTTTTATTAGTTTTCTTCTATTTTCCACTCGCTTTTGCTGATTTGTCACGGCTCGGGTCCGAACCCTCAGGTTACGTAATACACGGGGTCCAACGCCCCAAATCACCGAACACGAGATCCAATGCCTCCTAACTCACTGAGCGCGTGCAACCCGAGTGCGTAATGGGATCTAGCCTCGAGTCACCATCACACTCCAAGTATGGCCTATGTGGAAGGCGATTTGGATTGGATGTGTGAATCGCGGTTAGATATCACCCGGGAGCTCGATCGGTCCGATGGCTTCAATAAGAATCTATCGATTCTTCTATCACCCGTTGGTATGATCGAACCCGACCTCCGACTCTTTGAGCCCGCATTGCTTTAATTTATTTATCGGTCATTCAAAACACACGGTGAGCCGGAGCGGAATATTGACCCAATGCAAGCTGATCAGGGATTCATTTATTCAATTGTAATTTGTATTTCTTTGAGAGAACACTGTAAGGAACTTTATTTGTATATTCATTTGTAAGGATCCTCGATCGGCGAGCGAGAGGTCCGAGTGTCGAATCGGTTAAGTTGGTCTATTGTTACCAAGAGATGAGTAAGCTTGAACACTAGTGGTCTCGGTTTGCGCAGGAATCGACCATCACGGTTCGACGAACTGTAACACAAAGATTGTGAACCGATTTCTCGAGACACAAGCCTACTTTTCTCTCGGGGCCTTGGCCCAACTTGATCAATTCATCGACTTTACGGTGTCAAAACGGGCGAGTCAAGTGCAACCCTAAGTCACGCGGTAAATAAACAAAACGGCAAGCCTAGCAAATTAGAGTACCGAAAGGGCGTGCGGGATATAGGCCCGCACGTAATAGAACCCCCAAATTCGGAATTTCCGGTTCCGTATGACCATTGCCTTAGCATTTAGGTGTACCTTGTACCCCTAGACCCGGGCGACTCAACGGCCCTCGACCTACGGGTCGTAAACAGTAAGTGGCGACTCCTTCTCACGCGTGTTCGTCACGCGTCCCCGGGAAGGTGGACACTCCCAAGCCGCGTTGCATAGGCTTCGCGCATGCGTACCCCGACGAGATGAAATTCAGGTGCGCACAGCTTGGCGACTCCACTGGGGACATACTTAGTGGGTTCGGGCTCAAATCCGTTTGCTTGCTTGCATGTTTATTTATCGCTTTTCGTACATTTACTGGCAGCACCCCATTTTGGCCCACCGGCTTCCTACATGAGAATCCCCGATCAAAGCCCGGGTTACTATTCATCACTCGGCAATCAGAGGCAAACGTGCGGTCACGGAGTCATGAACAACAGGAGAAGAGATGGGTCCATTAGAAAAGCCGAAGAGAACAGTCGGAAGAACTTACAGGCAAAGAACCCCGAAAACAGCGGAGCTGGCACTGCGGCACTATTCATCACCGAATCACTGAAGTACCGAAAGGTGCCCAATATGGGACTCTAAAAATCCCCCTTAGTGCCAAAGTTACCAACGACACGTCCGGGCGCATTTCCGGGGCATACCACATAACCCGGGACACTTCGATCTCTCCCGGACGCCTTTTCCGACAGGGCTCTCGGGGCCCGCTCCACTGACAAGTAAACGGCCCCCTAAAACGGGCTTACAGGCACTCAGGGACCACCGAGGTCATGGGACAAGCTTCAGACGACCATTCGGAACTCTACAGGGCTCCCCGAGGGACGTTTCAGTGGTAGCAAACGCCTCCCGATGAATCTTTGGGGCACATTCAAGGAGAACAAAGATCACAGCGATCCCCGAACACCTCAAGACATTCGGGGAACATTGAGAAAGCCCCGGTCACAATTCCCTAGGTCTTCTAGGGCCAACGGTCTTTGGCCGGGGACGGCGAGCCAACGATCTCGCGCGAGACAAAAAGCTCACCGAGACAAGCACCACAACGCACAAAGGAGCAATCGGAGAACGGGGACGGTTAATTCCATTCTGAATGCCCAAACAGGACAAAACCGACTCTCGAGGCGCCGAGTCACCCGAACGTCCGTTCACACGATGCATGGCGATATTAGGCTCATTCAAATTCTCTTCATTCAAGCATTCCAAATCTATTAATTAATCGGGCATCAAAGATCGAACGCGCGTTCAATCAAGTCTCGAGCTTTTCCCGACTTTTCTCTTAGTCAAATGGGACCCACAGCTCAGCCAAGCCAAGCCTCCAAGTCGCGGCTCAACCCCAAGCCACGGCTCAACCCCAAGCCACGGCTCAATCCCTAAGCCACGGCTCAATTCGGTGGCTCAAACCCAAGAAGCTCCCTCCACTACACAAATTCAAATATCTCTTACACCTTCTTACACATATCTCCCATCCATCACTTCCCATCACTTCTCCTCTTGCTTCACCCACACTCTAAGTGACATTTCCCCATCCTAACGCCTCTTCAAAAATTCGGCAGCCCCATAAACCCCCTCTAAATCACACTTAATTTCACTAATTTTGCATCATTAGCCTTCTCATATAAGCCTCTTGGGTCATTAACTTAATCACAACTCAATTTCCATTCTCTCTCAAGCTTTCTCACTCTAGGAGAACCTCTCAATTTCCAAAACCCTCTCAAACTCCAGCAATCAGCCCTGGTCGTTCAGCCCAAGCACAGCCCCGTCCAAGGCCGAAAATGCCGGAAAACTCAACCGTTTTCCGGCGACCGCCATCCAACCTGATCCAAACTTGACCAAACTTCATATCCCACATGTTTTCGACCTCCTAAGTCCATTTCCGACCTTAGATTTTTCATTTGAAGCTCCCAGCACATCGTTCCAGCTCTGTCCAGATTCGGGTCCCTAGGGCATTTTCCCGGTTTCTAAGCGAGTTCTTCCTTCTCGACTTAAGCAAGCTAAACCAAACTTCATATCCCACATGTATTCGACCTCCCGAGTCCATTTCCGGTGTTATTTTTGCGATTTGAAGCTTCCAACTTGCCGAACCAGCTCTGTCCAGAACTGAGTTCCATAGGGTTTCACGGCTTTCCGGGCTTCTTCGACGCCACTCCTTCCCACGACCATGGCGAGTCGTGCCATCACTTTCTAAGGGTTCCTCATGACCCTCACTCTCCCCCGTGACGAGGTGGTCACGTGCCAAGAGCCGCTCAACCGCGCAAGACCACCCCTTTTCCAATCTTTTTCCTTACCGGGTTTTCATAGTTTTTATCGGTTTCTCTTTGCATTTCCGGTTGAGATCAGTCGTGCGCACGCCACAAACTGGTCATGAACAACAAGAGCAGTCCCTTAGGAATCGGAGGAACTCGAGCCAGCTCGGTGCAACACCCGGAGCCCCCTTTGCAGCCGTTTCTACCCAAACAGCCCAGTTGGGTCTGTCCCTCTGATTTTCTTTTCTGATAGGAACTTTGCAGGAGCATACCGGTCAGCTCGGGTTGAATCTCACTACGAGCCACCTATCAACGTGATCCTCAGTCAGTTAGGAGTCCAATGCCACCAACCTTGCAGTAAAATACCACCTAGAGCCTCCGGAACAGCCATTTCTTTCCGACCTGCCCAGTCGGGTCAGTTCCGCCCAGTCGGTTCTGTTTTCTGCTAGCTAACCCGACTTTGTTTTTGATTTCCAGAAAATCTACATGTCCAATCCTCATGAAACCACCGCAGGCATGATCCTCAGTCAGTTAGGAGTCCAATGCCACCGATCTTACACCAAAAGACCACCGGGAGTCCCCCGTAGAGTCGTTTCTTCATCGGGGTGTCAGTCGGGTTTGTTTCTCTGGTCGTCTTTTCTAACCCACAATTTGCAGGAACGTACAGGTCAGCTCGGGCTGAATCATTCTACGAGCCACCTATCACCGTGCTCCTCAGCCAGTTAGGAGTCCAATGCCACCCACCTAGTATCAAAAGACCACCGGGAGCCTCCTGTGGAGCCATTTCTTCATCGGGTGCCAGTCGGGTCTGTTTTGACCCGACTGGGTCTGTCTTTTTTTTACTGACCCGACTTTGTTTTTGATTTTCAGAAAATCTATGCGTGCTCTCCTCCCGAAACCACAGCAGACGCGATCCTTAGTCTCTTGGGAATCCAACGCAACTGGCCCCGCGTGAAAATTCTATCCCGATCAACCGGTACAGCCCCGACAAGCCAGACTGCCAGTCGGATCTACCAGTCGACCCGACTGCACCGGTTCGGGTCTGTTCGCTCCAGTCAAGTCTCCCGACTCCCTCTGCCACTTCTCCGACTCTTTCCTCGTGTTCCGGGGCTAGGTATAATCATTCCCGACTCAGAGAAGTTAGGACTTTTACGTTTTCTTTGCGTTTGTGGGGAGATAAGGAGGTCCATGACCGATTTGCATGCAAGTTTATGTTTTTATGTTTTTTTTACATCGTATTATGCATGTATTCATCGTATATAGTGCTAGCATGTCGGGAAATAGTTTGAATCGGAGTCGAGGAGACCTCGTTGGCTCGAGCAAGCCAAAGGAGCCTCTCGGCCTCACCCCAAGGGAGGTGGCCGAGAGCCCCTCTTGGCTTCCTCGGGCCATGGATGGCCTCCTTTCCCCAACTCAAGTCGTTTCCCGAGTTTTTACATTTTTCGCTTCCCATGAGCCGGTGCCGTTTTATCGATTCCTCTAAATATCGTGTTTGTGCTTGTTTGTATGTTTAATTGCGTTCCTAAGATCATGGCGGCACCGGCTATGTAAAAAAATGTACGTTGTCATCGTGTTTGATGTTTTATGCATGCAAGAAACGGTCAAAACCGATTCTTGGAATTGATTGTAATCACAATTTTCATTTAATCGTTGGTTTCATATTAATTCGTTTGCTAGATACGTTAGTATCGAACAATCATTGCATTGATCCATAACAATTGAGGTTCGCGGTCTCAATCATTAAACCACTTCACAAACGGGAAACAGGACGTACCATTCGGCTAAATGAACCACTCGGCCTAAGTAATTGGATAAATCGAATATCAACTCGTAAACGCGTCGACGAATCACTAAACGGTGAGAGTGCCCTTTTAAAATTCACAATTTCAAAACATCGAGACACATAACACGAATAGAATTAGTGTCTAGGGAGCACTCGTGCGCTATGACTCGAGTCAAGGCCCGATTTGAGGAGGCTCATGTCTAAGTGCGCGAGTCCTCTTTGGACCTCTTCGTGTCATGCGATCACAACTTCCACATACACGCCTTACACGTTTTACCATTCAAAGGGCATGACCATCATTTCGTGATTTGCCGACATTCTAGGCGTTAGGGAGGCCGAAACACCTCGATCTATGGGCGAAAAAGGGCCACCCATTCGGGTGCGATTTTCATTCGTACGGCCCATTCCGTTCACTTTCGGTGTTTCTATCTTCCTATCGTATATTCGATGGTGAACCTTTTTATTTCAGTTGCAAAAGATGAAGAACCATATTAATCATGTACTTGACTTAAACAAACATTAGATAATGGATATGTGGAATATTAGATTCCAATCTAGAGTCAAGATATGAGTTTGGTTAATTCGGTAAAACCGCAGTGTCATCTCACTGAATAAGGATTCTAAAACAAATTCACACATGTAATCGGCTTAGAACCATATTTTAGCCCACCATCTATGTTTGCCTAGGCTAGACACCTTGTTTGCAAATCAACCCCGATCGATAACTGATTAAATCACGTACATTCGACTTAATACACAACTTGTCTGTATTCACCTACGTTTGTCAGTTGTTATCTGTTTTCCATCAGTTTTATCAGTTTTCTTCTGTTTTCCATTTGCTTTTGCTGATTTGTTGCGGTTCGGTCCGAACCCATAGGTTACGTGTTGCACGGGGTCCAACGCCCCAAATTATCGAACACGAGGTCCAACGCCTCCTAACTCACTGAGTGCGTGCAACCCGAGTGCGGAATGGGATCTAACCCCGAGTCACCGTCACACTCCAAATATGGCCTATGTGGAAGGCAATTTGGATTGGATGCGTGAAACGTGTTTAGATATCACCCGGGAGCTTGATTGGTCCAACGGTTACAGTGGGAACTAATCGGTTCTCCTGCAAACCATCGGTTCAATCGGACCCGACCCCCGGCTCCTTGAGCCCACGTTGCCTTAATTTGTTTATTGGTTATTCAAAACACACGGTGAGCCGGAGCGGAATATTGTCCCAATGCAAACCGATCAGGATCCATTTATTTCATTCCGTTGTATTCTGTAATTATTCGAGTGTACATTGTGAGGATCTTATTTGTACATCTATTCAATCATTTGTAAGGATCCCTGATCGGCAAGCAAGAGGCTCGAGTGCCGAACCGGTCAAGTTGGTCTATTATTACCAAGAGATGAGTAAGCTCGAATACTCGCGGTTTCGGTTCGCGCAGGGAATTGACCATCACGGTTCGATGAACTGTAACGCTAAGATAGTGAACCAACTCCTCGACGCACAAGCCTACTCATCTTTCGGATTCTTGGCCCAACCTGATCAATTCATCGACCTTACGGTGTCAAAACGGGCGAGTCAAGTGCAACCCTAAATCACGCGGTAAATAAACAAAAACGGCAAGCCTAGCAAACTAGAGTACCGAAAGGGCGTTCGGGATATAGGCTTGCACGTAATAGAACCCCCGAATTCGGAATTTTCGGTTCCGCATGACCATTGCCTTAGCATTTAGGTGTACCTCGTACCCCTAGACCTGGGCGACTCAACGGCCCTCGACCTACGGGTCGTAAACAGTAAGTGGCGACTCCTTCTCACGCGTGTCCGTCACGCGTCCCCGGGAAGGTGGACACTCCCAAGCCGCGTTGCATAGGCATCGCGCATGCGTGCCCCGACGAGATTAAATTCGGGTGCGTACAGCTTGGCGACTCCACTGGGGACATACTTAGTGGGTTCGGGTTCAATTCCGTTTGCTTGCTTGCATGTTTATTTATTGCTTTCCGTACATTTATTTTAAGCACATTTATTTCGCGCACATTTATTTTACGCACTTGCATCGCATCATTCTAGCGGGTTTCTAGGTACCTTGTCCAAAATCCCACGGGCACCAAAATAGGAAGCTAGGTTAGTCAGAGGTTCCGAGTAAGGGAACGGATCGAGTCGGCTATGCCACCGAACCGGCCCCCAAAGATCCTCGCTCGATTTCAAGGAATTCACACCCTTGAGTCGGGAACCCCCATCCATAGATAGCACGGTCCCTGTAGCACCGAACCATGCATCATACTATGCCTCCATGCAAGCCTTCAACCCGACTTCGACAATAGTCCATCGAGTCGGCCTGCGTGCCACTTGAGTCTTTTCTATTTCAAGAGCGATGTACCTTGTAATTTGTACTAAGTCGTGGGCATTTACTTTTCTCTGCACATATGCATCATGCAGTTTTCAAAACACACTAGGATGTCGTTCACATTGACAAGTCCTAAGCAGATTTTCTTATCGTCTTGGTAAGGGACGCCTTGCTCGGCCTCCTGCCCGCGCTTCGACAGAGCCCGTCAACACACGAGGACCTCACCGACCCGCCACAGAACGCGAATGGTGTATATTCCGGGACAACATGATCGACCTCATCAACACTAGGTTCGATCACCGAGAGGTCGCTGAGAGACGAAGAACTCGCCGGCCAACCACCTTAGAGGGAGCTCTCCCAAACCCGTGCCAAGATGCAGAGATGCGGTCAGGAGCTCGCTTGAGCGAACGCCGCCCCGGAGAGGTCTAGGAAGAGGGCTCGAGGAGGCCCACACATGAACTCTAGGATAGATATCTCCGCAAGGCCTTCACCTAGAACCGGTGCTTTCCGAGGCCGCGCTCGTTCAAACCCCGAGTGTGGTGGCAAATCAGCTTAAGGCTCTATTTTACAAAATTTGCATTGTACTTTGAACCTTTCGAGTCAATGTGAACGACAACATTAGCCTTTGAAAACTCACGCACTGCATGCATACTATCCATTCACTGTTTTACACGACATTTAACACTATCATGCGGTAGACAAAGTTGTGACAGTCTTTGCAGGTGGACCTCTCATGGTCCTCACCCTTCCTCCACGGCGAGACGATCAGTAGCTCAAGGGCCAACCATCCAAGCAACACTAACTCCCCATTAATCCCGCATAATCGATTATGTCATTGCATGGCGGAGCACACGTCCCTGTATGCTACAGGTGCTTCCATCAGCACAACTGAGCGTGTCATTTCCGCGTCGTGCGAGCACACCCCTACCTTGCCCATGCACGCATCCTCGACACACCTTGTGCATGTCTCTCAGTGCGCTCGCACGACGCCTACCAGGCTAGTTCAATCCCCTATGCCCTCACGCTGAAATCACGAATATAGTTTGCTCCTTCATTGTTCTCTTTTCCCATTGTAGGAAATTTTACACAAGAAGACAGCATGAATATTGATCGACCACAATTGAGACAATAAACGTCTTCCATCCATCCAGCTCCTTGGGATTTCAACACTGAGTCCCCATCCCCGCTCCACAAAGCAAGACCGCAAGCAAATCAGCGTCACCGCATTGCAGCGCCTTGCGCCATTCCTTAGCATTAACATTTGCTTTAGCATTTCTTGCACTTTCCTATCAACCTCGCATTTATTGCATCCGGCTTCAGCCCTGCATCGGGCTCCGGCCCTGCATTTACTGCATTGGGCTTCAGCCCCGCATCGGGCTCCGGCCCCGCATTTATCGCGTCGGGCTCCGGCCTCGCATTTATTGCATTGGGCTTCGACCCCGCATCGGGCTCCGGCCCTGCATCGGGCTCTGGCCCCGCATTTACTGCATTAGGCTTCGACCTTACATCGGTCTCCGGCCTTGCATTTACTTTTGGGTTTCAGCCCTGCATCGGGCTCCGGCCCCACTTTTGGGCTTCGGCCCCACATTCGGGCTTCGGCCCCGCATCGGGCCTCGGTCCTACATTTACTGCTTTCGGGCCCCTGTCAGCACCCCATTTTGGCCCACCGGCTTCCTACATGAGAATCCCCGATCAAAGCCCGAGTTACTATTCATCACCCGGCAATCAGAGGCGAACGTGCGGTCACGGAGTCATGAACAACAGGAGAAGAGATGGGTCCATTAGAAAAGCCGAAGAGAGCAGTCGGAAAGGCAAACATGCGACAAATCTCAGAGCAACAGGAGCTGGCACTGCGGTACTATTCATCACCGAATCACCGAAGCACCGAAAGGTGCCCAATATGGGACTCTAAAAATCCCTCTCGGTGCCAAAGTGACCAATGACGCATCCGGGCGCGTTTCGGAGGTGTCCTACTTAGGCCGGGGCGTCTCCCAATATCTCACGGACGCTTTTTCTAACAGGGCTCCTAGGGCCCGATCCACTGACAAGTGAATGGCACCCAAAAACGGGCCTACAGGCACCCAGGGACTATCGGGTTCATCGAACAAGCTTCAGACGACCTTTCGGAACTCTACGGGGTTTCCCGATGGACTTTTCAGTGATAGCAAATGCCTCTCGGCGAATCTTCGGGGCACATCCATAGAAAACAGAGATCACAGCGATCCCCGAACGCCTCAAGACATTCAGGGAACACTGAGAAACCTCCAGTCACAAGTCCTTAGGTCTTCACGGGGCAACGGTCTTCGGTCGGAGACGACGAGTCAATGATGTCCCACGAAGCAAAAAGGTCGCCGAAACGAATGTTAAGATGCACAAAGAGCAATCGGGGACTGGGAGCACTAAACTCCACTCCGAATGCCCAAACATGACATAACCGACTCTCGAGGCGCCGAGTCGTCCGAACGTTCGTTCACACGACGCATGGCGATAGTAGGCTCATTCAAATCCTCTTCGTTCAAGCATTCCAAATCTATAAATTAATCGGACATCGGAGACCGGACGCGCGTTCAATCATGTCTCAAGCTTTTTCCGGCTTTTCTCTCAATCAAATGGGACCCACAGCTCAGCCAAGCCAAGCCGTCAAGCCGGGGCTCAACCCCAAGCCACGGCTCAACCCCTCAAGCTCGGCTTGGCCGCAATTAGCCGCGGCTCAAACCCATGGCCGGCGGCTCCAAGGGATCTCCCCTTCCCTCCACCACACAATTCAAAGTCCTCTCACATCTATCACCTCCCATCACCCATCCATCACACCCATCACCCATCCTCTTCCTTTCCCCACACTCAACATGACATAAACCCCTCCCTAATCCTCCCTCCAATTTCGGCAACCCCACTTATCCCCTTAAACCGCAATTAGTCCCACTTAACCGGGCCATTAGCCTAGCCTATAAGTTCCCATTCATCATTAACTCTAATCACTTCTTCATTCTCCTTCTCTCTCAAGCCAATCTCTCTCCAAAATCCTCTCAAACTCCAGCCCACTCCCACGTTTCCGTCCAGCCCTTGCCAAGGCCGAAACCGGCCAAAATCATCGGAAAACCACTCGGTATTCCGGTGACCACCCGACCCGACTTAAGCCAAAAATCATCAAACTCCCTAGCCCACATATTTTCCACCCCCTAAGTCCGTTTCCGGGCTTAGATTTTCCTCACATTTTTACCGAAATTTCTCTCACATTTTCGGGTTTGTTTAGGCCTTGGCACGTTCGGGTCTGCCCACGGTCATCTAGATCCGCCTCTTAGGAGTCCAACAAACCCGACCTTGCACTGTGCCGTGACCGGAGCAAGCGTGCCGAGCCATTCTCCCGAGACTGCCGCGGCTGTACCTTTACTCGGGTCACCCACCCGTAACGTCCAACCCGAGTCTTGTGACTCCCACGGCCGCTTCCCCGACTCTTTTCCTCGTGCATCGAGGCTAGGTAACGCACATCTTCAACTTAGAGAAGTTAGGACCTCTGATCTTTGCTTGTATGAAGTGTCCGTGCGCTTTAAAGTGTCTGAATGCATGAGAATGGTCATTTTTCTTACGGATCCGGGCTTCCATGCAATTCCATGCAACGTTATAACGCTCTTACTCTTTTTTTTACGCCCATACGTTGTATAAAAGTGCATGCCATGATGGGAAACGACTTAGATCCGAGCGGGAGAGGCTCCCTTGGCCGCGGATTGGGCCATGGAACTCACGGCCAAGTCTCTAGGGAGAGACCTGTGAGTCCCCTTGGCCCACCCGAGGCTAGGGCGGCCTCTCCCCTTCTCGGAAAGAGTCGATTCCTATGTTTTTTTTATTGTTAATCGTGTGTAATATGATGGCATGATGGGACAAGATCCGAATCGAGGCCGAAGAAATTTTCCCGCCTCGCACGAGCCATGGAAGCTCACGGCCCTTCTTGGAGGAGCGTGGCCGAGAGCTTCCTTGGACCATACGGGTCCGGGGAGCCTTCTTCCGCCTCGAAACGGATTGATTCCCGTGCTTTATTCAATTCGTTACCATTTGAGTCAATGCCGTGTTTGTTGTTCTCCATTTAAATATCTCGTTCGTACGTGTTTGTATGACTTTATGTGATTATGGTCACGGTGATATCGAGATGAGTAAAACGTGTGTTATTAACGTGCTTGACGTATTAGGCATGCAAGGAATGGCTTGAATCGATGTGGGATACCATCCGTGACCCAAGGCGGGTCAAGGAGGCCTCTCGGCCTAACCCTTCGGAAAAGGGCCGAGTGATCCTTGACCCCTCCGGGGTCTAGGGCGGTCTCCCCCGTCGCTTCACGTTCGATCCTTGGAATTGAGTGTATTCATATCCGTGTTCCATCGCTAGACGTACATTAATCTCATGATAGGTGAATGGACTTCGAACCGTCACCCATTAAACCGATGATGACCGTAACAAAAAGCAATAAATATCGAACAATTTCACAAACGGGATAAGTGGGACGTGCTATTCGATTAATTAAGTCACTTGGACTAAATAATTGGGCTAATCAATCCTCAATTTGTAAACGCATCGATGATTTACGGAACGGCGAGAATGCCCTTTTCCATCATAATTCATGATTTCAAAATACCGAGACTCGTGACACGAGTAGAATTGATGTCTAGTGAGCGCTCACGTGCCATGACTCGAGTCCGGGCCCGATTTGAGGCAGCCCGAGTCGGGGTACAAGAGTCCTCCTTAGACTTCTTCGTGTGGCGCGATCTCCAATTTATACACGAACATTGCAATTTTATCATCCAGAAGCATAATCGTCATTCCGTAATTCACCGATACCCTAGGCGCTAGGGAGTCGGAAACACCTCGATCTATGGATAGAAAGGGGCAACCCGTCCGGGTGCGAGTCTCATTCGCACGGCCCATTATGTCCACTTTCGGTGTTTTCATCTTCCTATTGTAGATTCGGTGGGGAGCATTTTATTTCAGTTACAAAACACAAAGAACCGGACTAATCATACATCCGACCTAATCAAACACTAGATAATGGATAGGCGGAATGATAGATTCCAATCTAGAGTCAAAACGCAAGTTTGGATAATTCGGTGAAATCGTAGCGACACTTAACTGAATAAGAGTCCTAAAACAAATCCACATATATAATTGGCTCAAAACCATATCCTAGCCCGTCCCCTATGTTTGCCTAGGTTAGATGTATTGTTTGCTAATCAACCCCGGTTAATAACTGATTAAATCACGTACATTCGACTTAACACACCACTTGTCTGTATTCACCGACAATTGTCAGTTATTGCCTGTATTATGTCAGTTTTATCAGTTCTCTTCTGTTTCGTCTTTGCCTATGATGATTTATTACGATACGGTCCGAGCCCATAGGTTATGCGTTGCACGGGGTCCAACGCCCCAAACCATTGAACACGAGGTCCAACGCCTCTTAACTCACCGAGAGCGCGCAACCCGAGTGCGGAATGAGATCTAGCCTCGAGTCACCATCATACTCCAAATATGGCCTATATGGAAGGCAATTTGAATTGGATGTGTGAAACGTGTTTAGATATCACCCGGTAGCTCGATCGGTCCAACGGTTACAGTGGGAATCAATCGGTTCTCCTGCAATCCGTTGGTTCAATCGGACCCGACCCCCAGCTCCTTGAGCGCGCGTTGCCTTAATTCATTTATTGGTTATTCAAAACACACGGTGAGCCGGAGCGGAATATTGGCCCAATGCAAACCGTTCGGGATCCATTTACTTATTCAGTTACACTTTGTAATTATTCGAGAGAACATTGTGGGGATTTTATCTGTATACTCACTCATTCATTTGTAAGGATCCCCGATCGGCAAGCGAGAGGTCTGAGTGTCAAACCGGTCAAGTCGGTCTATTGTTACCAAGAGATGAGTAAGCTCGAATACTCGCGATTTCGGTTCGCGCAGGGAATCGACCATCACGGTTCGATGAACTGTAACGCTAAGATAGTGAACCGATTCCTCGACGCACAAGCCTACTCATCTTTCGGACTCTTGGCCCAACTTGATCAATTCATCGACTTTACGGTGTCAAAACGGGCGAGTCAAGTGCAACCCTAAATCACACGGTAAATAAACAAAAACGACAAGCCTAGCAAACTAGAGTACCGAAAGGGCGTGCAGGATATAGGCCCGCACGTAATAGAACCCCCGAATTCGAAATTTTCGGTTCCGCATGACTATTGCCTTAGCATTTAGGTGTACCCCGTACCCCTAGACCAGGGCAACTCAACGGCCCTCGCCCTACGGGTCGTAAACAGTAAGTGGCGACTCCTTCTCACGCGTGTCCGTCACGCGTCCCCGAGAAGGTGGACACTCCCAAGCCGCGTTGCATAGGCTTCGCGCATGCGTGCCCCGACGAGATGAAATTCGGGTGCGCACAGCTTGGCGACTCCACTGGGGATTTCTAGAGGGTTCGGGCTCAATCCCGTTTGCTTGCTTGCTTGTTTATTCACTACTTTCCGTCGTTTATCGCTTATCTACTTACGCACATTTATTTCACGCATGCATTGCATATCATGCTAGCTTTAGGTGCCTTGTCCGAAATCCCACGGGCGCCAAAATAGGAAGCTAGGTTAGTCAGAGGTTCCGAGTAAGGGAACGGATCGAGTCGGCTATGCCACCGAACCGGCCCCCAAAGATCCTTGCTCGATTTCAAAGAATTCACACCCTTGAGTCGGGAGCCCCCATCCATAGATAGCACGGTCCTTGTAGCACCAAACCATGCATCGTGCTATGCCTCCATGCAAGCCTTCAACCCGACGCCGACAACAGTCCATCGAGTCGGCCTGCGTGCCACTTGAGTCTTTTCTATTTCAAGAGCGATGTACCTTGTAATTTTTACTAAGCCGTGGGCATTTACTTTTCTCTGCACATGTGCATCATGTAGTTTTCAAAACACACTAGGATGTCGTTCACATTGACAAGCCCTAAGCAGATTTTCTTATCGTCTTGGTAAGGGACGCCTTGCTTGGCCTCCTGCCCGCGCCTCGACAGAGTCCGCCAACACACGAGGACCTCATCGACCCGCCACAGAACGCGAATGGTGTATATTCCGGGACAACATGATCGACCTCATCAACACTAGGTTCGATCACCAAGAGGTTGCTGAGAGATGAAGAACTCGCCGGCCAACCACCTTAGAGGGACCTTTCCCACACATGCCCTCTAGCATAGATATCTCCGCAAGGCCCTCGCCTAGAACCGGTGCTTTCCGAGGCCGCGCTCGCTCAAACCCCGAGTGTGGTGGCAAATCATCTTAAGGCTCTATTTTACAAAATTTGCACTTTGAACCTTTCGAGTCAATGTGAACGACAACATTAGCCTTTGAAAACTCACGCACTGCATGCATCCTATCCATTGACTGTTTTACCTGACAATTAACACTACCACACGGTAGACAAAATTGTGACCGCCTTTGCAGGTGGACCAATCGTAGGTCCTCACCCTTCCTCCACGGCGAGACGATCAGTAGGTCAAGCGACAACCATCCAAGCAACACTAACTCCCCATTAATCCCGCGCAATCGATTATGTCATTGCATGGCGGAGCACACCCCTACCTTGCCAACTGAGCGTGCCATTTCCGCGTCGTGCGAGCACACCCCTACCTTGCCCATGCACGCATCCTCGACACACCTTGTGCATGTCTCTCAGTGCGCTCGCATGACGCCTACCAGGCTAGTTCAATCCCCTATGCTCTCACGCTGAAATCGCGAATATAGTTTGCTCCTTCATTGTTTTCTTTTCCCACTGTAGGACATTCTACACAAGAAGCCAACATGAATACTGATCGACCACAATTGAGATAACAAATGTCTTCCATCCATCCAGCTCCTTGGGATTTCAACACTGAGTCCCGATCCCTGCTCCACAAAGCAAGACCGCAAGCAAATCAGCGTCACCGCATCGCAGCGCCTCACGCTATTCCTCAGCATTGACCTTTGCTTTCGCATTTCTTGCACTTTCCTATCAACCCCGCATTTATTGCATTGGGCTTTCGGCCCCACATCGGGTTTCAGCCCTGCATCGGGCTTCAGCCCCGCATTTACTGCATTGGGCTTCGGCCCCGCATCGGGCTTCGGCCCGGCATCGAGCTCCGGCCTCGCATTTATTGCATTGGGCTTCGGCCCCGCATTTATTGCATCAGGTTTCGGCCCCGCATCGGGCTTCAGCCTTGTATCGGGCTTCGGCCCTGCATTTACTGCATTGGGCTTCGGCCCCTCATTTATTGCATGGGGCTTCGGCCCCGCATCGGGCTCCGGCCCTGCCTCGGGCTCCGACCCCGCATTTACTGCATTAGGCTTCGACCTTGCATCGGCCTCTGGCCCTGCATTTACTTTTGGGTTTCGGCCCTGCATCGGGCTCCGGCCCCACTTTTGGGCTTCGGCCCCACTTTTGGGCTTCGGCCCCGCATCGGGCCTCGGTCCTACATTTACTGCTTTCGGGCCCCGGCCCAGTATTTACTGCTTTTGGGCTCCGGCCCCGCATTTACTGCTTTCAGGTTTTGACACCTCGCGTTTACTGCTTTCAGGCACATCTAAAATCCAAAATCGACTTGGATTCAAATTCATCCAAGCGAGATACTCCGAGGAGCAAGTCTAATCCTTCAACCGCAAAAGATCACAAGCAACAGCTCCGACGAACAGAGCATGGCCCTGCCCACCCGCCGCGAAAGTCACTAGCACAGTCACATCTCTGACCGGAGAATGATCCCTGCCCACCCTCCACTGTGGCCATCAACCAGTCACTGGGGCAACATGCATTCTTCCCCAAACTCTCTTTTACATTTATTCACGAATGGGCTCTAGGCATGAACAAACCCTTCAAGTGGCACTAGGACCATCCCAGAGATGCTCTATTAGTTCTGTCGGACCTATTCGACTCGCCTGTCCTCATAAGACCCGGCTCCTCGAGCCTTCCCTAGGACGGCTGCACATGCCAACCCGTAATTGGGGAAAGTACACCTATGTGGCCCCCAGTCACGGTTTGCCCACTCCAGGGTGGTGATGACTAAACTCTCAGAATTGAGTGTCCCTCACGCGCGGCACCCCATGGGTCGCACGCTGGACGATGGGACTTCCCATGGGATCACTTTACATTTCTTACTGTACATTCCACCGAACAATCACCTAATGCATCATCTTTTTTGTCATCTCTCACAAGGACACGCCGGTCACAGGCAAAGAACGATACACGGGTTCACATCTCCCTGAGAATTCCTCTCGAACCCTTTCCTCATACTTCGACGAGGGAGGTTTCCGACGAATATGTACCCCCTATGAAGCCGACGAAGGAAGCGTTCGAACGAGCTGCATGCCTTCAGCGCAACCGTCTCAATCGACAAACAAGCATGCCCATCGGCTTCGAGAGCACACCTCTCCAACGTACAACTGATGCTAGAGCGACAAGCACGATCGGGGACGATGATTGTACAAGGCGCCCACCACAGGTCACATTAACAATGAAGATTAGGGCATTCATGTTCATCATTCAGACCGAGACCACCTCGAACATCATCCGACCACGATGAGCATTTCCAAGCGACGTACACTGGGGCATCCCCGGTTGAAGCTTGCGACAATACGACCTCGGCAAGCGATGTACACTGGGGCATCTTTGGTTAAAGTTCGCCCTGAGGTCGCCATAGTGGTTCACTCTGACAAACGACACTGGAACGCTCCTAGTCATCCGCATCAAGAATGGGCATCTTCCACAGCAAGCATCAGGACAACCTCGGTCACACACTCCCTAGGGCAATTTTGCATTTTCTTTCTCTAGATAACTGGGGAAATCACTTGTAAAGATTGCAAGGATGAAGAACACGTAGTTCGGCTTCCGAATGCCTGAAGAACAAACACCAAGTCTTCTCGAGGCAAAGCGCATCAAAACACCCGCAACGATGAAAAAGTCGGGAAAAGTAAAACAAATACATGGGGACACGATACAAACCCCAGCTGCAAAAAAAAAAGAGCGAAAAGAAGCGGGAAAAACCCGCCAATGAATAGAGAGAGAAAAGATGCGGGAAAAACCCGCCAATGAACAAAACAAGGCACCGCCGAGATATAAAACTCTGGCACCGCCAATTCAAAGAAGAAATCAACAAACCCCGACAAAAAGGGGGAGCAGCAGACGCAACTCCTCGACGGAGACAGAACGTAACGCACTCGGAGGTCGAATTATTCGAACCCTTCGCCCTTACAAACTCGAGAGACAAAAGAATCGAGCCTGCTAGGTTGAAAACCCCTCGGGGCGATCTAGGCAAAAGTTAGGGCAAAAGAGAGGCACGACTGAAAATCCCGAGGCGGGCGGTCATGGCAAAAGGAGAGTTCATCCCCTTTAGGTTGAGAGGTACGGCCCTGAGGCGGGTGACCATAGCAAAAGGAGAGTAAAATGAGAGATAAACAAAACAGTCACCCTAGGCCTTCGCACAATGCGCGGACCAGGGATCCCCAAGGGAAATGACCAGGTTATCTACTCCAACACGATCCCCGATCGGCTCTCCTACCGAGCTCAACCGTCCAAGGCGGATTCTTCTTCAAGTACAGCGGGCGACCAAGCACGCAATCCAAACAGTTTAAGACAGCCAACACCAATCGAAGGACGGAAGAGAAGGGGGGTACATCTCACGGCAAGCGTGAACCCGTGTATCCTTTCAATCTAGGGCAACATGCTCCCCAAGCTTTCTCTTTTCTCTTTGTCATTACACAACTCCAAAACGGGTCACAGCCACCCTTCAATCGGCTACCACAAAGCCAAAATCCTAGATATTTCTTTCTGGGAGTCTAGTCATAACACTCTGAAAATGACTAGACCGAGGTCTGACCAAATTTGAACAAAATTCCCCATGCGGGTTACAAATGCAGCTGCCCTACGGCACCCCGATGAGAAGGGTCCTAAGTTCACGGGCGCGTCGAACAACCGATAGAGCCGCTTGGGCACCTTTGAGAACGTCTCGATATGCCCATGTAAGGCCAACAGGAGCCCCGGAGGCTTCACATCGGGGCCTCTGAAAGCGGGACCCCCATTCGCATCACCAAAGCAAAAACTCTCTACGGGTCGCCCAGGCGACCCGAAACTGAAGAGCATGCGTTACAAACACTTCATTTTACTTGTGCTTACAAATTGCTAGTAATCCCATGACTTACTAATGATGTCAGGATCACAGGTACAACAAACACAAGAACTACGGCGGACTCTGATTTTCGATCCCTCGGGATACGTAGGCGCTCTACCCCAGAGCTCGAGTCCCACATCGCGCGACCGGGGCATCCCCAGCTAACTACAATCGCCCCTGCGATAAAGCCGGCACTTGGAAGAGCAGCAAGCAATTGCCCTAGCAACAAAGCCGACTTCCGGCAGATCAAAGACACCGCCACCCCAGGGGCAAAGCAACGATGAAACAACTCCATTGCGATGCGCATGGAACCCCATTGGGCATCTTCTCCCTGACAGACTCATATCTGCCTCACGCGACACGTCGTGCTCTCGAGGCGCCGGAAATCGTCAAGGGATGCGCCGCACCGCCCAAACCAACGATGTTCAAAGAAGGACGAGCGATAAGAGACCATCGTCAGAAGCCGCGCATGAAGCGGTCCAGATCTGAACGCCTAGCGAGCCGTATCACACAACGCTTTGCGCAAATTCCAAACTTCGAATTCCTGTTCGGGTCCATCCCGGTTTTAAATTCCTGTTCGGGTCCATCCCGGTTTTAAATTCCTGTTCAGGTCCATCCCGGCTTTCAAATTCATGTTCAGGTCCATCCCGGTTTCAAAATTCCTGTTCGAGTCCATCCCGATTTCAAAATTCCTGTTCGGGTCCATCCCGATTTTTAAATTCCTGTTCGGGTCCATCCCGGTTTTAAATTCCTGTTCGTGTCCATCCCGTTTTTAAATTCCTGTTCGGGTCCATCCCGATTTTTAAATTCCTGTTCGGGTCCATCCCAGTTTCAAAACTCCTGTTCGGGTCCATCCCGGTTTTAAATTCCTATTCGGGTCCATCCCGGTTTTAAATTCCTGTTCGGGTCCATCCCGGTTTCAAAATTCCTGTTCAGGTCCATCCTGGTTTTAAATTCCTGTTCGGGTCCATCCCGGTTTTAAATTCCTGTTCGGGTCCATCCCGGTTTGTAAATTCCTATTCGGGTCCATCTCGGTTTTAAATTCCTGTTCGGGTCCATCCCGGTTTTAAATTCCTGCTCGGGTCCATCCCGGTTTTAAATTACTGTTCGGGTCCATCCCGGTTCATGCATTCGGGTCCATCCCGGTCACATTCAGGTCCATCCTGGTTCATGCATTCGGGTCCATCCCGGTCACATTCAGGTCCATCCTGGTTCATGCATTCGGGTCCATCCCGGTCACATTCAGGTCCATCCTGGTTCATGCATTCGGGTCTATCCCGATCACATTCAGATCCATCATGGTTCATGCGTTCGGGTCCATCTCGGTTTTACATTCCTGTTCGAGTCCATCCCGGTTTTACGTTCCTGTTCGGGTCGATCCCGGTTCTAAATTACTGTTCGGGTCTATCCCGGTTTTAAATTACTGTTCGGGTCCATCCCGGTTTTAGATTCCTGCTCGGGTCTATCCCGGTTCTAATTTCTTGTTCAGGTCTACCCTGGTTTCTTTCAGGTCTATCCTGTTTTCGTCGGGTCCATCCCGGTTTCTTTCGGGTCTATCCCGGTTTTAATTTCCAGCGTAATGTCCCGACATGTCCAAACAAGGTGCGAGCAGCAGCGGGGAGGGGACAGTATCAGAACTGTCGCCGGGCCCAAAAAGGGGATGCTTATTATGGTCTTTGGCTACATCCTCTAACCGAGCATGCAGCCAAAGAGGGGCAAGCTGTCAGCACCCCATTTTGGCCCACCGGCTTCCTACATGAGAATCCCCGATCAAAGCCCGGGTTACTATTCATCACCCGGCAATCATAGGCGAACGTGCGGTCAAGGAGTCATGAACAACAAGAGAAGAGATGGGTCCATTAGAAAAGCTGAAGAGAGCAGTCGGAAAGGCAAACATTCGACAAATCTCAGAGCAACAGGAGCTGGCACTGCGGTACCATTCATCACCGAATCACCGAAGCACCGAAAGGTGCCCAATATGGGACTCTAAAAATCCCTCTCGGTGCCAAAGTGACCAATGACGCATCCGGGCGTGTTTCGGAGGTGTCCTACTTAGGCCGAGGCGTCTCCCAATATCTCACGGACGCTTTTTCTAACAGGGCTCCCGGGGCCCGATCCACTGACAAGTGAACGGCACCCCAAAACGGGCCTACAGGCACCCAGGGACTATCGAGGTCATCGAACAAGCTTCAGACGACCTTTCGGAACTCTATGGGGTTTCCCGATGGACGTTTCAGTGGTAGCAAATGCCTCTCGGCGAATCTTCGGGGCACATCCATAGAAAACAGAGATCACAGCGATCCCCGAACGCCTCAAGACATTCAGGGAACACTGAGAAAGCTCTGGTCACAAGTCCCTAGGTCTTCCCGGGGCAACGGTCTTCGGTCGGATACGACGAGTCAATGAAGTCCCACGAAGCAAAAAGGTCGCCGAAACGAATGTTAAGATGCACAAAGAGCAATCGGGGACCGAGAGCACTAAACTCCACTCCGAACGCCCAAACAAGGCAAAACCGACTCTCGAGGAGCCGAGTCGCCCGAACGTTCGTTCACACGACGCATGGCGATATTAGGCTCATTCAATTCCTCTTCGTTCAAGCATTCCAAATCTATAAATTAATTGGACATCGGAAACCGGACGCGCGTTCAATCAAGTCTCAAGCTTTTTCCGGCTTTTCTCTCAATCAAATGGGACCCACAGCACAGCCAAGCCAAGCCGTTAAGCCGCGGCTCAACCCCAAGCCACGGCTCAACCCCTCAAGCTCGGCTTGGCCGCAATTAGCCGCGGCTCAAACCATTGGCCGGCGGCTCCAAGGGATCTCCCCTTCCCTCCACCACACAATTCAAATTCCTCTCACATCTATCACCTCCCATCACCCATCCATCACACCCATCACCCATCCTCTTCCTTTCCCCACACTCAACATGACATAAACCCTCCCTAATCCTCCCTCCAATTTTGGCAGCCCCACTTATCCCCTTAAACCGCAATTAGTCCCACTTAACCGGGCCATTAGCCTAGCCTATAAGTTCCCATTCATCATTAACTCTAATCACTTCTTCATTCTCCTTCTCTCTCAAGCCAATCTCTCTCCAAAATCCTCTCAAACTCCAGCCCACTCCCACGTTTCCGTCCAGCCCTTGCCAAGACCGAAACCGGCCAAAATCATCGGAAAACCACCCGGTATTCCGGTGACCACCCGACCCGACTTAAACCAAAAATCATCAAACTCCCTCGCCCACATATTTTCCACCCCCTAAGTTCGTTTCCGGGCTTAGATTTTCCATTTGAGGTCCCCAACATCACTTTCCAGCTGAAGGTGCAATCGGGTCCCGAGAGCTCCTAGCCGTGCACACCGAGCCTTCCGACGTGCCATTTCTTCCCACGACTTCGGCGAGTCATGCCACCACTTTCAAAGGGTTCCTCACAACCCTCACCCTCCCCCGTGAAGAGGTGGTCACGGTCCGAGGGCCGATCAACCGTGCACAACCATCGTTCATCCGTTTCTCAATTACCGGGTTCCTCACATTTTTACCGAACTTTCTATCACATTTTCGGGTTTGTTAAGGCCTTGGCACGTTCGGGTCTGCCCACGGTCATCTAGATCCGCCTCTTAGGAGTCCAACAAACCCGACCTTGCACTGTGCCGTGACCGGAGCAAGCGTGCCGAGCCATTCTCCCGAGACTGCCGCGGCTGTACCTTCACCCGGGTCACCCACCCGTAACGTCCAACCCGAGTCTTGCGACTCCCACGGCCGCTTCCTTGACTCTTTCCCTCGTGCATCAAGGCTAGGTAACGCACATCTTCAACTTAGAGAAGTTAGGACCTCCGATCTTTGCTTGTATGAAGTGTCCGTGCGCTTTAAAGTGTCTGAATGCATTAGAATGGTCATTTTTCTTATGGATCCAGGCTTCCATGCAATTCCATGCAACGTTATAACGCTTTACTCTTTTTGTTACGCCCATACGTTGTATAAAAGTGAATGCCATGATGGGAAACGACTTAGATCCTGGCAGAAGAGGCTCCCTTGGCCGTGGATTGGTCCATGGAACTCACGGCCAAGTCTGTAGGGAGAGACCCGTGAGTCCCCTTGGCCCACCCGAGGCTAGGGCGGCCTCTCCCCTTCCCGGAAAGAGTCGATTCCTATGTTTTTTTATTGTTAATCGTGTGTAATATGATGGTATGACGGGACAAGATCCGAATCGGGGCCGAAGAAATTTTCCCGCCTCGCACGAGCCGTGGAAGCTCACGGCCCTCCTTGGAGGAGTGTGGCCGAGAGCTTCCTTGGACCATACGGGTCCGGGGAGCCTTCTTCTGCCTCGAAACGGATCGATTCCCGTGCTTTATTCAATTCGTTACCATTTGAGTCAATGCCGTCTTTGTTGTTCTCCGTTTAAATATCTCGTTCGTACGTGTTTGTATGACTTTATGTGATTATGGTCACGGTGATATCGAGATGAGTAAAACGTGTGTTATTAACGTGCTTGACGTATTAGGCATGCAAGGAATGGCTCGAATCGATGTGGGATACCATCCGTGACCCAAGACGGGTCAAGGAGGCCTCTCGGCCTAACCCTTCGGAAAAGGGCCGAGTGATCCTCGACCCCTCCCGGGTCTAGGGTGGTCTCCCCCGTCGCTTCACGTTTGATCCTTGGAATTGAGTGTATTCGTATCCGTGTTCCATCGCTAGACGTACATTAATCTCATGAGAGGTGAATGGACTTCGGATCGTCACCCATTAAACCGATGATGACCGTAACAAAAAGCAATAAATATCGAACAATTTCACAAACGGGATAAGTGGGACGTGCTATTCGATTAATTAAGTCACTTGGACTAAATAATTGGGCTAATCAATCCTCAATTTGTAAACGCATCGATGATTTACGGAACGACGAGAATGCCCTTTTCCATTATAATTCACAATTTCAAAATACCGAGACTCGTGACACGAATAGAATTGATGTCTAGTGAGCGCTCACGTGCCATGACTCGAGTCCGGGCGCGATTTGAGGCGGCCCGAGTCCGGGTACGAGAGTCCTCCTTTGACTCCTTCGTGTGGCGAGATCTCCGATTTATACACGAACATTGCAATTTTATCATCCAGGGGCATAATCGTCATTTCGTAATTCACCGATACCCTAGGCGCTAGGGAGTCGGAAACACCTCTATCTATGGTTGGAAAGGGGCAACCCGTCCGGGTGTGAGTCTCATTCGCACGGCCCATTACGTCCACTTTCGGTGTTTCCATCTTCCTATTGTAGATTCAGTGGGGAGCATTTTATTTCAGTTACAAAACACAAAGAACCGGACTAATCATACATCCGACCTAATCAAACACTAGATAATGGATAGGCGGAATGATAGATTCCAATCTAGAGTCAAAACGCGAGTTTGGATAATTTGGTGAAATCGTAGCGACACTTAACTGAATAAGAGTCCTAAAACAAATCCACACATATAATTGGCTCAGAACCATATCCTAGCCCGTCCCCTATGTTTGCCTAGGTTAGATGCATTGTTTGCTAATCAACCCCGGTTAATAACTGATTAAATCACATACATTCGACTTAACACACCACTTGTTTGTATTCACCGACAATTGTCAGTTATTGCTTGTATTATGTCAGTTTCATCAGTTCTCTTCTGTTTCGTCTTTGCCTATGATGATTTATTGCGATACGGTCCGAGCCCATAGGTTATGCGTTGCACGGGGTCCAACGCCCCAAACCATCGAACACGAGGTCCAACGCCTCTTAACTCACCGAGAGCGCGCAACCCGAGTGCGGAATGGGATCTAGCCTCGAGTCACCATCATACTCCAAATATGGCCTATGTGGAAGGCAATTTGAATTGGATGTGTGAAACGTGTTTAGATATCACCTGGGAGCTCGATCGGTCCAACGGTTACAGTGGGAACCAATCGGTTCTCCTGCAAACCGTTGGTTCAATCGGACCCGACCCCCGGCTCCTTGAGCCCGCGTTGCCTTAATTCATTTATTGGTTATTCAAAACACACGGTGAGCCGGAGCGGAATATTGGCCCAATGCAAACCGTTCGGGATCCATTTACTTATTCAGTTACACTTTGTAATTATTCGAGAGAACATTGTGAGGATTTTATCTGTATACTCACTCATTCATTTGTAAGGATCCCCGATCGGCAAGCGAGAGGTCTGAGTGTCGAACCGGTCAAGTCGGTCTATTGTTACCAAGAGATGAGTAAGCTCGAATACTCGCGATTTCGGTTCGCGCAGGGAATCGACCATCACGGTTCGATGAACTGTAACGCTTGTCAGCACCCCATTTTAGCTCACCATTCCAAACAACGATATTAGCAATGATCCAAGCCACGACTTGAGCAGAACAGAAAACGGCTCGGCAGAGCAAGAAATTACTATTCATCCTCAAGTCGGCAAAATTAAGCAAATGACCCATGGACGTGACAGAAGGACTCCAGGGGTCACCAAAAGGCAACAGAGCGACCATAGAGCTCAACAATGTCCAAAACCGGCATTTTCAATATATCACACGGATGGTACTATTTTCCGATAGTTTGCTCAATCGTCGGAAGATAGCCAATATTGGACTCCAAAAATCCACTCCAATGCCAAACAGATAAAAAGTGTCCCCAAATGCATTTTGCAAATCATCTGCTCTATACAGAACAACTTTCTGTATACAGACAACTTTTCAGTGGAAGTCCAAAAATGCCGGTTTCCTGGAGAAAAGTTAATTCCAAATATCAGACGCGGCCATGCCCCATCAGCACACAGAGCATGAACAATGCTTCAGATTGTCTCTTGGAAGTCACACAGACACTTCAAATGACTTCCGAACGGTAAAACAAGCATACCCCTCTTCAGAAGAGCATAGCCGGAGAATGGTATGATGGAATTACGGCAAACGAAGTTCATACTGCATTGCCCGGAAAACTCTAGCAGACATTCACAATTGGGCAAAACAGACAGCAAAACCCTTTTCAGTTTCCCGAGTAACCTCCAAGGAGCGGAAATGGCCATTTTCAGTGGAAATCCATATCCGAAGGTCCTCTTTGGGGAAACTTGACGCCAAATGCTTACGTTACACAATGCTAGCCTTCTCAAGGCTCAATGTGGAATCGTCGGAATAAATCACACGACTCATCTAGACCTCCCGAGCAGTGCTTTAGAGATCTCAGATACACTTTTCAAGTCCTTGGAGGTTTGATCTCGACAAACAGAGATTATAGTAATCTCCAGAGTGCCCAAGCAACTCAGAAATCATCCTGAGAAATCCAGTTTCGGCCTCCTAGGACGTCTCCAGCCCCACGTTAGCATTACCGGCTTAAGGGATAATTGTTCACGTTGTTTGACAATTTATGTCAAAATGACCAACGTGAGATGCAGACACAAGATATGCTGTCAGAAGCGGACAACTTCGCTCTGGCCATCTGCAATGAGCAAAACCGGCTTCCGAGCCTCATATGCTTCCGGGGCATTTCTCCATGAAAAATGCCAATCTCAGGCTCATTAAACCCGTTTTCTCGCGCATATTGACAATTCAACGTTCAATTCGAACCACGAACTTCGAATACGCGACCAATCGAGACCCGAGCTTTCTCCCGGATTCTTCTCTTAGGCCGTGGGACCCACGGATCAGGCCTAGCCGCCCCATCCTTGCCCTAGGTGTCCTCTCCTTTGTCTTCTTCATCTCCATGAAGATAAGAAGACAACTTGCACACTTATCCCCTAAAATATCTAAGTGTTTCATTCTTGCACTCCAACTCCCCATCAATGCTCATTAATGTTTTATCTCTTCTCCATCAATGCCACTTGCAAGAATATCTTCTTCCTTCATTATACAAATTCGGATCTCCTAATCCATGCCCCTTAATTGCACTTTTCTTCACTTAATTGCACTTAAGCATAGCCTATATATACTTTCTAAGTCATTAACTTAGAGAGACACCTTCAAGCACTCTCTCTCTAGCATTTCTCACTCTTCAAAAGCTCTCAAACTCCATAGCAAACCGCAGCAAGCTTCAGCCATTTCCAGCAAGCAAAACCAAGCAAAACCGGGCAAAGTCTTAAGTCGGAATCCATCCCGGCTTGAATCCAAACTTTACCAAACTTCATATCCCACATGTTTTCGAGCCCCTCTATCCATTTCTGAACTTAGATTTTAAGTTTGAAGCCTCTAAGCCATAGAACCAGCCTTGAACAAAATCTGGACAGATTTGGTCCTTCTCGGGTAAAAAATGTCAAACCGGGTTTCAAGCCTTTCCAAGTCGGTTTGAGCTACCAAAACCCATTAAACACCTCCCCACATAACCCTAGGGTGTCAAGGAGTCAAGAAATCCAAGAAAAACCCGTCGGTTTAACCCCAGGAAGAAGAAACAGCCCGACTGCCCAGTCGGGTCGAAATTTCTGACTGTTTGTGCGGTTTTCTTGCAGATCGGGTCGATCCGAGACTCTTTTCGGAAAACGACCACCACAACCACCTCCAGAGGTGAGTTAGCAGTCGGGAGCCGTTGGCCTTGCTCAAAAATTCCATCGGGAGCCTCCGTAGCAACGTCCGACCCGACTGGTGCCAGACGGGTCCGAATTTCCAGACGTGCTCTGTTTTCCGTGATCTTTGCAGGGCTGTACGGGTCGACCCGATAACTCTGGGACCAAACGACCACTACAGTCACCTCCGGGGGTCAGTTAGGAGTCAGGAGCCGCTGACCTTGCCTCAAAATTCCATCGGGAGCCTCTGTGGCGACGTCCGACCCGACTGGTGCAGACGGGTCCGAATTTCCAGACGTGCTCTGTTTTCCGTGATCTTTGCAGGGCTGTACGGGTCGACCCGATAACTCTGGGACCAAACGACCACCACAGTCACCTCCGGGGGTCAGTTAGGAGTCAGGAGCCACTGACCTTGCCTCAAAATTCCATCGGGAACCTCCGTGGCGACGTCCGACCCGACTTGTGCCAGTCGGGTCTGTCCAGTATTTCAGCCGGGTCTGTTTGATGCCATTCGGGTCTGTTCAACGGAAAACAGCCCAAACCCGACCCATCAACGGTCCAACCCGACTC
This sequence comes from Punica granatum, assembly GCF_007655135.1. Classification (NCBI taxonomy): domain Eukaryota; kingdom Viridiplantae; phylum Streptophyta; class Magnoliopsida; order Myrtales; family Lythraceae; genus Punica; species Punica granatum. The sequence continues at coordinate 19,995,274 of NC_045128.1, forward strand.
TTGAAGGTCCCATCCCGCATCTCGGGACTAGGTATGGCCATTCTCGACTTAGAGGAGCTAGGACTTTTACATTCTCATTGCGTTTATGGAGTTATAAGGGGTTTTATGTATGTTTTATTTCCAAGTTTTAATCTTTATGCACTTTCCATGTTATACCATGCATATTTATCCTCAATTTATATGCTAGCATGTCGGGAAACACTTGGATCGTAGTCGAGAAGAACATCCCGACCCGGGAAAGGCAAAGAGCTCACGAGTTTCCCTCTAAGGGAGGTGACCGAATGCTCTCTTGCTCCTTTCGGGCAAGGAACGATCTTCTTGACCCGATCCAAGTTCGATTCCCGAGTTTCATCGTATTTTCTCACGTGCATGAAGTCGGTATTGTTTTACCGATTCCTTAAATAACTTGTTTGCGCATGTTTGCATGTTCGAATGCGTTATTCAAATCATGGCAATACCGACTTTCGTTTAATCGTGTCATTTATCATGTTTGACGTTTAAGCATGCGAGGAATGATTTGAAACGAGACGGGGAAACCTCGTGGAACCCCATTCGGGCCATGGGACCTCTCGGCTATCTCCAAGGAGAAGTAACCGAGAGCCTCTTAGATTCATACGGGTTGCATGAGGCTTCCTCTTCCCGTTTTGAGTCCGTTCTCGGCTTTCGTGTAATTTACAATTTACATTATTGTCACAATATCGCATGAAAATGTCTTTTCAAAACAAAGCATGTATGGATTCGAGTATCGATGACTCATTCGGGTCCATTCGGTTACGAGGGTAGTTTCAGTCATTGGACCAAATTATCCTCGATCCTTATGGAATCGTCTTGGTCGTCGAATCACGAATCGTTTTCACAATTAATGCATTCGGCACAACCCTTAAGCATTAATTTCACGAACAGGTTAATCGGGACGCTCACATGATTAAACCCACTTCACACTGATAAAGTTTACATGAATTGGCCATTAACTGATAACTCACGTCGATGAGTTGTCAAATGACGTTGGTGCCCTTTTCAAACTTATCAATTTCAAAACTCGAAACACGCGGTCTGATGTAGCATGGACTTCTGAAAAGGGCTTCTGTGTCTCAACTTGAGTTTTTACCTGATTCCAAGTAACTCAGGTCAAGATACAGAAGATCTTTCTAGATCACTTCCGGGCAGATCGACCGGTTCTTTGACTTTTTTGGGGTTCTTGCACAACCCTGGACGATCCAGGGAATCGGTCGACACCGGCTACAGGCCGAGGTGGCCCGCACTACGATGTTTCCCCTTTTCTGAAAACAATTTTCAAATAAATGGCAAAATCGTCTTTTCACAATTCAGCGACATCCTTAGGGTTAGCATGACAGAAACACTACAGTACGGGATAAGAATGGGCTACCTGTTCAGGTGCAGGTTCATCTGCTTAGCCTTTCTTATCTAACTGATGAGTTTCTATCATCCTAACATAGACTCGGGTAACTAGAACAGTTATCTCTGTCAGAAAACATGCAAAATGCTGATTAACCTTTCACTCGACCTAACCAAACACTAGATAATGGTTAGGAGGAATTCTAGATTCCAAATCTAGAGTCAAAACATGAGTTGGCTAATTCAGTGGAAATTCAGTATCACAATACAGAACAACTGTAAAAGCAATCCACACACACGAGATTTGACTCTCTTTGTCAAGTTCTCAAAACAAAGCTGAATGCTAAAACGTTGGCACGTGCTTGTTTGTCTAGGGTAGGATTTGCATGCCAAAATACCCCGGATTAACAACTTGTTAAAACACGTACACTCGATAATAACAAACACCTTGTCTGTTATTAACATGTTGCGTGTTATCTTTCCGCACCTGTTTGCCATGCGGGTCGAGCCTGATCCCTAGGCCGAATAATATTAGGGTTCAACACCCTAATCATCGATCACAGGGTCCAACGCCCTAATCAACACTCACAGGGTCCAACGCCCTATTCAGTGAGAGCGTCCATTGAATTTCAGTTCTTCGGTCTTTTCCCTAAACTCACGATGAGTTAGAGTGGAATAATAACCGAATGCGAAACAACTGGAATTCGACCCTTTTGTAATTTGTATTTATTGTTTTCGAGAGCATTGTAAGGATTTTATTTTGTACATTTATTCTGTAAGAATTCCAGTCGGTAAGCGAACGGTCCGAGAGTCGAATTAATCGAATCGGTCTAATGCTTGCCCAGATACAAGTAAATCCAAGAACTCGCGGTTCTGGTTCACGCAGGGATTCAACCTCCATGGTTCGATGAACTGTAACGCAAGATTGTGAACCAACTCCTCGACATACGGGTTTACTTCTCTCTCGGCTTCTCAACCGACATCGTTTGGTTCGTCGAATCTCCAGTGTCAAAACGTATGAGCCGAGTGCAACTTAATTCATGCGGTAAATCATAAAACATGCAAGCCTAGCAAACCAGAGTACCGAAAGGGCGTGCGGGATATAGGCCCGCACGTAACATGAACCCCCGAACACGGATTTTTCAGTTCCGTACAGATCAATGCCTTAACAACAAACTAGGTGTTCCATACCCCTAGACCCGGGTAACTTATCCGCCCTCGACCTTCGGGTCGTAAAATGATAAGTGGCGACTCCTTCTCTCACGCGTGTCCGTCACGCGTCCCCACGGGAAGGTGGACACACCACCAAGCCGCGCGATCCAAAAGCGCGCAATGCGGGCCCCGACGAGAGTCCACAATCGGGTCCGTACAACGCTAAGATAGTGAACCGATTCCTCGACGCACAAGCCTACTCATCTTTCGGACTCTTGGCCCAACTTGATCAATTCATCGACTTTACGGTGTCAAAACGGGCGAGTCAAGTGCAACCCTAAATCACGCGGTAAATAAACAAAAACGGCAAGCCTAACAAACTAGAGTACCGAAAGGGCGTGCGGGATATAGGCCCGCAAGTAATAGAACCCCTGAATTCGGAATTTTCAGTTCCGCATGACCATTGCCTTAGCATTTAGGTGTACCCCGTACCCCTAGACCCTGGCGACTCAACGGCCCTCGACCTATGGGTCGTAAATAGTAAGTGGCGACTCCTTCTCACGCGTGTCCGTCGCGTGTCCCCGGAAAGGTGGACACTCCCAAGCCGCGTTGCATAGGCTTCGCGCATGCGTGCCCCGACGAGATGAAATTCGGGTGCGCACAGCCCCGGCCCAGTATTTACTGCTTTTGGGCTCCGGCCCCGCATTTACCGCTTTTAGGTTTTGACACCTCGCATTTACTGCTTTTAGGCTCATCTAAAATTCAAAATCGACTTGGATTCAAATTCATCCAAGCGATACTCCGAGGAGCAATTCTAATCCTTCAACCGCAAAAGATCACAAGCAACAGCTCCGACGAACAGAGCATGGCCCTACCCACCCGCCACGAAAGTCACTAGCACGGTCACATCTTCGACCGGAGAATGATCCTTGCCCACCCTCCACTGTGGCCATCAACCAGCCACTGGGGCAACATGCACTCTTCCCTAAACTCTCTTTTACATTCATATGCATTCCCAAACAAGCTCTTGGCATGAAGGAACCCTTCACGGGCGCACTAGGATAGCCCCGAAGATGCCTTGTTGGTTCTGTCGGAATTGTTCGATTCGTCTATCCTCATGGGATCCGGCTCCTCGAGCCGTCCCTAGGACGGCTGCGCATGCCAACCTGCAATCGGGGAAAGTACACCTATGCGGCCCCTAGCCACAGTCTGCCCACTCTAGGGTGGCGATGACTAGATCTCGGAATTGAGTGTCCCCCACGCGCGGCACCCCATGGGTCGCACGTTGGACAAGGGGATTTTCCTATGGGTCCACCTTACATTTCTTACCACATATTCCACCGCATAATCACCTAATGCATCATCTTCTTCGTCATCTCTCACAGGGACATGCCGGGCACAGGCGAAGAATGATACAAAGGTTCACATCTCCCTGAGAATTCCTCTCGGACCCTTTCCTCATACTTCGACGAGGGAGGTTTCCGACGAATATGTACCCCCCACGAAGCCGAAGATAGAGACAATCGAACAAACCGTTCAACCTCGAAGCATGCGTCTCCACTGAGATTGAGCTGCACCTCAGGGCAAATCAGGCCTTCCTCACTGTAAAGACCCATCACCGGCAACATACAACGACAAGTCCTAGGGCAGGACACATTCGGCTTCAAGAGTGCCTATCATCCAAGGGGCACCCTCCACGGGAGCGACAATACACGATCGGGAGCGGCGATCGCACAAGACTCTCGACACAAGCTACAAAGATCAGGGCATCCCCGTCCAACATTCACGCGGAGGCAACCTTGGTCACCCACATTCCTGGGGCAATTTTGTTTTCGTTTTAGACAATAGGGGAAAGGACTTGTAAAGTTTGCAAAGACAAAAGACGCGAAGTTCAACTTTCGAGTGCATAAGAATCAGACTTCTGAGAAAACCAGCCATCACAAAATTGGGCTAGGACAACGAAGTACATTAAGTCTCCACGGGGCTAAGCAAACAAAAGTGGCCTCGGCGATGCAAAGTCAAGGAGTTTCAAACAAATATAAGAGGCACAATACAGACTCCGCGGGAAAAACCTGCCAACAAAAAATGAGGCAATGCCGAGGTTCACCAAAAGCACCGACACCCCCAATCCAAAAGAAATGAACAAATCCCGATAAAAAGGGAAGCAGCAGTCGCAACTCCTCGACGAAGACAGAACGTAACGCACTCGGAGGTCGAATTATTCGAACCCTTCGCCCTTGCAAACTCGAGAGGCAAAAGAATCGAGCCTGCTAGGTCGAAAACCCCTTGGGGCGATCTAGGCAAAAGTTAGGGCAAAAGAGAGGCACGACTGAAAATCCCGAGGCAGGCGGTCGTGGCAAAAGGAGAGTTCATTCCCTTTAGGTTGAGAGGTTCAGCCCCGAGGCGGGTGACCGTAGCAAAAGGAGAGTAAAATGAGAGATAAACAAAACAGTCACCCTGGGCCTTCGCACACTGCGCGGACCAGGGATCCCCAAGGGAAATGACCAGGTTATCTACTCCAACACGATCCCTGATCGGCTCTCCTACCGAACTCAACCGTCCAAGGCGGATTCTTCTTCAAGCACAGCGGGCGACCAAGCACGCAATCCAAACAGTTCAAGACAGCCAACACCAACCGAAGGACGGAAGAGAAGGGGGTACATCTCACGGCAAGCGTGACCCCGTGTATCCTTTTAGCCTTGGGCAACGTGCTCCCCAAGCTTTCTCTTTTCTCTTTGTCATTGCACAACTCCAAAATGGGTCACAACCACCCTTCAATCGGCTACCACAAAGCCAAAATCCTAGACATTTCTTTCCGGGAGTCTAGTCGTAACACTCTGGAAATGACTAGACCGAGGTCTGACCAAATTTGAACAAAATTCCCCATGCGGGTTACAAATGCAGCCGCCCTACGGCACCCTGATGAGAAGGGTCCTAAGTTCACAGGCGTGTCGAACAACCGATAGAGCCGCTTGGGCACCTTTGAGAACGTCTCGATATGCCCATGTAATCCAACAGGAGCCCCGGAGGCCTCGCATTGGGGCCTCTGAAAGCGGGACCCCCATTTGCATCACCAAAGCAAAAACTCTCCACGAGTCGCCCAGGCGACCCGAAATTGAAGAGCATGCGTCACAAACACTTCCTTTTACTTGTGCTTAAAAATCGCTAGTAATTCCATAACTTACTAATGATGTCAGGATCACAGGTACAACAAATGCAAGAACTACGGCAGACTCTGATTTTCGACCCCTCGGGATACGTAGGCGCTCCACCACAGAGCTTGAGTCCCTCATCGCGCGACCGGGGCATCCCCAGCAAACTACAATCGCCCCTGCGATAAAGCCGGCACCTGGAAGAGCAACAAGCAATTACCCTAGCAGCAAAGCCGACTTCCGGCAGATCAAACACACCGCCACCCTAGGGGCAAAGCAACGATGAAACAACTCCATTGCGATGCGCATGGAGCCCCATGGGGCATCTTCTTCCTGACAGACTTATATCTGCCTCACGCGACACGTCGTGCTCTCGAGGCCCTGGAAATCGTCGAAGGATAAGCCACACCGCCCAAACCAACAATGTTCAAAGAAGGACGAGCGATAAGAGATCATCGTCAGCCGCTGCGCATGAAGCGGTCCAGATCTGAACGCCAAGCGAGCCGTATCACACAACGCTTTGCGCAAATTCCAAACTTCGAATTCCTGTTCGGGTCCATCCCGGCTTTAAATTCCTGTTCGGGTCCATCCCGGTTTTAAATTCCTATTCGGGTCCATCCCAGTTTTAAATTCCTAATTTAAATTCCTGTTCGGGTCCATCCCGGTTGTGCGCACCGAATTTCATCTCGTCGGGGCATGCATGCGCGCGCCTAAGCAAACGCGGCTTGGGAGTGTCCACCTTCCCGGGGACGCGCGACGGACGCACGTGAGAAGGAGTCGCCACTTGCCATTTTACGACCCGAAGGTCGAGGGCCGGCAAGTTACCCGGGTCTAGGGGTACGGGGTACACCTAAATGCTAAGGCAATGGTCGTACGGAACCGGAAATTCCGAATTCGGGGGTTTTATTACGTGCGGGCCTATATCCCGCACGCCCTTTCGGTACTCTAGCTTGCTAGGCTTGCCATTTTGTTTATTTACCGCGTGATTTAGAGTTGCGCTCGACTCGCCCGTTTTGACACCGTAAATTCGATGAATTGATCAAGTTGGGCCAAGAGTCCGAAAGATGAGTAGACTTGTGCATCGAGGAGTCGGTTCACTATCTTAGCGTTACAGTTCATCGAACCGTGATGGTCGATTCCTTGCGTGAACCGAAACCACGAGTATCCAAGCTTACTCACCCTTTTGTGGCGATAGACCAACTTAACCGATCCTGCACTCGGACCTCTCGCTCACCGATCGGGGATCCTTACAAGGAAATGAATGAACATACAAATAGAATCCTCACAATGTTCTCTCGAACAATTACAAAGTATAACCGAATAAGTAAATGGATCCCGATCAGTTTGCATTGGGCCACTATTCCGCTCCGGTTCACCGTGTATTTTGAATAACCGATAAGTGAATTAAGGCAACGCGGGCTCAAGGAGCCGGGGGTCGGGTCCGATCGATCCAACGGTTTGCAGGAGAATCGGTTGATTCCCACCGTAACCGTTAGGTCGATTGAGCTCCCGGGTGATATCTAGATCAGTTTCACACGCCCAATCCAAATTGCCTTTCACATAGGCCGTGTTTGGAGTGTAACGGTGAATCGAGGCTAGATCCCATTCCGCGCTCGGGTTGCACGCGCTCGGTGAATTAGGAGGCGTTGGACCTCGTGTTTGGTGGTTTGGGGCATTGGACCCCGTGTAACACGTAACCTATGGGCTCGAGCTCGAATCGCGACAAATCAGCAAAAGCAAGAATAAAACAGAAGAAAACTGATAAAACTGATGAAATACAGACAACAACTGATAAGTATCGGTGAATACAGACGAGTTGTGTATTAGGCCGAATGTACGTGATTTAATCAGTTATTAACCGGGGTTGATTAACAAGCAATGTATCTAACCTAGGCAAACATAGATGGAGGATTAGAATAGGGTTCTAAGCCAATTACATGTGTGTGTTTGCTTTAAGATTCTTATTCAGTGAGGTGACGCTGCGGTTTCACCGAATTAGCCAAACTCATGTTTTGACTCTAGATTGGAATCTATCATTCCGCCTATCCATTATCTAGTGTTTGATTATGCTAGATGTATGATTAGTCTGGTTCTTTGTGTTTTGTAACTGAAATAAAATGCTTCCCACCGAATCTACGATAGGAAGATAGAAACACCGAAAGTGAACGGAATGGGCCGTGCGAATGAGACTCGCACCCGAACGGGTGGCTCTTTTTCATCCATAGGTCGAGATGTTTCCGACTCCCTAGCGCCTAGGGTATCGGTGAATCACGGAATGACGGTTATGCCCTTGGATAGTAAAATTGTGATATTCGTATGCAAATTGAAGACCGTGTGACACGAAGGAGTCTAAGGAAGACTCGCACGTCTCGACTCGAGCCACCTTAAATCGGGCCCGGACTCGAGTCGTAGCACGTGAGTATTTGCTAGACGTCGGTTCTATTCGTGTCGCACGTCTCGGTATTTTGAAATTGTGGATTTTTAAAGTAAAAGGGTATTTCCGCCGTTCCATGAACCATCGATGCGTTTACGAATTAATATTTAATTTGTCCAATTATTTAATCCAAGTGATTTAATTAACCAAATGACACATCCCATTTCCCGTTCGTGGAATGTTTTAATGATTGAGACCTCAAATCTCAATTGTTACGGATCAATGGAATGATTGTTCGATACTAACGCATCTAACATACTAATTAACGTGAAACCAACGATTAAATGAAAATTGTGATTACAATCAATTCCAAGAATCGGTTTTGACTGTTTCTTGCATGCATAAAACATCAAACACGATGACAACGTGCATTTTTACATAGCCGGTGCCACCATGATCTTAGGAACACAATTAAACATACAAACAAGCACAAACACGATATTTAGAGGAATCGATAAAACGACACCGACTCATGGGAAGCAAAAAATGTAAAAACTCAGGAAACGACTTGAGTCGGGGAAAGGAGGCCATCCATGGCCCGAGGAAGCCAAAAGGGGCTCTCGGCCACCTCCCTTGGAGTGAGGCCGAGAGGCTCCCTTGGTTCGCCCGAGCCAACGATGTCTCCTCGACTCCGATTCAAGCTATTTCCCGACATGCTAGCACTATATACGATGAAGACATGCATAATGCGATGTAAAAACACATAAAAACATAAACTTGCATGTGAATCGGTCATGGACCGCCTTATCGCTCCACAAACGCAAGGAAAACGTAAAAGTCCTAACTTCTCTGAGTCGAGAATGATTATACCTAGCCCCGGGATGCGGGAAAGAGTCGGAGAAGTGGCGAAGGGAGTCGGGAGACTCGGCTGGAACGAACAGACCCGAATCAGTGAAGTCGGGTCGGCGGCAGACCCGACTGGCAGTCCGGCTTGTCGGGGCTGTACCGGTTGACCGAGATGGAATTTTCGTGCGGGGCCAGTTGTATTGGATTCCCAAGAGACCAAGGATCACGTCTGCGGTGGTTTCGGGAGGAGAGCACGCGTAGATTTTCCGAAAATAAAAAACGAAGTAGGGTCAGTAACAAAAAGACAGACCCAGTCGGGTGAAAACAGACCCGACTGGCACCCGATGAAGAAATGGGTCCATAGGAGGCTCCCGGTGGTCTTTTGAAGCGAGGTCGGTGGCATTGGACTCCTAACTGACTGAGGATCATGCCTGCAGTGGTTTCGGGAGGATTGGACATGTAGATTTTCTGGAAATAAAAAACAAAGTCGGGTTAGCTAGCAGAAAACAGAACCAACTGGGCGGAACTGACTCGACTGGGCAGATCGGAAAGAAATGGCTGTCCCGGAGGGTCCCGGTGGTATTTTGCTGCAAGGTTTGTGGCATTGGACTCCTAACTGACTGATGATCATTTCTGCGGTGGTTTCATGAGGATTGGACATGTAGATTTTCTGGAAATCAAAAACAAAGTCGGGTTAGCTAGCAGAAAACAGAACCAACTGGGCGGAACTGACCCGACTGGGCAGATCGGAAAGAAATGACTGTCCCGGAGGCTCCCGGTGGTATTTTGCTGCAAGGTTTGTGGTATTGGACTCCTAACTGACTGACGATCACGGTGATAGGTGGCTCGTAGTGAGATTCAACCCGAGCTGACCTGTATGCTCCTGCAAAGTTCCGGTCAGAAAAGTAAATCAGAGGGACAGACCCGACTGGGCTGTTTGGGTAGAAACGGCTGCAAGGGGGGCTCCCGGTGTTGCACCGAGCTGGCTCGAGTTTCTCCGATTCCTATGGGACTGCTCTTGGTGTTCATGACCAGCTCGTGGTGTGCACACGATTGATTTCAACCGGAAATGCAAAGAGAAACCGATAAAAAACTGTGAAAACCCGGTAAAGGGAAAGATTGGGAAAAGGGCGGCCTTGCGCGGTTGAGCGGCTCTCGGCATGTGACCACCTCGTCACGGGAGAGAGTGAGGGTCATGAGGAACCCTTAGAAAGTGATGGCATGACTCGCCATGGTCGTGGGAAGGAGTGGCGTCGAAGAAGCCCGGAAAGCCGTGAAACCGTCTAAGGAGCCCGATTCTGGACAGAGCTGGTTCGGGCTGCTGGGAGCTTCAAATCACAAAACTAACACCGGAAATGGACTCGGGAGGTCGAATACATGTGGGATATGAAGTTTGGTTGAGCTTGCTTAAGTCGAGAAGGAAGAACTCGCTTAGAAACCGGGAAAACGCCCTAAGGATCCGAATCTGGACAGAGCTGGAACGATGTGCTGAGAGCTTCAAATGAAAAATCTAAGGTCGGAAATGGACTTAGGAGGTTGAGAACATGTGGGATATGAAGTTTGGTCAAGTTTGGATCGGGTTGGATGGCGGTCGCCGGAAAACGGTTGAGTTTTCCGGCAATTTTGCCTTGGTTTCGGGCTGTGCTTTGGCTGTGCGATTTCTGAAATAATGCTGAAGTTGAGAGGGTTTGGAGAGGGTTTCCTAGAGTGAGAAAGCTAGAGAGATGATGGAAGTTGAGTTGTGATTAAGTTAATGACCTAATAAGCTTATATAAGGAGGCTAATGATGCAAAATTAGTGAAATTAAGTGTGCTTTTAAGGGGGATAAAGGGGCTGCCGAATTTTGAAGAGGGGTTAGGGAGGGGTTTGTGTCACTTAGAGTGTAGGGGAAGCAAGAGGAGAAGTGATGGGAAGTGATGGATGGGAGATATGTGTAAGAAGGTGTAAGAGATATTTGAATTTGTGTGGTGGAGGGAGCTTCTTGGGTTTGAGCCACCGAACTGAGCCGTGGCTTAGGGATTGAGTCGTGGCTTGGGGTTGAGCCGCGGCTTGGAGGCTTGGCTTGGCTAAGCTGTGGGTCCCATTCGATTAAGAGAAAAGCCGGAAAAAGCTTGAGACTCGATTGAACGCGCATCCGATCTCCGATGTCCGATTAATTTATGGATTTGGAATGCTTGAACGAAAAGGATTTGAATGAGCCTAATATCGCCATGCGTCGTGTGAACGAACGTTCGGGCGACTCGGCGTGGAATTGAGTGTCCCCGGTCCCCGATTGCTCTTCGTGCATCCTGACATTCGTTTTGGCGATCCTTTTGCCCCGTGAGGGATCGTTGGCTCGTCGCCCTCGGTCGGGGACCGTTGGCCTGGGAAGACCTAGGGACTTTGACCGGGGTTTTCTCAGTGTTCCCTGGATGTCTCAAGGTGCTCGGGGATCGTAGTGAGGTGCTCGGAGATCGTTGTGATCTCTGTTTTCCGTGGAAGTACCCCGAAGGCTCACCGGGAGACGTTCGTGACCACTGAAACGTCCCTCGGGAAACCGAGTCGAGTTCCGGAAGGTCATCTGAAGCTTGTTCCCCGACCCTGGTGGTCCCTGGGTGCCTGTAGGCCCGTTTTGGGAGGCCGTCTACTTGTCAGTGGAGCGGGCCACGGGAGTTCTGTCAGAAAAGGCGTCCGTGAGAGATCGGGGTGTCCTGGCTCATGTGGCTTGCCCCGGAAATGCGTCCGGACGTGTCGTTGGTCACTTTGGTACTGAAAGGGATTTTTGGAATCCCATATTGGGCACCTTTCGGTGCTTCGGTGACTTGATGATAAATAGTGCCACAGTGCCAGCCCCGTCATTTTGGGGATTCCTTGTTCGTTCATTCTTCTGATGGCTTTCCTCCGCTTTTCTCAGTGACCTAGCTCTTTCTCCTATTGCTCATGACCCCGTGCCCGCCTATTTGCCTCTGATTGCCGGGTGATGAATAATGTCCCGGGCTTCGGTCGGGAATCCTCGTGTGGGAAGCCGGTGGGCCAAAATGGGGTGCTGACACCGGTTTTAAATTCCTGTTCGGGTCCATCCCGGTTTTAAATTCCCGTTCGGGTCCATCCCGGTTTTTAAATTCCCGATCGGGTCCATCCCGGTTTTAAATTCTTGTTCGGGTCTATCTCGGTTTTAAATTCCTGTTCGGGTCCATCTCGGTTTCTGGTCCATCCCGGTTTTTAATTCCTGTTCGGGTCCATCCCGGTTTTTAAATTCCCGTTCGGGTCCATCCCGGTTTTTAAATTCCCGTTCGGGTCCATCTCGGTTTTAAATTCCTGTTTGGGTCCATCCCGGTTTTAAATTCATGTTCGGGTCAGTCCCGGTTTTAAATTCATGTTCGGGTCAGTCCCGGTTTTAAATTTCTGTTCGGGTCCATCCCGATTTTAAATTCCTGTTCGGGTCCATCACAGGTTTTAAATTCCTGTTCGAGTCCATCCCGAGTTTAAATTCCTGTTCGGGTCCATCCCGGTTTTATTCCTGTTCGGGTCCATCCCGATTTTAAATTCCTGTTCGGGTCCATCCCTGTTTTAAATTCCTGTTCGGGTCCATCCCAATTTTTAAATTCTTGTTCAGGTCCATCTCGGTTTTAAATTCCTGTTCGGGTCCATCCCGGTTTTTAAATTCCTGTTCGGGTCCATCTCGGTTTTAAATTCCTGTTCGGGTCCATCCCGGTTTTAAATTCCTGTTCGGGTCCATCCCGGTTTTAAATTCCTGTACGGGTTCATCCCGGTTTTAAATTACTGTTCAGGTCTATCCTGGTTCATGCATTCGGGTCCATTCCGGTCATTCAGGTCTATCCTGGTTCATGCAATCGGGTCCATCCCGGTCATTCAGGTCTATCCTGGTTCATGCATTCGGGTCTATCCCGGTCATTCAGGTCTATCCCGATCATTCAGGTCTATCCTGGTTCATGCATTCGGGTCCATCCCGGTCACATTCAGGTCTATCCTGGTTCATGCATTCGGGTCCATCCCGGTCATTCAAGTCTATCCTGGTTCATGCATTCGGGTCCATCCCGATCACATTCGGGTCTATCCCGGTCACATTCAGGTCCATCCTGGTTCATGCATTCGGGTCTATCCCGATCACATTCAGGTCCATCTTGGTTCATGCATTCGGGTCCATCCCGGTTTTACATTCATGTTCGGGTCCATCCCGGTTTTAAATTACTGTTCGGGTCTGTCCCGGTTTTAAATTACTGTTCGGGTCCATCCCTGTTTTAGATTCCTGCTCGGGTCTATCCCGGTTCTAATTTCTTGTTCAGGTCTACCCTAGTTTCTTTCAGGTCTATCCTGTTTTCGTCGGGTCCATCCCGGTTTCTTTCGGGTCTGTCCCGGTCTTAATTTCCAGCGTAATGTCCCGACATGTCCAAACAAGGTGAGAGCAGCAGCGGGGAGGGGACGGTATCAGAACTGTCGCTGGGCCCAAAAAGGGGATGCTTATTATGGTCTTTGGCTACATCCTCTAATTGAGCATGCAACCAAAGAAGGGCAAGCTGTCAGCACCCCATTTTGGCCCACCGGCTTCCTACATGAGAATCCCCGATCAAAGCCCGAGTTACTATTCATCACCCGGCAATCAGAGGCGAACGTGCGGTCACGGAGTTATGAAGAACAGGAGAAGAGATGGGTCCATTAGAAAAGCCGAAGAGAGCAGTTGGAAGAACTTACAGACAAAGAACCCCGAAAACAGCGGAGCTGGCACTGCGGCACTATTCATCACCGAATCACTGAAGCACCGAAAGGTGCCCAATATGGGACTCTAAAATTCCCCCTTAGTGCCAAAGTGTCCAACGACACGTCCGGGCGCATTTTCGGGGCATACCACATAAGCCTAGACACCCCGATCTCTCCCGGACGCCATTTCTGACAGGGCTCTCGGGGCCCGCTCCACTGACAAGTAAACGGCCTCCTAAAATGGGCCTACAGGCACCCAGGGACCACCGAGGTCATGGGACAAGCTTCAGACGACCATTCGGAACTCTACAGGGCTCCCCGAGGGACGTTTCAGTGGTTGCAAACGTCTCCCGATGAATTTTCGGGGCACATTCACGGAGAACAGAGATCACAGCGATCCCTGAACACCTCAAGACATTCGGGGAACACTGAGAAAGCCCCGGTCACAATTCCCTTGGTCTTCCTGGGCCAACGGTCTTTGGCCGGGGACAGCGAGCCAACGATCCCACGCGAGACAAAAAGCTCACCGAGACAAGCATCAAAACGCACAAAGGAGCAATCGGAGAACGGTGACGGTTAATTCCATTCTGAATGCCCAAACGGGACAAAACCGACTCTCGAGGCGCCGAGTCACCCGAACGTCCGTTCACACGATGCATGGCGATATTAGGCTCATTCAAATTCTCTTCATTCAAGCATTCCAAATCTATTAATTAATCGGGCATCAAAGATCGAACGCGCGTTCAATCAAGTCTCGAGCTTTTCCCGGCTTTTTTCTTAGTCAAATGGGGCCCACAGCTCAGCCAAGCCAAGCCTCCAAGCCGTGGCTCAACCCCAAGCCACGACTCAACCCCAAGCCATGGCTCAATTCGGTGGCTCAAACCTAAGAAGCTCCCTCCACCACACAAATTCAAATATCTCTTACACCTTCTTACACACATCTCCCATCCATCACTTCCCATCACTTCTCCTCTTGCTTCCCCCACACTCTAAGTGACATTTCCCCATCCTAACCCCTCTTCAAAAATTCGGCAGCCCCATAAACCCCCTCTAAATCACACTTAATTTCACTAATTTTGCATCATTAGCCTTCTTATATAAGCCTCTTGGGTCATTAACTTAATCACAACTCAATTTTCATTCTCTCTCAAGCTTTCTCACTCTAGGAGAACCTCCAAAACCCTCTCAAACTCCAGCAATCAGCCCTGGTCGTTCAGCCCAAGCACAGCCCCGTCCAAGGCCGAAAATGCCGGAAAACTCAACCGTTTTCCGGCGACCGCCATCCAACCCGATCCAAACTTGACCAAACTTCATATCCCACATGTTTTCGACCTCCTAAGTCCATTTCCGACCTTAGATTTTTCATTTGAAGCTCCCAGCACATCGTTCCAGCTCTGTCCAGATTCGGGTCCCTAGGGCGTTTTCCCGGTTTCTAAGCGAGTTCTTCCTTCTCGACTTAAGCAAGCTCAACCAAACTTCATATCCCACATGTATTCGACCTCCCGAGTCCATTTCCGGTGTTAGTTTTGTGATTTGAAGCTTCCAGCTTGCTGAACCAGCTCTGTCCAGAACCGAGTTCCCTAGACGGTTTTCCCGGCTTCCCGGGCTTCTTCGACGCTATTCCTTCCCACAACCATGGCGAGTCGTGCCATCACTTTCTAAGGGTTCCTCATGACCCTCACTCTCCCCCCGTGATGAGTTGGTCACGTGCCGAGAGCCGCTCAACCGCGCAAGACCGCCCTTTTTCACTCTTTTCCTTTACCGGGTTTTCATAGTTTTTATCGGTTTCTCTTTGCATTTCCGGTTGAGATCAGTCGTGCGCACGCCACAAGCTGGTTATGAACACCAAGAGCAGTCCCTTAGGAATCGGAGGAACTCGAGCCAGCTCGGTGCAACACCCGGAGCCCCCTTTGCAGCCGTTTCTACCCAAACAGCCCAGTCGGGTCTGTCCCTCTGATTTTCTTTTCTGACCGAAACTTTGCAGGAGTATACAGGTCAGCTCGGGTTGAATCTCACTACAAGCCACCTATCACCGTGATCCTCAGTCAGTTAGGAGTCCAATGCCACCAACCTTGCAGCAAAATACCACCGAGAGCCTCCGGAACAGCCATTTCTTTCCGACCTGCCCAGTCGGGTCAGTTCCGCCCAGTCGGTTCTGTTTTCTGCTAGCTAACCCGACTTTGTTTTTGATTTCCAGAAAATCTACATGTCCAATCCTCATGAAACCACCGCAGGCCTGATCCTCAGTCAGTTAGGAGTTCAATGCCACCGATCTTGCACCAAAAGACCACCGGGAGTCCCCCGTAGAGTCGTTTCTTCATCGGGGTGTCAGTCGGGTTTGTTTCTCTGGTCGTCTTTTCTAACCCAAAATTTGCAGGAACGTACAGGTCAGCTCGGGCTGAATCGTGCTACGAGCCACCTATCACCGTGCTCCTCAGCCAGTTAGGAGTCCAATGCCACCGACCTCGTATCAAAAGACCACCGGGAACCTCCTGTGGATCCATTTCTTCATCGGGTGCCAGTCGGGTCTGTTTTGACCCGACTGGGTCTGTCTTTTTTTTACTGACCCGACTTTGTTTTTGATTTCCAGAAAATCTACGCGTGCTCTCCTCCCGAAACCACAGCAGACGCGATCCTTAGTCTCTTGGGAATCCAACGCAACTGGCCCCGCATGAAAATTCTATCCCGATCAACCGGTACAGCCCTGACAAGCCAGACTGCCAGTCGGATCTACCAGTCGACCCGACTGCACCGGTTCGGGTCTATTCGCTCCAGCCGAGTCTCACGACTCCCTCTGCCACTTCTCTGACTCTTTCCTCGTGTTCCCGGGCTAGGTATATTCATTTCCGACTCAGAGAAGTTAGGACTTTTACGATTTCTTTGTGTTTGTGGGGAGATAAGGAGGCCCATGACCGATTTGCATGCAAGTTTATGTTTTTATATTTTTTTTACATCGTATTATGCATGTATTCATCGTATATAGTGCTAGCATGTCGGGAAATAGTTTGAATCGGAGTCGAGGAGACCTCGTTGGCTCGAGCAAGCCAAAGGAGCCTCTCGGCCTCACCCCAAGGGAGGTGGCCGAGAGCCCCTCTTGGCTTCCTCGGGCCATGGATGGCCTCCTTTCCCCGACTCAAGTCGTTTCCCGAGTTTTTACATTTTTCGCTTCCCATGAGTCGGTGCCGTTTTATCGATTCCTCTAAATATCGTGTTTGTGCTTGTTTGTATGTTTAATTGCGTTCCTAAGATCATGGCGGCACCGGCTATGTAAAAAAATATACGTTGTCATCGTGTTTGATGTTTTATGCATGCAAGAAACGGTCAAAACCGATTCTTGGAATTGATTGTAATCACAATTTTCATTTAATCGTTGGTTTCATGTTAATTCGTTTGCTAGATACGTTAGTATCGAACAATCATTGCATTGATCCATAACAATTGAGGTTCGCGGTCTCAATCATTAAACCACTTCACAAACGGGAAACAGGACGTACCATTCGGCTAAACGAACCACTCGGCCTAAGTAATTGGATAAATCGAATATCAACTCGTAAACGCGTCGACGAATCACTAAACGGTGAGAGTGCCCTTTTAAAATTCACAATTTCAAAACATCGAGACACATAACACGAATAGAATTAGTGTCTAGGGAGCACTCGTGCGCTATGACTCGAGTCAAGGCCCGATTTGAGGAGGCTCATGTCTAAGTGCGCGAGTCCTCTTTGGACCTCTTCGTGTCATGCGATCCCAACTTCCAAATACACGCCCTACACGTTTTACCATTCAAAGGACATGACCATCATTTCGTGATTCGCCGACATTCTAGGCGTTAGGGAGATCGAAACACCTCGATCTATGGGCGAAAAAGGGCAACCCGTTCGGGTGCGAGTTTCATTCGTACGGCCCATTCCGTTCACTTTCGGTGTTTCTATCTTCCTATCGTATATTCGATGGTGAACCTTTTTATTTCAGTTGCAAAAGATGAAAAACCGGATTAATCATGTACTTGACTTAAACAAACATTAGATAATGGATATGTGGAATATTAGATTCCAATCCAGAGTCAAGATACTAGTTTGGTTAATTCGGTGAAACCGCAGTGTCATCTCACTGAATAAGGATTCTAAAACAAATTCACACATGTAATCGGTTTAGAACCATATTTTAGCCCACCATCTATGTTTGCCTAGGCTAGACACCTTGTTTGCAAATCAACCCCGGTCGATAACTGATTAAATCACGTACATTTGACTTAATACACAACTTGTCTGTATTCACCTACGTTTGTTAGTTGTTATCCGTTTTCCATCAGTTTTATTAGTTTTCTTCTGTTTTCCATTTGCTTTTGCTAATTTGTTGCGGTTCGGGTCCGAGCCCATAGGTTACGTGTTGCACGGGGTCCAACGCCCCAAATCATCGAACACGAGGTCCAACGCCTCCTAACTCACTGAGTGCGTGCAACCCGAGTGCGGAATGGGATCTAGCCCCGAGTCACCGTTGTCAGCACCCCATTTTGGCCCATCGGCTTCCCACATGAGGATTATCGATCGAAGCCCGGGACACTATTCATCACCCAGCAATCAGAGGTGTCAGCACCCCATTTTGGCTCACCATTCCAAACAATGATATTAGCAATGACCCAAGCCACGACTTGAGCAGAATACAGAAAACGGCTCGGCAGAGCAAGAAATCACTATTCATCCTCAAGTTGGCAAAATTGAGCAAATGGCCCATGGACATGACAGAAGGACTCTAGGGGTCACCAAAGGGGAACAGAGCGACCAAAGAACTCAACAATGTCCAAAACCGGCGTTTTCAGTGTACTACACGGACGGCACTATTTTCCGATAGTTCGCTCGGCCGTCGGAAGATAGTGAATATTGGACTCCAAAAATCCACACCAGTGCCAAAAAGATGAAAAGTGTCCCCAAAGGCATTTTTCAAATCATCTGCTCTATACAGAACAATTTTCTGTATACAGACAACTTTTCAGTGGAAGTCCAAAAATGCCGGTTTCCTGGAGAAAAGTTAATTCCAAATATCAGACGCGGCCATGCCCCATCAACACACAGAGTATGAACAACGCTTCAGATTGTCTTTTGGAAGTCACACAGACACTTCAAATGACTTCCGAACGACAAAACAAGCATACCCCTCTTCAGAAGAGCATAGCCGGAGAAGGGTCTGATGGAATTACGGCAAACGAAGTTCATACCGCATTGCCCAGAAAAC
The DNA here is from genome assembly GCF_007655135.1 of Punica granatum. NCBI lineage: Eukaryota > Viridiplantae > Streptophyta > Magnoliopsida > Myrtales > Lythraceae > Punica > Punica granatum. The sequence continues at coordinate 20,014,084 of NC_045128.1, forward strand.
TCTAGCAGACATTCACAATTGGGCAAAACAAACAGCAAAACCCCTCGCGGTTTCCCGAGTAACCTCCGAAGAGCGGAAATGACCATTTTTAGTGGAAATCCATATCCGGAGGTCCTCTTTGGGGAAACTTAACTCCGAATGCTTACGTTACACAATGCTAGCCTTCTCAAGGCTCAATGTGGAATCGTCGGAATAAATCACACGACTCACCTAGACCTCCCGAGCAGTGCTTTAGAGGTCTCAGATACACTTTTCAAGTCCTTGGAGGTTTGATCTCGACAAACAGAGATTACAGTAATCTCCGGAGTGCCCAAGCAACTCAGAAATCATCCTGAGAAATCCAGTTTCGACCTCCTAGGACGTCTCCGGCCCCACGTTAGCATTACCGGCTTAAGGGATAATTGTTCACGTTGTCTGACAATTTATGTCAAAATGACCAACGTGAGATGCGGACACAAGATATGCTGTCAGAAGCGGACAACTTCGCCCTGGTCACTTGCAATGAGCAAAACCGGATTCCGAGCCTCGCACACATCCGGGACATTTCTCCATGAAAAATGTCAATCTCGGGCTCATTAACTCCGTTTTCTCGCGTATATCGACAATTCGACGTTCAATTCGAACCACGAACTTCGAATGCGCGACCAATCGAGACCCGAACTTTGGCCCGAACTTACCTCGCGACCCGTGGGACCCACGGCCAACTCATTGCCGCCTCACCCATGCCCATTGCCCTCCATGTCTCTTGTCATCTTCTTCTTCAAGCCAAGAAGACAACTTGCATTTGTCTTCCTTTTGCAAAATATCTAAGTGTTTCAATTCAACACTCCAACTTCCCATCCAAGCCATCAATGCTCTTATCTCTTCTCCATTAATGCAATGGATGAGGATTGAGCTTGATATTTCCTTAAGAAATTCGGATTCCACTAATCCATGGCCCTAATTGCACTTTTCTTCACTAATCTTGCATTTAAGCTTTTCTATATATTGTCCAAATGTCATTAACTTAAGGGGACACCTTAAAAACACTCTCTCTCTAGCATTTCTCACTCTTCAAAAGCTCTCAAACTCCATAGCAAACCGCAGCAAGCTTCAGCCATTTCCAGCAAGCAAAACCAAGCAAAACCGGGCAAAGTCTTAAGTCGGAATCCATCCCTGCTTGAATCCAAACTTTACCAAACTTCATATCCCACATGTTTTCGAGCCCCTCTATCCATTTCTGAACTTAGATTTTAAGTTTGAAGCCTCTAAGCCATAGAACCAGCCTTGAACAAAATCTGGACAGATTTGGTCCTTCTCGGGTGAAAAATATCAAACCGGGTTTCAAGCCTTTCCAAGTCGGTTTGAGCTACCAAAACCCATCAAACACCTCCCCACACAACCCTAGGGTGTCAAGAAGTCAAGAAATCCAAGAAAAACCCGTCGGTTTAACCCCAGGAGGAAGAAACAGCCCGACTACCCAGTCGGGTCGAAATTTCTGACTGTTTGTGCGGTTTTCTTGCAGATCGGGTCGATCCGAGACTCTTTTCGGACAACGACCACCACAGCCACCTCCAGAGGTGAGTTAGCAGTCGGGAGCCGTTGGCCTTGCTCAAAAATTCCATCGGGAGCCTCCGTGGCGACGTCCGACCCGACTGGTGCCAGACGGGTCCGAATTTCCAGACGTACTCTGTTTTCCGTGCTCTTTGCAGGGCTGTACGGGTCGACCCGATAACTCTGGGACCAAACGACCACCACAGTCACCTCCGGGGGTCAGTTAGGAGTCAGGAGCCACTGACCTTGCCTCAAAATTCCATCGGGAGCCTCCGTGGCGACGTCCGACCCGACTTGTGCCAGTCGGGTCTGTCCAATATTTCAGCCGGGTCTGTTTGATGCCATTCGGGTCTGTTCAACGGAAAACAGCTCAAAACCGACCCATCAACGGTCCAACCCGACTCTTGAAGGTCCCATCCCGCATCTCGGGACTAGTTGGAGCTCTCGGGTGACCAGCGTCCGTCACCGAGCGTCACTGAGCGCACGCCGCGCCCGTCATCCGCGCACGCCAGCGCCCGTCACCCGCGCACGCCGCGCCCATCGCCCGCGCACGCCTGCGCCCGTCACCAGCGCACGCCCATGCTCGTCACCAGCGCACGCCGCGCCCGTCACCGGTGCACGCCGCGCCCGTCACCGAGCGCAGCCAGCATCCGCAGCCAGGCGTCATCCGCGCACGCCCGCGCCCGTCACCGGCGCACGCCCATGCTCGTCACCAGCGCACGCCGCGCCCGTCACCGGCGCACGCCGCGCCCGTCACCGAGCGCAGCCAGCATCCGCAGCCAGGCGTCATCCGCGCACGCCCGCGCCCGTCACCAGCGCACGCCCGCGCCCGTTACGGCGCACGCCGCGCCCATCGCCCGCGCACGCCAGCGCCCGTCGCCAGCGCACGCCCGTGCTCGTCACCAGCGCACGCCGCGCCCGTCACGAGCGCAGCCAGCATCCGCAGCCAGGCGTCACCGAGCGCATCCAGCATCCGTCACAGGCGTCACCCGCGCACGCCCGCGCCCATCACCAGCACACTCGCGCCCGTCACCCGCGCACGCCCGTGCTCGTCATCCAGCGCCACCCGCGCCCATCACCAGCACACCCGCGCCCGTCACCAGCGCACGCCGCGCCCATCACCCGCGGACGCCCGCGCCCGTCACCCGCGCACGCCCGCGCCCGTCACCAGCGCACGCCGCGCCCCTCACCCGCGCACGCCAGCGCCCGTCACCCGCGCACGCCCGCGCCCGTCACCGGCGCACGCCCGCGCCCGTCACCCGCGCATGCCCGTGCCTGTCATCCGCGCACGCCCGCGCCTGTCACCGCGCACACCCGCGCCCACCACCAGCGCCTGTCCGTGCCCACTAGCTCACGTCACCGTGCTCGACCGTGCCCGTGCACGTCCATCCTTGCACCCGAATACCCTTTTAAGGGTTCCACCGAGTCACCCGACTCTCAAGCACTTCCCCGACTCTTTCCTCGTATTCCGAGGCTAGGTAAAACACTTTCGACTTAGAGGAGTTAGGACTTTTTATATTTTTGCATGGCTATGGAGTATTATGGTGTTTTCATGCATGTTTCATTCACAAGATTTAATTTTTATGCAATTTTATGTTATATTATACACGTACACTATCTTAGGACTTGCTACCATGTCGGAAAGGGGCTTGGATCATCATAAAGAAGACTATCCCGACCCTATTATGGCACATTAAGTCTCGGCCAATTCTCTAAAGGAGAGGGTTGAGATTTAAATTGCTCTTTTCGGGTTAAGATCGGTCTCCTTAGCCTATTCAAGTTAATTTCCGAGTTTGTTTATCATTATTGCATGCATGAAGCCGGTGTTATGTTATCCTTTTCCTTAATTAACACGTTTGTGAATGTTTGTATGTTTGAATGAGCTAAACAAATCGTGATAACGCTGGCTTTTGTTAAAAAAGGGTGCTATTTATCACGGTCGATGTTTGAGCATGCGAGAAATAATTAAACCACGATTAGGAAATCGTTCGTGACTCGGATAGAGCCATGAGAACCTTCGGCCACCCTTCACAAGATGAAGCCGAGGGCTTCTTGGCCTTCCTTGAGTCAAGAATGAATTCCTTATCTCAAGTTTAATTTGTTGATCGGATGATGTGAAGTTTTACTTCAATGTCTTTACGATTCCCATTAAAATATCATGTAAAGACTCTTTCAAACGAAGCATGCATGGATTCGAGTATCGATGACTCATTCGGGTCCATTTGGTTATGAGGATAGTTTCGGTTATTGGACCAAATTATTCTCGATCCTTATGGAATCGTCTTGGTCGTCGAGTCGCGAATCGTTTTCACAATTAATGCATTCGGCACAACCCTTAAGCATTAATTCCACAAACGGGTTAATCGGGACGCTCACACGATTAAACTCACTTCATACTGATAAAGTTACCTGAATTGGACATTAACTGATAACTCGCGTCGACGAGTCGTCAAAGGATGTTGGTGCCCTTTTTAAACTTATCAATTTCAAAACCCGAAACGCGCGGTCCGACGTGGCCTGGACGTCTAAAAAGGGCTTTTGTGTCTCAACTTGAGTTTTCACTTGATTCCAGGTAACTCATGTCAAGATACGGAAGATCTTTCTGGATCACTTCCGGACAGATCAACCGATTCTTTGGCTTTTTCAGGGTTCTTGCACAACCCTGGATGATCCAGGGAATCGGTCTACACCGGCTTCAGGCCGAGGTGGCCCGCACTGTGATGTTTCCCCTTTTTTTCTGAAAACCATTTTCAAATAAAGGGCAAAATCATCTTTTCACAACCCCGCGACATCTTTAGGGTTAGCATAATAGAAACACTACAGTACGGGATAAGAACGGGCTACCTGTTCAGGTGCAGGTTCATCTGCATAGCCTTTTCTTATCTAACTGATGAGTTTCTGCTATCCTAACATAGACTCGGGTAACTAGAACAGTTGATCCTTGTCAGAAAACCTGTGAAATGCTGATTAACCTTTCACTCGACCTAACCAAACACTAGATAATGGTTAGGAGGAATTCTAGATTCCAAATCTAGAGTCAAAACACGAGTTTGGTTATTTCAGTGGTAATTCAGTGTCACAATACAGAACAACTGTAAAAGCGATTCACACACCTGAGATTTGACTCTCTTTGTCAAGTTCTCAAAACAAAGCCGAATGCTAAAACGTTGGCACATGTTTGATTGTTTAGCATATGGCATTTGCTTGCAAAAACACCCCTGGGTTAATAATCTGTTAATTCACGTAAACACGACAATAACAAACACTTTGTCTGTTATTAACATGTTGCGTGTTATCTTTCCGCACCTGTTTGCCATGCGGGTCGAGCCTGATCCCTCGGCCGAATAATATTAGGGTTCAACGCCCTAATCATCGAGCACAGGGTCCAACACCCTAATCAACAGTCACAGGGTCCAACGCCCTATTCAGTGAGAGCGTCCATTGAATTTCAGTTCTTCGGTCTTTTCCCTAAACTCACGGTGAGTTAGAGTGGAATAATAACCGAACGCAAAACGACTGGAATTCGACCCTTTTGCAATTTGTATTTATTGTTTTTGAGAGCATTGTAAGGATTCTATTTGGTGCATTTATTCTGTAAGAATTCCAGTCGGTGAGCGAACGGTCCGAGAGTCGAATTAATCGAATCGGTCTAATGCTTGCCCAGACACAAGTGAATCCAAGATATCGCGGTTCTGGTTCACGCAGGGATTCAACCTCCATGGTTCGATGAACTGTAACGCAAGATTGTGAACCAATTCCCCGACATATAGATTTACTTCTCTCCCGGCTTCTCAACCGACATCGTTTGGTTCATCGAATATCCGGTGTCAAAACGTGCGAGCCGAGTGCAGCTTAATTCACGCGGTAAATAATAAAACATGCAAGCCTAGCAAACCAGAGTACCGAAAGGGCGTGCGGGATATAGGCCCGCACGTAACATGAACCCCCGAACACGGATTTTCCGGTTCCGCACAGATCAATGCCTTAACAACAAACTAGGTGTTCCATACCCCTAGACCCAGGGTAACTTATCCGCCCTCGACCTTCGGGTCGTAAAATGATAAGTGGCGACTCCTTCTCTCACGCGTGTCCGACGAGCGCCCCCGCGGGAAGGTGGACGTTCCGACCAAGCCGCGCGATCCAAAAGCGCGCGATGCGGGCCCCGACGAGAGTCAACATTCGGGTCCGTACAGCTTGGCGACTCCGCTGGGGACATACTTAGTGGGTTCAGGCTCGATCCCGTTTGTTTGCTTGCATGTTCATTTACCGCTTTCTGCAATTTTCCGCTTATCTACTTTATGCACCTTTACTTCCCGCACTTGCATTGCATCATACTAGTGGATTTAGGTACCTCGCCTGAAATCCCACGGGCGCCAATTTAGGAAGCTAGGTTAGTCAGAGGTTCCGAGTAAGGGAACGGATCGAGTCGGCTGCGCCACCGAACCGGCCCCCAAAGATCCTCGCTCGATTTCAAGGAATTGACACCCTTGAATCGAGGGCCCCCATCCCTAGTTAGTGGTTTTCCCAGTAGAACACTGAAACCATGCATAAACAGGGACCGTCATGCTGGACCAAAAATAACCTTCACGCCGCCTACCGACCCAAAAGTTGAGTCTTTGAGTCGGCTCGTAGTTTTTCTTTTAGGCGGGCCTTTTGTTGTTTTTCTATAATGAGCGATGTACATTGTAACATATACAATTATAATTTATTCTTTCTGCACCTGCATGCATGTTTTCAAATAAACTAGGACATTGCATTGGTTTATTGCTTAAGTTCCCTTTTTCAAATGAACCATCTTCGTAAATCTGGGAACTTGAATCAAATCAATGCAACGACATTAGCTTTTGAAAACTCATACATTGCCTGCATCCGATGTTTGCACAGCAACTACCATGTCCCGTACGACATGTGAGTTTTGCTAACCTTCGCGGGTAGACCACTTGCGGTCTTCACCTCTCCATGGCGAGACGTGCTATGACCAGAGGCCGTCCAGCCCGGCCACCCACCTCGCACGACGGGCGAGTTGTGCCGACCTTCGCGGGTAGACCACTTGCGGTCTTCACCTCTCCATGGCAAGACGTGCTATGACCAGAGGCCGTCCAGCCCGGCCACCCACCCCGCACGATAGGCGAGTCGTGCCCACTTTCGCGGGCAGGCCACTCGCGGCCTTCACCCTTCCTCCACAGCAAGACGAACTGTGGCCCGAGGGCCGATCAACCTTCCCAGGCGAAGTTAACCAACACTAACTTCTTCCTAACAGAGAGTGTCACTGCATGATCGGACGCACGTCCCTCCGCGTGACCCAGCGCATCTACCAGCGATCGAGCGCGCCTCACACATGTCCAAGCATGTTCACACCAACTCATACATGCCTGCTCAACGTATCAATGCATGTCTCTCGGTGTGCTCGCACGACAGTTCGCTTCCCTACACTCTTGCATTGAAATGCTGAATGGTTCATGCTCCTTCATTGTTTTCTTTTCCCATTGCAGGAAATTCTCAACAAGAAGACAGCCTGAATACTAAGCGACCACAATTGAGACAACAAACGTCTCCCATCCATCCAGCTCCTTGGGATTTCAACACTAAGTCCCCATCCCTGCTCCATAGAGCAATACCGCAAGCAAATCGGCGTCACTGCATTGCAGCGCCTCGCGCTATTCCTCAGCATTGACCTTTGCTCTTACATCTCTTGCATTTTCCTATCGAGCATGCATTTACTGCATCGGACCTCAGTTCTGCATTTACTGCTTTCGGGCCTCGGCCCAGCATTTACTGCTTTTGGGCTTCGGCCCCGCATTTACTGCTTTCAGGTTTTGACGCCTCGCATTTACTGCTTTCAGGCTCATCTGAAATCCAAAATCGACTTGGATACAAATTCATCCAAGCGATACTTCAAGGAGCAAGTCTAATCTTTCCACTACAAAGACAGAAAGTGACAGCTCCACAAACAGAGCATGACCCAACTCTCCATCGCAGACCAGCACGGTCATGCCTCCGATCAAAGAATGGATCTCATCCACCTCCGTTGTGATCACCGACTAAACACTGGGGCAACACGCGCAGTTTTCTTTAAACTCTCTGTTGCTTTCATTCAAATGCATTCCCACAAATAGGCTCCCGACATGAACAAATCCTTCAATGGAGCATTAGGACAGTCTCGAAGACGCCCTATCGGTTCTGTTGGACCTGTTCGACTTACCTGTCCTCGTGGGACTCGGCTTCTCGAGCCTTCCCTAGGACGGCTGCGCATGCGTACTCGCAATTAGGGAAAACATGCTTATGTGACTTCAGTCATGGTCTAACCACTCCAGAGTGGTGATGACTACATTCCCGGAAACAAATGTCATCCACACGCGACACCCCATGGGTCGTGTGCGAGACAAAAGGGATTTTCCCATGGGTCCACCCCATATTTCTTACCGCATACTCCACCGCACAATCGCTTAACACACTATCTTCTTTGTCATCTTTTACAGGGACACGTCGGTCACAGGCGAAGAATGATGCACAGGCTCACGCCTTTCTGAGAACTCCTCTCGAGCCTTCTCCCTTATACTTTGACAGGGAAGGGGCTCGGCACGGAGATACCCCCTACAAAGCTAAAGACAAAAACAACTGAGCGAGCCTTATGCCATCAACGCAACGATTTCAGTTGACATTGACGACATGAGACGGCCAGGGGCGACAGTTGCAGAAACCGCCCACCACGAGTCACATCGATGACAAAAGACCGGGGCATTCGCGTTCAACGCTTGCACCGAGACCACCTCGGACATCATCCACCCACGAAAAGCATTTCCAAGTGACGTACACTGGGGCATCCCCGGTTGAAGTTCGCACTAGCACAACTTTTCCAAGCGACGTACACTGGGGCATCCCCGGTTGAAGTTCGCGCCAACACAACCTCGGCAAGCGACGTACACTGGGCCTCCCTGGTTGAAGTTCGCCCCGAGGTCGCCATCGTGGGTCACTCCAGCAAGTGACGTTGGAACGCTCCTGGTCATTTGCGTTAAGTCCAGGCCTCCTCCGCAACAAGCATCAAGACAACTCCGACCACTGGTTCCCTAGGGCAAATTTGTATTTTCCTTCTAGACAATAGGGGAATTCACCTGAAGAGATTGCAAGGGAAAATGACACGAAGTTCAACTTTCGAGTGCACGGGAGTCAAACTTCCAAGAAAGCCGGTCCTCACAAAATAGGGCTAGCAACACACAACAAGTCTCCACGAGGCGAAGCACACCAAAGTGGCCTCGACGATACAAAGTCGAGGAGTTTCAAACAAAGACACGGGGCACAAAACAAACCCCAGCTGCAAGAAAAAAAAAACAGAGCGAAAAGAAGCGGGAAAAACCCGCCAATGAAGAGAGAGAGAAAAGATGCAGGAAAAACCTGCCAATGAACAAAACAAGGCACCGCCGAGATTTAAAACTCCGACGCCGCCAATTCTGAGAAATCAACAAACCCCGACAAAAGGGGAGCAGCAGACACAACTCCTCGACGGAGACAGAAAACAATGCATTTGGAGGTTGAATCCTTCGAACCCTTCGCCCTTGCAAACTCGAGAGATAAAAGAATCGAGCCCGCTAGGTCGAAAACCCCTTTTTGGGGCGACCTAGGCAAAAGCTAGGGTAAAAGAGAGGCACGACCGAAAACCCTTTGGGGCGGTCGTGGCAAAAGGAGAGCTCTTCCCCTTTAGGTTGAGAGGTGCGGCCCCGAGGTGGGTGATCGTAGCAAAAGGAGAGCAAAACGAGAGATAAATAAAATTGCCCCTAGTCTCTCACACATCGTGTGGACAAGAGATCCCCAAGGGAAGTGGCCAGTTTATCTATTCCAACACGATCCCCGATCGGCTCTCCAATACCACTCAACCGTCCAAGGGGAACCTTCCTCAAGCACAGTGGGTAACTGAATATGCCGTCCAAGCAGTTCAGTACAACCTACACAACAGAAGGATGAAGAAAAATGGGGGTACATCTCATTGCAGGTGTGAACCCGTGTATCCTTTTAGCCTGCGGGCAACATGCTTCCCAAGCTTTCTCTTTTCACTTAGTCTTTGCATAACTCCGAATGGGTCACAGCCACCCTTCAACAGGCTATCACAGAGCCAAAATCCCAGACATTCCTCTCCAAGAGTCTAGTCACAACGCTTTGGAAATGGTCAGACCGAGTCTGACCAAATCTGAATAGAAATCCCCAAGCGGGTTGCAAATGCAGCGCCCTACTGTACCCCTATTGAGAAGGGTTCAAAGCCGACGGGCGCGTCGAACAAACGATAGAATTGCTAGGGCATCGTCGGGGAAGTCTCGATATGCCCAATACATAGCTAACGGGAGCCCCTGGAGGCCTCGCATCTAGGCCTCCGAGAACGGGACCTACTTATACTGTCAAAGCAAAAATCTTCATGGGTTGTTTAGGTGACCCAAAACTGAAGATCTGCGTGTCGCAACAACATTTTCATGCTTACCTGTGTCCATTACTTGTTAGTATTTCTAACATGATTTACTAGTAATGTCAGGATCACAGGTACTGCAAACAACATGAACTACGACAGACTCTGATTCCTAGTTCCACGGGATACGTAGGCGCTCTGTCTTAGAGCTCGAGTCTCGCAATACAAGACGCCGACTTTTGGCGAACTTCTTGCAGGTCAAAGCATGACCGCCCAAGCAGCAGAGCTGGCCTCCGACAAAGCACAATCATTCCTCAGCAGCAAAGTCGGTTTCCGGCAGCCTAATAGGTAACCGCCTAGCGGCGAGCCCGGCCTTCGGCAGATCAAACACATCACTGCCACAGAGGTAAGGCTTCAGTGAAATGACTTCGTCCCAGCATCAACGCTTGCCTCCGACAAATCAACGCTCCTTGGAAGATATCTCCCCAAGATCGATTCATCTCTACTTCATGTGACGGATGACAATCTCAACCCAAGAGGAGAATCTTCAGAGCAGCACTCCAGGCACTCAGTTGCATCGCAATCAGTTGGCAAATAACGAAGCATTTTGCCACCACATCGATTGCAACATGGACGAAATCAACGAGGGAAGGAACACAATGATTCCTTCCACACCTCACACCACTCCCCAGTGTTTGCATTTACTTCTCACACATTTATTTCTGCAATGCACTTTCATTAGCGTGCACCCTCTCAGGACCGCAGTGCACATTTATTTCCGCAATGCACTTTCATTAGCGTGCACCCTCTCAGGACCGCAGTGCACATTTATTTCCGCAATGCACTTTCATTAGCGTGCACCCTCTCAGGACCGCAGTGCACATTTATTTCCGCAATGCACTTTCATTAGCGTGCACCCTCTCAGGACCGCAGTGCACATTTATTTCCGCAATGCACTTTCATTAGCGTGCACCCTCTCAGGACCGCAGTGCACATTTATTTCCGCAATGCATTTTCATTAGCGTGCACCCTCTCAGGACCGCAGTGCACATTTATTTCTGCAATGCACTTTCATTAGCGTGCACCCTCTCAGGATTGCAGTGCACATCGCAAGTCCACCGGGTAGGCGCCTTTGAACTATGCAGTTCATTCGGTATGCGCCCCGTGCATATTGCAAACCAGCCGAGCAAGCGCTCGTGCACATCGCAAGTCCACCGGGTAGGCGCCTTTGAACCATGCAGTTCATTCGGTATGCGCCCCGTGCATATTGCAAACCCCTTCGGGTCAGTCCCGACTACCTTTCTTGCATTGGGGTCAGTCCCCTTCGGGTCAGTCCCGATTACTTTTCCTGCATTGGGGTCAGTCCCCTTCGGGTCAGTCCCGATTACTTTTCCTGCATTCGGGTCAGTCCCGATTACTTTTCTCGCATTGGGGTCAGTCCCCTTCGGGTCAGTCCCGATTACTTTTCCTGCATTGGGGTCAGTCCCCTTCGGGTCAGTCCCGATTACTTTTCCTGCATTGGGGTCAGTCCCCTTCGGGTCAGTCCCGATTACTTTTCCTGCATTGGGGTCAGTCCCCTTCGGGTCAGTCCCGATTACTTTTCTTGCATTGGGGTCAGTCCCCGTCGGGTCAGTCCCGACTTTAATTGCCCGTTTCAGCTTTGTTCCGAACTCTACATGTTTATTGTGCACATCTCACCATATTCCCTCTTATTAGGTACAACATCCTACATATCCAAAACAAAAAGGAGAGGGCCATATAGGAAATTCCATTTTGATCATTGCTATCAAACTGGGGTGCTTTTGAAATCTTTGATTGCATCCTCTACTCGAGCAAGCAGTCAAAGAGGGGCAAGCTGTCAGCACCCCATTTTGGCTCACCATTCCAAACAATGATATTAGCAATGACCCAAGCCACGACTTGAGCAGAATACAGAAAACGGCTCGGCAGAGCAAGAAATCACTATTCATCCTCAAGTTGGCAAAATTGAGCAAATGGCCCATGGACATGACAGAAGGACTCTAGGGGTCACCAAAGGGGAACAGAGCGACCAAAGAACTCAACAATGTCCAAAACCGGCGTTTTCAGTGTACTACACGGACGGCACTATTTTCCGATAGTTCGCTCGGCCGTCGGAAGATAGTGAATATTGGACTCCAAAAATCCACACCAGTGCCAAAAAGATGAAAAGTGTCCCCAAAGGCATTTTTCAAATCATCTGCTCTATACAGAACAATTTTCTGTATACAGACAACTTTTCAGTGGAAGTCCAAAAATGCCGGTTTCCTGGAGAAAAGTTAATTCCAAATATCAGACGCGGCCATGCCCCATCAACACACAGAGTATGAACAACGCTTCAGATTGTCTTTTGGAAGTCACACAGACACTTCAAATGACTTCCGAACGACAAAACAAGCATACCCCTCTTCAGAAGAGCATAGCCGGAGAAGGGTCTGATGGAATTACGGCAAACGAAGTTCATACCGCATTGCCCAGAAAACTCTAGCAGACATTCACAATTGGGCAAAACAAACAGCAAAACCCCTCGCGGTTTCCCGAGTAACCTCCGAAGAGCGGAAATGACCATTTTTAGTGGAAATCCATATCCGGAGGTCCTCTTTGGGGAAACTTAACTCCGAATGCTTACGTTACACAATGCTAGCCTTCTCAAGGCTCAATGTGGAATCGTCGGAATAAATCACACGACTCACCTAGACCTCCCGAGCAGTGCTTTAGAGGTCTCAGATACACTTTTCAAGTCCTTGGAGGTTTGATCTCGACAAACAGAGATTACAGTAATCTCCGGAGTGCCCAAGCAACTCAGAAATCATCCTGAGAAATCCAGTTTCGACCTCCTAGGACGTCTCCGGCCCCACGTTAGCATTACCGGCTTAAGGGATAATTGTTCACGTTGTCTGACAATTTATGTCAAAATGACCAACGTGAGATGCGGACACAAGATATGCTGTCAGAAGCGGACAACTTCGCCCTGGTCACTTGCAATGAGCAAAACCGGATTCCGAGCCTCGCACACATCCGGGACATTTCTCCATGAAAAATGTCAATCTCGGGCTCATTAACTCCGTTTTCTCGCGTATATCGACAATTCGACGTTCAATTCGAACCACGAACTTCGAATGCGCGACCAATCGAGACCCGAACTTTGGCCCGAACTTACCTCGCGACCCGTGGGACCCACGGCCAACTCATTGCCGCCTCACCCATGCCCATTGCCCTCCATGTCTCTTGTCATCTTCTTCTTCAAGCCAAGAAGACAACTTGCATTTGTCTTCCTTTTGCAAAATATCTAAGTGTTTCAATTCAACACTCCAACTTCCCATCCAAGCCATCAATGCTCTTATCTCTTCTCCATTAATGCAATGGATGAGGATTGAGCTTGATATTTCCTTAAGAAATTCGGATTCCACTAATCCATGGCCCTAATTGCACTTTTCTTCACTAATCTTGCATTTAAGCTTTTCTATATATTGTCCAAATGTCATTAACTTAAGGGGACACCTTAAAAACACTCTCTCTCTAGCATTTCTCACTCTTCAAAAGCTCTCAAACTCCATAGCAAACCGCAGCAAGCTTCAGCCATTTCCAGCAAGCAAAACCAAGCAAAACCGGGCAAAGTCTTAAGTCGGAATCCATCCCTGCTTGAATCCAAACTTTACCAAACTTCATATCCCACATGTTTTCGAGCCCCTCTATCCATTTCTGAACTTAGATTTTAAGTTTGAAGCCTCTAAGCCATAGAACCAGCCTTGAACAAAATCTGGACAGATTTGGTCCTTCTCGGGTGAAAAATATCAAACCGGGTTTCAAGCCTTTCCAAGTCGGTTTGAGCTACCAAAACCCATCAAACACCTCCCCACACAACCCTAGGGTGTCAAGAAGTCAAGAAATCCAAGAAAAACCCGTCGGTTTAACCCCAGGAGGAAGAAACAGCCCGACTACCCAGTCGGGTCGAAATTTCTGACTGTTTGTGCGGTTTTCTTGCAGATCGGGTCGATCCGAGACTCTTTTCGGACAACGACCACCACAGCCACCTCCAGAGGTGAGTTAGCAGTCGGGAGCCGTTGGCCTTGCTCAAAAATTCCATCGGGAGCCTCCGTGGCGACGTCCGACCCGACTGGTGCCAGACGGGTCCGAATTTCCAGACGTACTCTGTTTTCCGTGCTCTTTGCAGGGCTGTACGGGTCGACCCGATAACTCTGGGACCAAACGACCACCACAGTCACCTCCGGGGGTCAGTTAGGAGTCAGGAGCCACTGACCTTGCCTCACAATTCCATCGGGAGCCTCCGTGGCGACGTCCGACCCGACTTGTGCCAGTCGGGTCTGTCCAATATTTCAGCCGGGTCTGTTTGATGCCATTCGGGTCTGTTCAACGGAAAACAGCTCAAAACCGACCCATCAACGGTCCAACCCGACTCTTGAAGGTCCCATCCCGCATCTCGGGACTAGTTGGAGCTCTCGGGTGACCAGCGTCCGTCACCGAGCGTCACTGAGCGCACGCCGCGCCCGTCATCCGCGCACGCCAGCGCCCGTCACCCGCGCACGCCGCGCCCATCGCCCGCGCACGCCTGCGCCCGTCACCAGCGCACGCCCATGCTCGTCACCAGCGCACGCCGCGCCCGTCACCGGCGCACGCCGCGCCCGTCACCGAGCGCAGCCAGCATCCGCAGCCAGGCGTCATCCGCGCACGCCCGCGCCCGTCACCGCGCACGCCCGCGCCCGTTACCGGCGCACGCCGCGCCCATCGCCCGCGCACGCCGCGCCCGTCACCAGCGCACGCCCGTGCTCGTCACCAGCGCACCCGCGCCCGTCACCGAGCGCAGCCAGCATCCCGCCCCGTCATCGCGCACGCCCGCGCCCCCTCACCAGCGCACGCCGCGCCCATCGCCCGCACGCAGCGCACGCCCGCTCACGTCCCGCTCGCACGCCGCGCCCGTCACCGAGCGCAGCCAGCATCGCAGCCAGGCGTCACCGAGCGCATCCAGCATCCGTCACCAGGCGTCACCCGCGCACGCCCGCGCCCATCACCAGCACACTCGCGCCCGTCACCCGCGCACGCCCGTGCTCGTCATCCAGCGCCACCCGCGCCCATCACCAGCACACCCGCGCCCGTCACCAGCGCACGCCGCGCCCATCACCCGCGGACGCCCGCGCCCGTCACCCGCGCCCGCCCGTCACCAGCGCACGCCGCGCCCCTCACCCGCGCACGCCAGCGCCCGTCACCCGCGCACGCCCGCGCCCGTCACCGGCGCACGCCCGCGCCCGTCACCCGCGCATGCCCGTGCCTGTCATCCGCGCACGCCCGCGCCTGTCACCGCGCACACCCGCGCCCACCACCAGCGCCTGTCCGTGCCCACTAGCTCCCGTCACCGTGCTCGACCGTGCCCGTGCACGTCCATCCTTGCACCCGAATACCCTTTTAAGGGTTCCACCGAGTCACCCGACTCTCAAACACTTCCCCGACTCTTTCCTCGTATTCCGAGGCTAGGTAAAACACTTTCGACTTAGAGGAGTTAGGACTTTTTATATTTTTGCATGGCTATGGAGTATTATGGTGTTTTCATGCATGTTTCATTCACAAGATTTAATTTTTATGCAATTTTATGTTATATTATACACGTACACTATCTTAGGACTTGCTACCATGTCGGAAAGGGGCTTGGATCATCATAAAGAAGACTATCCCGACCCTATTATGGCACATTAAGTCTCGGCCAATTCTCTAAAGGAGAGGGTTGAGATTTAAATTGCTCTTTTCGGGTTAAGATCGGTCTCCTTAGCCTATTCAAGTTAATTTCCGAGTTTGTTTATCATTATTGCATGCATGAAGCCGGTGTTATGTTATCCTTTTCCTTAATTAACACGTTTGTGAATGTTTGTATGTTTGAATGAGCTAAACAAATCGTGATAACGCTGGCTTTTGTTAAAAAAGGGTGCTATTTATCACGGTCGATGTTTGAGCATGCGAGAAATAATTAAACCACGATTAGGAAATCGTTCGTGACTCGGATAGAGCCATGAGAACCTTCGGCCACCCTTCACAAGATGAAGCCGAGGGCTTCTTGGCCTTCCTTGAGTCAAGAATGAATTCCTTATCTCAAGTTTAATTTGTTGATCGGATGATGTGAAGTTTTACTTCAATGTCTTTACGATTCCCATTAAAATATCATGTAAAGACTCTTTCAAACGAAGCATGCATGGATTCGAGTATCGATGACTCATTCGGGTCCATTTGGTTATGAGGATAGTTTCGGTTATTGGACCAAATTATTCTCGATCCTTATGGAATCGTCTTGGTCGTCGAGTCGCGAATCGTTTTCACAATTAATGCATTCGGCACAACCCTTAAGCATTAATTCCACAAACGGGTTAATCGGGACGCTCACACGATTAAACTCACTTCATACTGATAAAGTTTACCTGAATTGGACATTAACTGATAACTCGCGTCGACGAGTCGTCAAAGGATGTTGGTGCCCTTTTTAAACTTATCAATTTCAAAACCCGAAACGCGCGGTCCGACGTGGCCTGGACGTCTAAAAAGGGCTTTTGTGTCTCAACTTGAGTTTTCACTTGATTCCAGGTAACTCATGTCAAGATACGGAAGATCTTTCTGGATCACTTCCGGACAGATCAACCGATTCTTTGGCTTTTTCAGGGTTCTTGCACAACCCTGGATGATCCAGGGAATCGGTCTACACCGGCTTCAGGCCGAGGTGGCCCGCACTGTGATGTTTCCCCTTTTTTTCTGAAAACCATTTTCAAATAAAGGGCAAAATCATCTTTTCACAACCCCGCGACATCTTTAGGGTTAGCATAATAGAAACACTACAGTACGGGATAAGAACGGGCTACCTGTTCAGGTGCAGGTTCATCTGCATAGCCTTTTCTTATCTAACTGATGAGTTTCTGCTATCCTAACATAGACTCGGGTAACTAGAACAGTTGATCCTTGTCAGAAAACCTGTGAAATGCTGATTAACCTTTCACTCGACCTAACCAAACACTAGATAATGGTTAGGAGGAATTCTAGATTCCAAATCTAGAGTCAAAACACGAGTTTGGTTATTTCAGTGGTAATTCAGTGTCACAATACAGAACAACTGTAAAAGCGATTCACACACCTGAGATTTGACTCTCTTTGTCAAGTTCTCAAAACAAAGCCGAATGCTAAAACGTTGGCACATGTTTGATTGTTTAGCATATGGCATTTGCTTGCAAAAACACCCCTGGGTTAATAATCTGTTAATTCACGTAAACACGACAATAACAAACACTTTGTCTGTTATTAACATGTTGCGTGTTATCTTTCCGCACCTGTTTGCCATGCGGGTCGAGCCTGATCCCTCGGCCGAATAATATTAGGGTTCAACGCCCTAATCATCGAGCACAGGGTCCAACACCCTAATCAACAGTCACAGGGTCCAACGCCCTATTCAGTGAGAGCGTCCATTGAATTTCAGTTCTTCGGTCTTTTCCCTAAACTCACGGTGAGTTAGAGTGGAATAATAACCGAACGCAAAACGACTGGAATTCGACCCTTTTGCAATTTGTATTTATTGTTTTTGAGAGCATTGTAAGGATTCTATTTGGTGCATTTATTCTGTAAGAATTCCAGTCGGTGAGCGAACGGTCCGAGAGTCGAATTAATCGAATCGGTCTAATGCTTGCCCAGACACAAGTGAATCCAAGATATCGCGGTTCTGGTTCACGCAGGGATTCAACCTCCATGGTTCGATGAACTGTAACGCAAGATTGTGAACCAATTCCCCGACATATAGATTTACTTCTCTCCCGGCTTCTCAACCGACATCGTTTGGTTCATCGAATATCCGGTGTCAAAACGTGCGAGCCGAGTGCAGCTTAATTCACGCGGTAAATAATAAAACATGCAAGCCTAGCAAACCAGAGTACCGAAAGGGCGTGCGGGATATAGGCCCGCACGTAACATGAACCCCCGAACACGGATTTTCCGGTTCCGCACAGATCAATGCCTTAACAACAAACTAGGTGTTCCATACCCCTAGACCCAGGGTAACTTATCCGCCCTCGACCTTCGGGTCGTAAAATGATAAGTGGCGACTCCTTCTCTCACGCGTGTCCGACGAGCGCCCCCGCGGGAAGGTGGACGTTCCGACCAAGCCGCGCGATCCAAAAGCGCGCGATGCGGGCCCCGACGAGAGTCAACATTCGGGTCCGTACAAGAGGCAAATAGGCGGGCACGGGGTCACAAGCAATAGGAGAAAGAGCTCGGCCACTGAGAAAAGCGGAGGAAAGCCATCAGAAGAACGAACAAACAAGGAATTCCTCAAAACGACGGGGCTGGCACTGTGGCACTATTCATCATCGAGTCACCGAAGCACCGAAAGGTGCCCAATATGGGACTCCAAAAATCCCTCTTAGTACCAAAGTGACCAACGACACGTCCGGACGCATTTCCGGGGCAAGCCACATGAGCCGGGACACCCCGACCTCTCACGGATGTCTTTTCTGACAGAGCTCCCGAGGCCCGCTCCACTGGCAAGCAGACGGTCCCCACAGACGGGCCTACAGGCACCCAGGGATCACCAGAGTCGGGGAACAAGCTTCAGATGACCTTCCGGAACTCGACTCGGTTTCCCGAAGGACGTTTCAGTGATCATGACCGTCTCCCGGCGGGCCTTCGGGGCACGTCCACGGAAAGCAGAGATCACAACGATCCCCGTACATCTCAAGACATCCAGGGAACACTGAGAGAACCCCGGTCAAAAGTCCCTAGGTCTTCCCGGGCCAACGGTCTTCGGCCGGGGACGACGAGCCAACGCTCCCCACTGGGCGTGAGGGTCACCGAAACGGATGTCAAGACGCACAAAGAGCAATCAGGGACCGGGGGACACTAAACTCCGCTCCGAACGTCCAAACAGGGCAAAACCGACTCTCGAGGCGCCGAGTCGCCCGAACGTTCGTTCACATGACGCATGGCGATATTAGGCTCCTTCAAATCCTCGTCATTCAAGCATTCCAAATCTTCAAATTAATTGGACATCGGAGATCAGATGCGAGCTTAATCAAGTTTCATGCATTTTTTGGCTTTTCTCTCAATCGAACGGGACCCACAGCTCAGCCAAGCCGAGCCATCAAGCCGCGTCTCAACCCCAAGCCACGGCTCAACCCTCCAAGCCATGGCTCAGCCGCAATTAGCCACGGCTTGCCCCTATGGCCGGCGGCTCCAAGCTCCAAGAGCTCCCCTCCACCACAAATTCAAATTTCCTCTAACACACACTCACATCCATCATCTCCCATCAACTTTCCCTAACTTCCCCTACACTCAACATGACCATTTCCCCATCCTAATCCCCCTTCAATTATCGGCAGCCACCCTAAGCCAATTCGGCAGCCCCTAAGCCCCCTCTAACCGCAATTAACTTCACTTAACCGAGCCATTAGCATAGCCTATAAAGTCCCTTTCTTCATTAACCCTAATCACTTCTTCAACTCCATTCTCTCTCCAAAAACCTCTCAAGCTCCAGCCCTCTCCCTCACTTTCGTTCAGCCCATGCCAAGGACAAAACCGGCCGAAATCGTCGGAAAACCACCCGATTTCCCGGCAACCACCCGACCCGACTTAAGCCAAAAATCACCAAACATCCTAGCCTTCATATTTCTCACCCCCTAAATCCATTTCCGGGCTTAGATTTTCGATTGGAGGTCCCCAACACCCCGTTCCAGCCGTGAACATAATCGGGTCCCGAGACCCCTAGCCGCGCGTATCGAGCCACCAACGACGTGCCATTTCACTCCACGACTTCGGCGAGTCGTGCCATCACGTTCAAAGGGTTCCTCACAACCCTCACCCTCCCCCGTGAAGAGGTGGTCACGTTCCGAGGGCCGACCGACCGTGCACAACCATCACTCTCCCGTTTCTCTCTTATCGGGTCCACTGATTTTTTACCGGGTTTTCTCTCACATTTTCGGGTTTGTTCAGGCCTTGGCACGCTCAGGTCTGCCCACAGTCATCTAGATCCGCCTCTTAGGAGTCCAACGAGCCCGACCTTGCACCGTGCCGTGACCGGAGCAAGCGTGCCGACCCCGTTTTACCCGACCTACCACGGCTGTCTCCTCTCGGGTCCCACTACCCGTAGCCTTAACCGGGTCTTGCGACTCTCAAGGCCATCTCCCCGGCTCTTTTCCTCGTGCATTTGAGGCTAGGTAACGTCTCTTTGCAATTTAGAGAAGCTAGGATCCTCGATTCTTGTTTGTATGAGACGTTTATATGATTTAAAGAACCGAATGCATGAAAGTTTCCATTTTTCTTTCGGATCTACATCTCCCATGCATTCCCATGCAACGTGTGTCCGTTATGTGCCTATGTACGACCATGCCATGTTTATATGATGCAAGAACTTGTGTGCCATGATGGGAAATGGCTCGGATCCGGATGGGAGAGGTCCTCTTAGCCACGGTTGAGCCAAGGGACTCACGGCCTAGCCTCTAAGGAGAGACCCGTGAGCTCCCTTGGCTTATCCGGGGCTAGGATGACCTCTCCTCTCCCGAATCGAGTCGATTCCTACGTCCCTTTACCGTTAATCACACGTAGCATGTTAGCATGACGAGAAACGATCCGAATCGGGGTCGAACAAGTCCTCCCGACCCGTGTGAGTCATGGAAGCTCACGGCCATCCTTGGAGGAATGTGGCCGAAAGCTTCCTTGAACCACACGGGTTCGTGAGGCTTTCTTCCGCCATGAGGCGGGTCGATTCCCGTGTATTACCCGTTACATCACTAGTTGAAATGATATTGTATTGTTGCTCTCATTTAAACGCTTCAGTCGTATGTGTTTGGCATGATTTCATATCGTTGTGACCATGGCTAAAACGTGACTAAACGAAGGGAATAATGTGGGATCTAGGGAGAAGAGCCTTAGAAGGGTTCGGCCATGCCAAGGAACCCACGGCCATCCCCTTTGCAATAGGGGCCGTGAGGCTCCTTGGTGTGCCCGAAGCCTTCGGGCTCTCCTTTCCTCGAGGCCACGTAATTCCCGCACATCCCTTATAATCCCACCGCGAAATTAGCTAAAATTAAACCGTAATCGTAACATTGCATAATAAGTGTCGAATAATTTCACAAAAGGGAAACGGGAAGAATCATTCGGCTAACTAAGTCACTTGGACTAAATAATTGGGTAAATCAATCCTCAATTTCTAAACGCGTCGATGATTTACAGAACGGTGAGAATGCCCTTCTCCATTAAAATTTCACCATTTCAAAATACCGAGTCGCGTAACACGAATAGAATCGATGTCTAGGGAGCACTCACATGTCATGACTCGAGTCCGGGCCCAATTTGAGGTGTCCCGAGTCGGGGCATGCGAGTCCTCCTTAGACTCCTTCGTGTGACGCGATCTCCAATTTATACACGAACATCGCAATTTTAACATCCAAGGGCATAATTGTCATTCCGTAATTCACCGATACCCCAGGCACTAGGAAGTCGGAAACACCTCAATCTATGGAGGGAAAGGGGCAACCCGTCCGGGTACGAGTCTCATTCGCACGGCCCATTCCGTCCACTTTCGGTGTTTCTATCTTCCTATCGTAGATTCGGTGGGGAGCATGTCATTTCAATTACAAAACACCAAGAATCGGACTAATCATACATCCGACCTAATCAAACACTAGGTAATGGATAGGCGGAATGATAGATTCCAATCTAGAGTTAAGACAAGAGTTTGGCTAATTCGGTGAAACCGCAGTGACACTTAACTGAATAAAAGTCATAAAACAAACATACGCATTTAATTGGCTTAGAACCTTATCCTAGCCCGCCCTCTATGTTTGCCTAGGTTAGATGCATTGTCTGCCAATCAACCACGGGTAATAACTGATTAAATCACGTATATTCGACTTAATACACCATTTGTCTGTATCCACCGACCATTGTCAGTTGCTTTCTGTATTGTATCAGTTTTATCAGTTTCCTTCTGTTTTATTCTAGCATATGATGATTTATTGCGGTTCGGGCCCAAACCCATAGGTCACGTGTTGCACGGGGTCCAACGCCCCCAAATCATCGAACACGAGGTCTAACGCCTCTTAACTCACCGAGCACGTGCAACCCGAGTGCGGAATGGGATCTAGCCTCGATTCACCGTCACACTCTGAATTCGGCCTATGTGGAAGGCGGATTTGGATTGAGCGCGTGAAACGTGTTTAGATATCACCCGGGAGCTCGATTGGTCCAACGGTTACAGTAGGAACTAATCGGTTCTCCTGCAAACCATCGGCTCAATCGGACCCGACCCCCGGCTCCTTGAGCCCGCGTTGCCTTAATTTGTTTATCGGTTATTCAAAACACACGGTGAACCGGAGCGGAATATTGGCCCAATGCAAACCGATCAGGATCCATTTGTTTCATTCAGTTGTATCCTGAAATTATTCGAGTGTACATTGTGAGGATCTTATTTGTATATTTATTCACATACTTGTAAGGATCCCGATCGGTGAGCAAGAGGTCCGAGTGTCGAGTCGGTTAAGTCGGTCTATCGTCACCAAGGGATGAGTAAGCTCGAATAATCATGGTCTCGGTTCGCGCAGGGAATCGACCATCACGGTCCGAAGAACTGTAACGCTAAGATAGCGAACCGATCCCTTGACTCACAAGCCTACTCATCCTTCAGATTCTTGGCCCAATTCAATTGATTCATCGATTTTACGGTGTCAAAACGGGCGAGTCGAGTGCGACCCTAAATCACGCGGTAAATAAACAAAATGGCAAGCCTAGCAAGTTAGGGTACCGAAAGGGCGTGCGGGATATAGGCCCGCAGGTAATAGAGCCCCCAAATTCGGAATTTTCGGTTCCGTATGACCATTGCCTTAGCATTTAGGTGTACCCCGTACCCCTAGACCCGGGTAACTAGCCGGCCCTCGACCTTCGGGTCGTAAAATGGCAAGTGGCGACTCCTTCTCACGTGCGTCCGTCGCGCGTCCCCGGGAAGGTGGACACTCCCAAGCCGCGTTTGCTTAGGCGCGCGCATGCGTGCCCCGACGAGAAGAAATTCTGGTGCGCACAGCTTGGCTACTCCACTGGGGATTTACTTAGAGGGTTCGGGCTCGTTCCCGCTTGCTTTGTTTGCTTGTTTATTTACCGCTTTCCGCGTTTCCCGCTTATCTATTTTACGCACTCTTATTTCCCGCACATGCATTACACATCATACTAGTTTCTTAGGTACCTTGTTCGACATCCCACGGGCACCAATATAGGAAGGTAGGTTAGTCAGAGGTTCCGAGTAAGGGAACGGATCTAGTCGGCTATGCCACCGAACCGGCCCCCAAAGATCCTCGCTCGATTTCAAGGAATTCACACCCTTGAGTCGGGAGCCCCCATCCCTAGTTAGCGGTTCTCCTAGTAGCACCGAAAACCATGCATACACAGGGACCATCATGCTGGACCAATTTTTTACCTCCATGCCGTCAACCGACCCAAAAGTCGAGTCTTTGAGTCGGCCCGTAGTTTTTTTTAGGACGGGCATTTTGTTGTTTTTGTAAGAAAGAGCGATGTACACTGTAAAGAACACCACTATAGTTTATCCTTCCGCACTGCATGCATCTTTTCGAAAAAAACTTAGGACATTGCATTGATTTGATTCTAAAAACGTTAAGCCGGCATCTCCTCCATCTAGGCAAGGATGGATCGCCCGGCTCCCGGTCTTAGGCTCGAAGCAATCACTCCACCAAGGCAAGACATCATGCGCATCTGGAGGACTCTCTGACCGGTGGACCACGCATTCATCCAGGGCATCATCGGAGACGTGGTTATGCTCACCGAGACCCCGGTGGACTGGATCTTCTTGAGGACCGCCGCCGAACTTTGGGATCCCGAGCACGCGGTATTCAATTTCCAGGGGACGGAGTTAGCCCCCACGATCGAGGAGTACACGGCACTCATCCAAAGGCCTACGTCCACGATCCACGGCATCTTCGTGCCTAATCCGTTCACAACCGTCCAGGGTCAGCTCTCCACTCTCCTCCACATACCTGCTCAAGACATCCACGAGGAGCTTCACGAGAGGTGGGACCAAGGCATCCGGATCGCATGGCCCTCCGATTGGACGCTCCTCCGCGCAATGACGCCTACAACGGCTTCCTATCAACGCGATGCCTGCCATGGATTCCTACTCTTGGTCTTTGGCACTCTCCTATTTCTGTACTCGCCGAACCTCATTGACGGGGCTATAAACCAAGTCGTCCTCCAAGCGGTAGGAGGCCATAGTTACGTAGAGGCTTTGATGGCCGAGACCGTCCGGTCTCTTGACTATGTTAGGGAGGTTCGGCGCGACAGGATGAGGGGATCCCCGCACTTACTCCAGATTTGGCTTCTCGCTCATATCCGCCCCTTTTGTTCATCACATCCGTTCTCCTACATTGCCGACGAGCTTTCGTTGATCGAGCGCCTGGTACCAGCTATCCCGCCTCCCGAGCACAGTTTCTCGGAATAGAGGCATTTTTGGCGTGAGTTGACGCTCGCGCGCTTCCTATGGGTCGCTCGATGGAACCCCGGTGACCCCATGATCACGGGATGTCCTGGAATTGTGGGAGTCCCCCTTCTCAGCCATTTGGGGAGCACACTCATATTCCCCGGTCGGGTAATCAGACAGCTCGGCGGCCTGCAGGACGTTCCCGCCGAGGCGGACCGTCTACCTTTCCGCATCCAGTGGGCCGATTCCACATCCACGGCCCCCGCAAGATTCCTGCAGATCCGAGAGATTCGCCGCCAACGGGACGCTTGCGTCATACAGCGTCTGTACTTCCCCGAACATCCCACCGACGACGAGCGAGTCTTCGCCGCCACCTCAGCATACGTGGCTCGATTCTACGCACGAGGATTAGCATCACCGCAACCGTCCCATGCCGCCCCGACTCCCCGCGCTACATCCACCCTCGCCCCCGAAGCCGAGAGTTCCATCCAAGTGGCCATGCACGCGGAGCTAAGGGCCATTAGGGAGGAACGGGATAGGCTCCATTGCGAGCTTGTTGACTCCCGTGCAGAGGTCGCGGACTACCGGGAGCTTCAGACACAGCTGACTCGAGCACGCGCCCGGGTCGCACACCTAGATCGGGAGATGGCCCGCTTGAGCGCGGAGTTGGATCGAGTGCACAAAAGGGCGCGCAACCTCGCCCACCCCTAGGATTAGCGAACGCACTCATTTTTGCCCTCGCTCGGATCGACGCCGCTTTCAGGCGGCCACCGAGCGCAAAGGGATGCCGGCTTTACGTTTATGTTCCTTTCTTTTCCGTCGTATGTTGTATTTTGTAAAACTATGGAATTCGAAGCTAATCAATGAAATGACATTAGCATTTCGGAAAACTCATGCATCTCATACATCTTGTCATTTTACCTATTCCGTACTCATCGTTTTAGATGTCGACGTTTGCCGTTACACATTCTTGGAATCTAGGTGATCACAACTGGCGTCGCACCGCTACCCAACTCGTCAATGTCTCAGGATGGCGGAAGGGGATCACGTCGATGTTTCGGAAGAAGTCAACCCTTCGGTCCCGACTCTCTCTCAACCACCGCAAACGCACGCTCCGCCGCCTCTCACTCCTGCAGGCGTACTCCCGGCGTATTCCGCCGCCCTTCCAACACATCTCCCGCCCCCGGCGTTTTCGTTGACACCTCTGCCACTGGCCTCACCAATTTCCGCCGCCACCAATGACCAAGCCCGCATTGCGGCCCTCGAGGGCACGGTCAACCAAATGGCCACCAACATGGCTGAGCTGCTTGCCCTACTCAGAGGACCTAACCGAGCCTCTTCGAGCTCCACGCCTCCGCCGGGACCGGGGCCAACGGTCGACCCTACCCTGGAGGCTCCACCAGCTCAAGCCCCAGGAAACATTGAGATTCCCGCACCGCCCACGCTGCACACGTCCGCGGTCCACCCCTTCACCAACCCATTTCCGGTGCCGCCGGCCCCCACGGTCGTCCCTCTTCCACCGGCGGCTTTCCTATCCTCGGAGCACGTCCTGTCCGCGCCCCCGCCTGTCTCCATACCGGCCCCAACCATGGCTTACGCAATACCTCCGCCGATGGTTTTCTCGGCGCCCAGTGCGCCTGTCCCGACTCATTTTCAAGCCGCGGAGCTCCCTTCCTATCCGTCTCCACATCCTCACGTCGGCCTCTCCTACCAGGCGCCGCCCCCCATAGACACCACCTTCCACGAACCGGGCACGCCGACTCATGCAGCCCAGTTCGCCTCGCCGACGCATTTCTTCCTCGAGGCTGACACCGAACAGGAACGAAGGCTCAAGAGGATGGAAGAAACGATAAGGGCCCTACAAGCGGGTGATGCTCGTCCCGACGCGCGCTACGGCGACTGCAGCCTATTCCCGGCTATGCGGCTGCCCCCGAAGTTCAAGATCCCGGAATTCAAGACTTATGAGGGTACGACGGATCCGCGCCACCATCTCTGCCACTACCGGGGGAAGATGCTGCAATATTGGGAATACGAGGAGTTTGTCATCCACTCCTTCCAAGACAGCCTGTCGGGATCGGCCCTCGATTGGTTCATGTCACTGAAGGCTGAGGACATCCCGACGTGGGAGGATCTCTCCCGGAAGTTCACCGACCAATACCGATATTGCGCGGAAGCACCTCCCACCCTCCTGGAGTTAAGCACCAAAGAGATGGCGAGGGGCCAAAAGTTCGAAGAGTATGCCGCCAAATGGCGTGCCCAAGCCGCAAAGCACATTCCCCCGATCAGCGAGGCGCAACAGATCCAATTGTTCCACTCCACACTGAGAGGAGTGTACTATTCGCACCTATTGGCACACACTTCGTCATTTTCCGACCTCATCGAGGCCGGGAAGAAGTTGGATTTGGGCATCAAGCTTGGAAGGATGGAGGACCCCACCAGCAAAGGAGATGAGTCGTCGAAGAAGGTCCCCGCGACATCATCGTCTTCAAGTGGGAGAAGGGGAAAGGAAGTTACGGTGAATACCGTCAACACGGCCCAACAGGTCCCTCAACAATATTCAATGAACTACACGGCGGCACCTCCCACGGCCCCCTCCAACGCCCCGCAGGCACCTCAATATCGGCCTCAAGCCTCTACCCAACCAATCTACTATTCCGCACTACCGCCTCCACCCCCATCTACGGCGCCCTCGCCTGTCGTCCACCATTATGCCCCTACTCCGTCCCAAGCCCCTCAATACCAACCTCCAGTTCCTAGGACTTCTCAGCCGACACAACGAGTCCCGCCCCTGCAAAGTCAACAGGGTGGTGCAGCACAACCGCGACCCCGCCGACAATACCCGGCCCTGCCGGTTCCGCTTTCCCACATCTACCGGCAAATTCGCGATAAGATCAGGACAATAGCGCCCGGCCCAAGCTTCGATCCAACCATCCAAGATCAAAGCAAGCAGTGCGAATACCATCGGGGGGCACCAGGGCACACCTGGACACTTGTTGGAGATTGAGGGAGAGGATCCAGGAGATGATCGATGCGAAGGAGCTCGTATTCAATGCTGTAAGGCCTCCGAACGTACAGGCCAATCCTCTCCCCGACCATGGACCGTCTCCGGGGCCCTCCATCAACATGATCACCATATGCACATCAGGGAATGGCGAAGGCGAGCAAGGTTGTTCCTCCCCCTTCGTGATCGAGTACATACCCGCAGAAGCCGTAGTCGGGTTCACCGGGATTGACGCACCTCCTGCCCCACTCGTCATAGATATTCCCGACCGAGAACCATACTCGGACGACAAGGTCCCCTGGACCTATGAAGGAGGTGTCGGGAGCCTCGAGCAACAATTCGGCGTCATTGGCATAACCCGCTCGGGACGGCTATACGAGAACCCGGCGACCACCGACAAAGGGAAGGCGCCCGCTACTGAAGAGGAGACGAGGCCTAGGACCCTGCCTACTCCGTCCAAGAAGGTGACGGAAGAGGAGGCCGAAGCCTTCATGAAAGTCATCAAAGCGAGCAAGTATAAGGTGGTGGAGCAGATGGCCAAATTTCCGGCTCACATCTCGT
The DNA here is from genome assembly GCF_007655135.1 of Punica granatum. Classification (NCBI taxonomy): domain Eukaryota; kingdom Viridiplantae; phylum Streptophyta; class Magnoliopsida; order Myrtales; family Lythraceae; genus Punica; species Punica granatum. The sequence continues at coordinate 20,042,044 of NC_045128.1, forward strand.
TGCTCGCCCTCCTACTCAATTCGGAACCCCACAGGGAGGCCCTCATGCGGGTCCTGACGGCTGCGCAAGTCCCCAAAGGGACGCCCCCGGACCGGATAGAGGAAACCATCAACTCTATCTTCTCCAATACCATCTCGTTTTCGGACGATGAGCTCCCCCCTGAAGGATGCGCTCATTTCCGGGCACTGCACATCGTTTACAAGTGCAACAACCATATCATCGGCCGAGTCATGATCGACAATGGTTCCGCACTCAGCGTATGCCCTGTGCGTACCCGAATTTGATCTCGTCGGGGCACGCATGCGCGCTTTTGGATCGCGCGGCTTGGGAATGTCCACCTTCCCGTGGGGATGCGCGACGGACACGCGTGAGAAGGAGTCGCCACTTACTGTTTACGACCCGTAGGTCGAGGGCCGTTGAGTCGCCCGGGTCTAGGGGTACGGGGTACACCTAAATGCTAAGGCAATGATCTGTGCGGAACCGGAAAATCCGTGTTCGGGGGTTCATGTTACGTGCGAGCCTATATCCCGCACGCCCTTTCGGTACTATGGTTTGCTAGGCTTGCATGTTTTATGATTTACCGCATGAATTAAGCTGCACTCGGCTCGCACGTTTTGACACCGAAGATTCGGTGAATTAAACGATGTCGGTTGAGAAGCCGAGAGAGAAGTAAACCCGTATGTCGGGGAGTTGGTTCACAATCTTGCGTTACAGTTCATCGAACCATGGAGGTTGAATCCCTGCGTGAACCAAAACCGCGAGATCTTGGATTTACTTGTGTCTGGGCAAGCATTAGACCGATTCGATTAATTCGACTCTCAGACCGTTCGCTCACCGACTGGAATTCTTACAGAACAAATGTACAAAATAAAAGTCCTTACAATGCTCTCGAAAACAATAAATACAAATTACAAAAAGGGTCGAATTCCAGTCGTTTCGCGCTCGGTTATTATTCCACTCTAACTCGCCGTGAGTTTAGGGAAAAGACCGAAGAACTGAAATTCAATAGACGCTCTCACTGAATAGGGCGTTGGACCCTGTGAGTGTTGATTAGGGCGTTGAACCCTGTGCTCGATGATTAGGGCGTTGAACCCTAATATTATTCGGCCTAGGGATCAGGCTCGACCCGCATGGCAAACAGGTGCGGAAAGATAACACGCAACATGTAAATAACAGACAAGGTGTTTGTTATTATCGAGTGTACGTGTTTTAACAAGTTGTTAATCCGGGGTATTTTGGCATGTTAATCCTACCCTAGACAAACAAGCACGTGCCAATGTTTTAGCATTCGGCTTTGTTTTGAGAACTTGACAAAGAGAGTCAAATCTCATGTGTGTGGATTGCTTTTACAGTTGTTCTGTATTGTGACACTGAATTTCCACTGAATTAGCCAAACTCATGTTTCGACTCTAGATTTGGAATCTAGAATTCCTCCTAACCATTATCTAGTGTTTGGTTAAGTCGAGTGAAAGGTTAATCAGCATTTTGCATGTTTTCTGACAGAGATAACCGTTCTAGTTACCCGAGTCTATGTTAGGATGACAGAAACTCATCAGTTAGATAAGAAAGGGCTATGCAGATGAACCTGCACCTGAACAGGTAGCCCGTTCTTGTCCCATACTGTAGTGTTTCTGTCATGCTAACCCTAAGAGTGTCGCTGAATTGTGAAAAGACGATTTTGCCTTTTATTTGAAAATTATTTTCAGAAAAGGGGAAACATCACAGTGCGGGCCACCTCGGCCTGTAGCCGGTGTCGACCAATTCCCTGGATCGTCCAGGGTTGTGCAAGAACCCCGAAAAAGCCAAAGAACCGGTCGATCTGCCCGGAAGTGATCTAGAAAGATCTTCTGTATCCTGACCTGAGCTACCTGGAATCAGGTAAACATTCAAGTTGAGACACAAAAACCCTTTTCAGACATCCATGCTACATCGGACCGCGCGTTTCGGATTTTGAAATTGATAAGTTTGAAACGGGCACCAACATCATTTGACAACTCATCGACGCGAGTTATCAGTTAATGGCCAATTCGTGTAAACCTTATCAGTGTGAAGTGGGTTTAATCATGTGAGCGTCCCGATTAACCCGTTTGTGGAATTAATGCTTAAGGGTTGTGCCGAATGCATTAATTGTAAAAACGATTCGTGACTCGGCGACCAAGACGGGTCAAGAAAGACCGAGGAAGATTCGGCCAACGATGGCCGAAACACCCTTTGGTCCTAATAGGCCCGAAAGGGTCTCCGAATTGCGAATCCATGCATATTTTGGTTTGGAAAGACATTTCATGTGAAATTCTCGATGTAATTGAACTTGCAAATTACACGAAATCCGAGAACGGATTTAAAACGGGAAGAGGAAGCCTCATGGAACCCGAATAACTCCATGAGACTCTCGGCCTATTCTCCTTGGATAAAGCCGAGAGGTCTCATGGCTTGTATTTGGTTTCACGAGTTTTCCCCGTCTTGTTTTGAATCGTTTCTCGCATGCTCAAACATCAAACATGTTAAATAACACGATTAAACGAAAGTCGGTATTATCATTATTTAAATAACACATTCAAACATGCAAACATGCACAAACATATTATTAAAGGAATCGATAAAACAATACCGACTTCATGGATGTGAGAAAAACGATAAAACCCAGGAAACAATTTAAATCGAGGCAAAGGAATCCGGTCTTGACCCAAAAAGGTCAAGAAAGCTCTAGGTTACCTCATGGAGAGGTTAACCTGAATGATCTCGGCTTTTCCGGGTCGGGATAGTTTCCTCGACTTCGATTTAAATATTTCCCGACATGCTAGCAAGTTAAACGATGATAAACATGCATGGTGTAATAAGGAAATTGCATAATATTAAAGTTTGGAATTAAAATCATGCTTAAAACCCCTCAAAACTCCATAAACACAACAATAATGTAAAAGTCCTAGCTCCTCTAAGTCGGGAATGGTCATACCTAGTCCCGAGATGCGGGATGGTACCTTCAAGAGTCGGGTTGGACCGTTGATGGGTCGGGTTTGGGCTGTTTTCCGTTGAACAGACCCGAATGGCACCAAACAGACCTGAATGGAAGGGTGGACAGACCCGACTGGCACAAGTCGGGTCGGACGTCGCCACGGAGGTTCCCGATGGAATTTTGAGGCAAGGTCGGCGGCCTTGGATAGCCAAGGGACTCCTCTAGGTGACCGTGGTGGTCGTTTGTTCCCAGAGTTGTCGGGTCGACCCGTACAGTCCTGCAAAAATCACCCAAAACAGAGCACGTCTGGAAACTGGCCCGACTGGGCAGTTTTCGGGTCGGAATTCATAACGATGGATTCCGATGGAATTTTTGAGCAAGGCCAACGTCTCCTGACTCCTAACTGACCCCTGGAGGTGGTAGAAGTGGTCGTTCATCGAAAGGGGTCACGGATCGACCCGATCTGCAAGAAAACCGAACAGACAGTCAGAAACGCCGGCCCGACTGAGCAGTTTTCAGGTCGGAATTCATAACGGTGGATTCCGATGGAATATTTGAGCAAGGTCGGTGGCTCCCGACTCCTAACGAACCCCCGGAGGTGTTTGATGGGTTTTGAAAGTTCAGACCGACTCGAGAAGGTGAGAAAACAGGGTTGGAAGTTTTGACCCGGCTGGGCCAAAACTGTGCTCGGTTCTGTACTGAGCTGATTCTCTAACTTAGAGGCTTCAAACTTGAAATCTAAGCTCGGAAATGGATAGAGGGGGTCGAAAACATGTAGGATATGAAGTTTGGTGAAGTTTGGATTTAAGTCGGGATGGATTCCGACTTAAGTCTTGAGTGTTTTGCTTGGTTTTTGGGTGGTTCTTGCTTGCTGCGATTTTTGCTGAAGTTCTTGGGAGGTTGAGAGCATTTGTTTGAGTGAGAAATGCTAGAGAGGGAGTGCAAGATGAGTTGTGTTTAAGTTAGTGATGCAATGGGCTTATAAAGGAAGACTAAATGACAAGATTAAGTGGAGTTAAGTGCAATTAAGTGGTGCTTAGGGGATCCGAATTTTGGAGGGAAGATTAGGGTGGGGAAGTTGTCATGTTGAGTGTAGGGGAAGTTAGGGGAAAGTGGATGGGAGGTGATGGATGGGAGAAGGGAAGTGATGGGTGTAAGAAGATATTTTGAAAATGTGTGGTGGAGGCTCATTTGGCTTGTCTTTAGAGGAGAGCCATGGCTCGCGGCTCGGCTCGGCTCGGCTCGGCTCGGCTCGCTTGGCTACCTCAAGGGTCCCACTTGATTAGGAAGAAAGCCGGAAAATGCTTAAGACCCGATTGAGCTTGCATCCGACCTCCGATGTCCAATTAATTTGAAGATTTGGAATGCTTGAACTACGAGGATTTGAATGAGCCCAATATCGCCATGCGTCGTGTGGACGAACGTTCGGGCGACTCGGCGCCTCGAGAGTCGGTTTCGCCCCGTTTGGACGTTCGGAGTGGAATTTAGCGCCCCTCGACCCCCTAATTGACCTTTGTGCATCCTTGCATTTGTTTTGACGATCCTTTTGCCCCGCGGGGGATCGTTGGCCCGTTGTCCTCGGTCGGGGACCGTTGGCCCGGGAAGGCCTAGGGACTTCGACCGGGATTTTCTCAGTGTGCCCTGAATGCCTTGAGGTGCTTGGAGGTTATCGTGAGGTACTCAGAGATCGTTGTGGTCTCTGCTTTCCGTGGAAATACCCGAAGGTTCACCGGGAGGCGTTCGTGATCACTGAAGCGTACTTCGGGAGATCGAGCCGAGTTCCGGAAGGTTGTCTGAAACTTGTTCCCCGGCCCTGGTGGTCCCTGGGCGCCTGTAGACCCGTTTTGAGGGGCCGTTTGCTTGTCAGTGGAGCGAACCCCGGGAGCTCTGTCAGAAAAGGCGTCCGTGGGGGATCGGGGTGTCCCGGCTTAAGCAGGATGTCCCGGAAATGCGCCCGGACGTGTCATTGGTCATTTTGGCACTGGGAGGGATTTTTGGAGCCCCATATTGGGCACCTTTCGGTGCTTCGGTGACTCAGTGATGAATAGTGCCACAGTGCCAGCTCCGTTGTTTTCGGGATTCCTCGTTCGTCTGTTCTTCTGACTGCTTTCTTCCGCCTTTCTCAGTGGACCGTGTTTTTCTTTATTGTTCATGACCCCGTGCCCGCCTATTTGCCTCCGATTGCCGGGCGATGAATAGTGTCCCGAGCTTCAGTCGGGAATCCTTGTGCGGGAAGCCGGTGGGCCAAAATGGGGTGCTGACATGCCCGGTAACCACTTTGAAGCAGATGAATGTGGACCTCCACCGCATCCGTCCTAGCAAAACAGCGGTCCGAGCCTTCGATGGTTCGAGGAGAGAGGTAAACGGTGAGATCGACCTCCTCATAGATATCGGCCCATGCTCCTTCAGCGTCACATTCCAAGTGTTGGATATCCCGAACGCCTTCAGCCTACTCCTTGGAAGGCCTTGGATCCACTCGGCCGGCGCCATTCCGTCCTCGCTACACCAGAAGGTGAAATTCATCGTCGAGGAGAAAATCATCACGGTCAAAGGGGAGGAGGATTACGCCATCTACAAGGAGACGGCGGTCCCTTACATCAGCGTCGGGAACGACGAAAACCTGCCATTCCACTCCTTCGAGACCGTCTCCGTTATTCGAGATTACGGAAAGATCGGACCGTCCCGCGCCGACCGCATGATAGGGAAGATCCTTCTGCGCCACAATTACATTCTCGGCACCGGCCTTGGGGCGCGTGGACAAGGAATCAACCGCCCCATTGAAGTTGAGGAATACAAGCATAGGAGGGGACTTGGCTTTCGCCCCTCCTGCCATGAAATCATTGAGGCCCGCCGGAGCAGCCTTCTTCACCGCCTCGCCACCCACTATGGTAGGCTCAACGGGGGCATTTCAATCCCCCCGCTATCACATTTCTTCCCCGGGCCTCCACTCATCATCGGGAACACCTCTGACGGTCCTTCCTCGGACTTCGACGACACGACCGACGCTTTGCCAACCGTGTGTGCCGTCACCGAGGAGATTCCTTCAGGGGTTCACATCCGCCCGGCGTAGGAAAACGAGGAGCTTAGCAACTGGACCTCAGTCCTGCGTTATTCGGCTGTGATCGCCGATGTGTAAGATTTATCTATGTATGAGATGTTTTCCGCGTGTCGGCGTAGCTGTAGGCCACACGACGGAAGAGGGAACTCTGTTATGGCTTCGTGATCCGCACCATCAATGAATTCCCTATATGCATTTTTGAATCCTTGTCTATTCCACTCTCTCTTACTCTTTTGTTCATACCATTCTAAATTTTTCTAAGAAGATTCTTTCAATTCTCCGGGCTCCACTTGAATCCAAATCTTCAACGTGTTGATTCGAACCCATCCGAAGAATGTCTCGGAGAGCCCGGACCTATATACTTCGGGGAAGGGCTCGACGAAGACAGTCTAGTGCCTGAGATAGAAGAGAGTTTGCACCGCCTCGAGGATCGCCAACTCACCTATGTCGAGCCAACGGAAGAGATTAATGTAGGCACCAAGAACGAGCCCCGCAACTTAAAGATTGGCACGGGTCTCGACCCAACGCAACGAGCTCGAATGATCGACTTCCTAACAAGATACCAAGAAGTCTTTGCCTGGTCCTACGCCGACATGCCGGGTCTAGACCAGTCGATAGTAAAGCACTTCCTCCCGCTAGACACTGAGAAGTTCCCGCCCAAACGGCAGCAATTGCGACGACAACGGGCAAGCCTCCTTCTCCGCATCAAGGAAGAGGTTGTCAAGCAGATCAACGCGGGCTTTCTCGAGGTCTGCAACTATTCCGAATGGGTGGCAAACATTGTGCCGGTGGAGAAGAAAGACGGAAGGGTTCGAGTCTGCGTCGACTATCGGGACCTCAATAAGGCCAGCCCCAAAGACAACTTTCCCTTGCCCCACATCGACATACTAGTCAATAACATGGCGCGCCACGCCCAGTTTTCCTTCATGGACGGCTTCTCCGGATACAACCAAATTCGGATGGCCGAGGAAGACAAGATCAAAACGACGTTCACTACCATGTGGGGAACCTTTTGTTACCGCGTCATGCCTTTCGGCCTCAAGAACGCCGGGGCAACTTATCAGAGGGCTATGGTCACATTGTTCCACGACATGATGCACAAAGAAGTCGAGGTCTATGTCGACGACATGATTGCCAAGTCCAAAGAAGGAGAAGATCACCTCGTCAATCTGAAACGTCTTTTCGTCCGCTTAAAAGAGTACAAGCTTCGGCTTAATCCGGCAAAATGCACGTTCGGCGCTCGATCGGGAAAGCTACTAGGATTCGGGGTCAGCGAGCGCGGTATCGAGGTAGATCCCGATAAAGTCAAGGCGATTAAGGAGCTTCCTCCGCCATCCTCGGTCCGTGAAGTACGAGGCTTCCTAGGGCGATTGAATTACATCGCACGATTCATTGCAAACCTGACAGACAAATGCCAACCACTCTTTCGCTTGCTCCGCAAGAACGCGGCGATCGAATGGGACGAAGAATGTCAGAAGGCCTTTGACACCATCAAGGCGTATTTGGTCCAACCGCTAGTATTGGTCCTGCCTACACCGGGCCGTCCCCTCGTACTTTACCTAACGGTGCGCCGCCAATCATTAGGATGCATGCTGGGACAGGAGGAGGAGTCCACACACACAGAGCGCGCGATCTACTACTTGAGCAAAATGTTCACCGATGGAGAGTCCAATTACCCGGAAATCGAGAAGATGTGCTGTGCATTGGTGTGGGTCATGCAAAGGCTCCGACAATACACGCTTTATCACACGGTCCGCTTGCTGTCAAAGGCGGACCCCTTGAAATATTTACTCGACAGTCCCTCCTCCACGCGGAACCTCGCCAAATGGCGTTGTCAGTTGACGGAATATGACATCGAGTACGTGTCCCGCAGTTCGGTCAAGGGGCAAGCAATCGCGGATCATTTAGCAGAATTCCCAATTGAAGACCACACACCGATTAATCCCGACTTCCCGGATGAAGGGATTCTCCAAGTAGACGACGAGGGAGAGAAATCGGGGTGGAAGATGTACTTTGACGGCGTCGTCAATTCCATGGGATCAGGTATCGGCGCAGTACTGATATCCCCGGACGGACACTATTACCCGGTAGCGGCAAAGATCGACTTCCCGTACACCAATAATGTGGCCGAGTACGAGGCATGTATTCTCGGCCTACAAGCGGCGATTGATTTCCAGGTAAAAGAGTTCGAAGTATTCGGTGATTCTATGCTCACTAACTTCCAGACATTGGGGCAATGGAAGATAAAGGACGCAAAGCTAGTGCCATATCACGAGTACCTCGAGAAGTTAACCGAGAACTTCGAGGACATCTCGTTCACCTATACTCCGCGCATGACAAATCAATTCGCGGACGCGCTTGCAACGCTCGCCTCCATGGTAAGCATCACGAAGGAAAACCTTATCGAGCCCCTTGAGATTGAGATAGCCGAAGGACCGGCACACTGCAACTCAGTCGAAGCATCCGAGGCAAAGCCGTGGTACGAAGACATCAAAAACCTTCTACGAACCGGCCAATACCCCCCATTCGCCGATCGCCGCGATCGGAAGACTCTCAGACGCCTCGCGATACATTACTTTTTGAGCGGCGAGATACTCTACCGCCGCTCCTTCGACTCCACACTCCTTCGATACATCGACGAACACGAATCGCGACCTCTCATGGAGGAAGTGCACGGGGGAAACTGTGGACCTCATATGAACGGTCTCATGCTTGCTAAGAAGATCATGCGCCTAGGCTATTATTGGTCCACCATGGAGACTGATTGTGTGAAGCATGTTAGGCATTGTCACGGATGTCAGGTTTACGCTGATCAGATCAAAGCGCCGCCCAACGAACTGCGCCCTATGACGGCGCCATGGCCTTTTTCAATGTGGGGGATGGATGTGATTGGCCCGATCAACCCCAAAGCGTCTAACGGACACATGTTCATTTTGGTGGCAATTGACTACTTCACCAAGTGGATCGAAGCCGTCACTCTTGCGTCAATCACTGCAAAAGCCGTGGCCCGTTTTCTCAGACGCGACGTCATCGCCCGATACGGGGTCCCTGCGACAATCATCACAGACAACGCCAAGAACCTGAACAACAAGGTCATCGATGAGCTCTGTGCACAATTCAAAATCCGACATCGCAACTCCACCCCGTACCGTCCCCAAATGAACGGTGCGGTGGATGCGGCGAATAAGAACATCAAAAAGATCATTGAAAAATGACGGTGAACTACAAGGATTGGCACGAGATGCTCCCCTATGCACTTTTGGCATACCGTACATCCATACAGACCTCAACTGGGGCAACCCCGTACTCGCTAGTCTATGGCATGGAGGCCGTCCTCCCAATCGAAGTAGAAATCCCTTCCATGAGGATTCTTGCTGAGGCCGAACTCGAAGAAGCAGAATGGGCAAAGTAGTGGTACGAACAGTTGAATTTCATTGATGAGAAGAGGCTGAAAGCGCTATGCCATGGACAGTGCTATCAACAAAGAATGGCTCGAGCCTTCAACGCAAGAGTCTGCCACCGTGATTTCAACCCCGGCGACCTCGTTTTGAGGAAAGTCCTACACGTCACGCCGGACTCTCGAGGGAAGTTCTCGTACAAATACGACGGCCCCTTCGTCGTCAAAGAGGTTTTCTCCGGTGGAGCAGTCGTCTTGAGCGACATGGACGGCACTGAAAACGCCCTTCCCGTCAACGCTGACGCCATTAAGAAGTATTATCCGTGAGCACTCGTATATTCTTTATTCTCCGGGCTCCGCGCCCCTTTCATTGTAAGACATTTCCATTTCCGTGGACGAGCTTCAATTCCCACAATCTGCCCAATACTAAGCTTTCTCGAGAGAAAAAAAATAAATTTTCCCGCTAAGTCGAAAACCTCTTCGAGGCGGCCTAGGCAAAAGCTAGGGAACGAGTGGCACGACTTAAAATCCCGCAAAAGGGGGGGTCGCGGCAAAAGGAGAGCACAAGTCACTTCCTCGCTAGGTCGAACACCTCTTTGAGGCGGCCTAGGCAAAAGTTAGAGGACTCGAGGGGTGCGGTCCCACCCAAACATGGGGGATCGTAGCAAAAGGTGAGCTTTCATGTGAGAAAAATCAAATAAAAAACCCCGCTAGGCTGTTGCGCATCCCGCGGCCTAGGCAAAAGTTAGGGGATAATGTCGGCTCGACCACGAAAGAAAAGCGACACTTTCCCTGTGAAGCTACACCGAGTAGTGGTTCGGCACTCTTCGACGCAAGCAAACTCTCTTCGGCTCTCTAGGCTCGAGACTCGCTTCGAAATGGGGGCCGAATCAACGTATCCTTGACTTGGAGGATCCCATAAGATCCCTCATTTTACCTTTACACACATATTCTACGGGCTACCCGTTTCAGAAAAAGCCATTCTCCGATAGGGACACGACCACCCTGTAATGGTCACCGATATCAAATCCCCGACACATCTTTACATAGATTTCTCTTACATATACCCCGTTCGCCGATTAAGTGCAACTGGCATCCTTTGTAGGTTTCCCTGTCTCCATGCACAGGTGTGATTGGGAATTCCAAGGGGCATCTCCTTCTTGACGAATGCACGATTGGCATGCGCGACAGATCGGGGTTTCGAACCAAATGGAGGGCATGACAAAGAATCCTCTTGGCTCTAGCTCGAGGGAACGACAAATAACAAACTCGACTCGGGGCGGGACAATTTGCCTCTGCCAACACCTCCGACACACCACCTAACGCGGATCCCCGCCTCTGCTCCCCCTTGCACATCGTCCACTTTACCGTTTTCCACGGGTTTCGGCCAAGTAACTTTACCGTTTTCCACGGGCTTCGGCCTAGTAACTTTACTACTTTCCACGGGCTTCGGCCTAGTAACTTTACTGCTTTCCACGGGCTTCGGCCTAGTAACTTTATTGCTTTCCGGACTTCGCGTCCTCTTTACAGTTTTCCACGGGCTTCGGCCTAGTAATTTTACTGCTTTCCACGGGTTTCGGCCTAGTAACTTTATTGCTTTCCGGACTTCGCGTCCACTTTACCGTTTTCCACAGGTTTCGGCCAAGTAACTTTACCGTTTTCCACGGGCTTCGGCCTAGTAACTTTACTGCTTTCCACGGGCTCCGGCCTAGTAACTTTACTGCTTTCCACGGGCTTCGGCCTAGTAACTTTATTGCTTTTCGGACTTCGCATCCACTTTACCGTTTTCCACGGGTTCGGCCTAGTAACTTTACTGCTTTCCACGGGCTTCGGCCTAGTAACTTTATTGCTTTCCGGACTTCGCGTCCACTTTACCGTTTTCCACGGGTTTCGGCCTAGTAACTTTACCGTTTTCCACGGGCTTCGGACTAGTAACTTTACCGTTTTCCACGGGCTTCGGCCTAGTAACTTTACTGCTTTCCACGGGCTTTGGCCTAGTAACTTTACTGCTTTCCACGGGCTTCGCCCTAGTAACTTTACTGCTTTCCAAGGGCTTCGGCCTAGTAACTTTATTGCTTTCCGGACTTCGCGTCCACTTTACCGTTTTCCACGGGCTTCGGCCTAGTAATTTTACTGCTTTCCACGGGCTTCGGCCTAGTAACTTTATTGCTTTCCGGAATTCGCGTCCACTTTACCGTTTTCCACGGGCTTTGGCCTAGTAACTTTACCGTTTTCTACGGTGTACGGACCCGAATGTGGACTCTCGTCGGGGCCCGCATCGCGGGCTTTTGGATCGCGCGGCTTGGTCGGAACGTCCACCTTCCCATGGGGACACGCGTTGGACACGCGTGAGAGAAGGAGTCGCCACTTATCATTTTACGACCCGAAGGTCGAGGGCGGATAAGTTACTCGGGGTCTAGGGGTATGGAACACCTAGTTTGTTGTTAAGGCATTGATCTGTGCGGAACCGGAAAGTCCGTGTTCGGGGGTTCATGTTACGTGCGGGCCTATATCCCGCACGCCCTTTCGGTACTCTGGTTTGCTAGGCTTGCATGTTTTATTATTTACCGCGTGAATTAAGCTGCACTCGGCTCGCACGTTTTGACACCGGAGATTCGAGGAACCAAACGATGTCGGTTGGGAAGCCGGGAGAGAAGTAAACCTATATGTCAGGGAATTGGTTCACAATCTTGCGTTACAGTTCATCGAACCATGGAGGTTGAATCCCTGCGTGAACCAGAACCGCGAAATCTTGGATTTACTTGTGTCTGGGCAAGCATTAAACCGATTCGATTAATTCGACTCTCGGACCGTTCGCTCACCGACTGGAATTCTTACAGAATAAATGCACCAAATAGAATCCTTACAATGCTCTCAAAACAATAAATACAAATTACAAAAGGGTCGAAATCCAGTCGTTTTGCGTTCGGTTATTATTCCACTCTAACTCACCGTGAGTTTAGGGAAAAGACCGAAGAACTGAAATTCAATGGACGCTCTCACTGAATAGGGCGTTGGACCCTGTGAGTGTTGATTAGGGTGTTGGACCCTGTGCTCGATGATTAGGGCGTTGAACCCTAATATTATTCGGCCTAGGGATCAGGCTCGACCCGCATGACAAACAGGTGCGGAAAGATAACACGCAACATGTTAGTAACAGATAAAGTGTTTGTTATTATCGTGTTTACGTGAATTAACAGATTATTAACCCAGGGGTGTTTTTGCAAGCAAATGCCATATGCTAAACAATCAAACATGTGCCAACGTTTTAGCATTCGGCTTTGTTTTGAGAACTTGACAAAGAGAGTCAAATCTCAGGTGTGTGGATTGCTTTTATAGTTGTTCTGTATTGTGACACTGAATTATCACTGAATTAACCAAACTCGTGTTTTGACTCTAGATTTGGAATCTAGAATTCTTCCTAACCATTATCTAGTGTTTGGTTAGGTCGAGTGAAAGGTTAATCGGCATTTCGCATGTTTTCTGACAGAGATAACCATTCTAGTGACCTGAGTCTATGTTAAGATAACAAAAACTCATCAGTTAGATAAGAAAAGGCTATGCAGATGAACCTGCACCTGAACAGGTAGCCCATTCTTATCCCGTACTGTAGTGTTTCTGTTATGCTAACCCTAAGGGTGTCGCTGAATTGTGAAAAGACGATTTTGCCCTTTATTTGAAAATTGTTTTCAGAAAAGGGGAAAACATCGCAGTGCGGGCCACCTCGGCTTGTAGCCGGTGTCAACCAAATCCCTGGATCATCCAGGGTTGTGCAAGAACCCCGGAAAAGCCAAGGAACCGGTCGATCTACCCGGAAGTGATCTAGAAAGATCTTCTGTATCGTGACCTAACCTACCTAGAATTAGGTAAAAACTCAAGTTAAGACACAGAAGCCCTTTTTAGACGTCCATGCTATATCGGACCGCGTGTTTTGGGTTTTGAAATTGATAAGTTTGAAAAGGACACCAACGTCCTTTGACGACCCGTCGACGCGAGTTATCAGTTAATGTCCAATTCGGGTAAACTTTATCAGTGTGAAGTGGGTTTAATCATGTGAGCGTCTCGATTAACCCGTTTGTGGAATTAATGCTTAAGGGTTGTGCCGAATGCATTAATTGTGAAAGCGATTCGTGATTCGACGACCAAGACGATTCCATAAGGATCGAGGATAATTTGGTCCAATGACCGAAACTACCCTCGTAACCGAATGGACCCGAATGAGTCATCGATACTCGAATCCATGCATGCTTCGTTTAAAAGAGTCTTTACATGATACTTTAACATAGGCATCGTAAAGACATTGAAGTAAAAATTCACACCATCCGATAAACGAATTAAACTTGAGATAAGGAACTCATTCTTGACCCAAGGAAGGCCAAGAAGCCCTCGGCTTCATCTTATGAAAGGTGGCCGAAGGTTCTCATGGCTCTATCCGTGTCACAAATGATTTCCTAATCGTGGTTTAATTATTTTTTGCATGCTCAAACATCAACCGTGATAAATAGCACTCCTTTTTAACAAAAGCCGGCGTTATCACGATTTGTTTAGCTCATTTAAACATACAAACATTCACAAACGTGTTAATTAAGGAAAAGGATAAAATAACACCGGCTTCATGCATGCAATAATGATAAAACAAACTCGGAAACTAACTTGAATAGGCTAAGGAGACCGATCTTAACCCGAAAAGAGCAATTTAAGTCTCAACCCTCTCATTTAGAGAGTTGGCCGAGAATTAATTTGCCATAGTCGGGTCGGGATAGTCTTCTTTACGATGATCCAAGACCTTTTCCGACATGGTAGCAAGTCATAAGATAGTGCACATGCATAATATAGCATAAAATTGCATAAAAATTAAATCTTGCAAATGAAACATGCATGAAACACCATAATACTCCATAGCCATGCAAAAATATAAAAAGCCCCAACTCCTCTAAGTCGAAAATGTTTTACCTAGCCTCGGAATACGAGGAAAGAGTCGGGGAAGTGTTTGAGAGTCGGGTGACTCGGTGGAACCCTTAAAAGGGTATTCGGGTGCAAGGGTGGACGTGCACGGGCGCGGTCAAGCACGGTGACGGGCGCTGGTGGGCACGATGACGGGCGCTGGTGGGCACGGACGGGCGCGGGTGGCGCTGGTGACGGGCGCTGGTGACGGGCACGGACGCGCTGGGTGACGGGTACGGGCGCGCTGAATGACGAGCACGGACGGGCGCTGGGTGACGGGCGCGGGTGGCGCTGGATGACGGGCGCGGGTGGCACTGGATGACGGGCACGGGCGTGCTGGTGATGGGCACGGGCGTGCTGGTGACGGGCACGGACGGGCGCGGGTGACGGGCACGGGCGCGCTGGATGACGAGCACGGGTGGCGCTGGTGATGGGCACGGGCGGCGCTGGTGACGGGCACGGACGGGCGCGGGTGACGGGCACGGGCGTGCTGGATGACGAGCGCGGGTGGCGCTGGGTGATGGGCGCGGGCGGCGCCGGTGACGGGCGCGGGCGGCGCCGGTGACGGGCGCGGGCGTGCTGGTGACGGGCACGGACGGGCGCGGGTGACGGGCACGGGCGTGCTGGATGAAGAGCACGGATGGGCGCTGGGTGACGGGCGCGGGTGGCGCCGGTGACGGGCACGGGCGTGTTGGTGACGGGCACGGACTGGCGCGGGTGACGGGCACGGGCGTGCTGGATGACGAGCACGGATGGGCGCTGAGTGACGGGCGCAGGTGGCGCTGGTGACGGGCGCGAGCGTGCTGGATGACAGGACGCAGGTGGCGCTCGATGACGGACGCTGTGGTGCTCGGTGACAGACGCTGGTGACGCTCGGTGACGGACGCGGGTTGCGCTCGGTGACGCTCGGTGACGGACACGGGTTGCGCTCGGTGACGGACGCGGGTTGCGCTCGGTGACAGACGCTGGTGACGCTCGGTGACGGACGCGGGTTGCGCTCGGTGACGGACGCGGGTTGGGCTCGGTGACAGACGCTGGTGACGCTCGGTGACGGACGCGGGTTGCGCTCGGTGACGGACGCGGGTTGCGCTCGGTGAAGCTGGTGACGCGTCACTGTTCATCCGAGAGCTCCAACTTCACCCGAAACAACCCAAAACGACTAGCAAACGACTCCAAACTAAAAAACTGGGTTCAGAAATGGAATCCTTGGGTCCGAAACATGTCGTCTATGAAGTTTGAAGAATTTTGGATATAAGTCGGAATAGTACCCGCTATGGATCCCGACCTAAACTCCAAAGATATTTGGCTTGGTTTTTGGTTTTCATGAAGTTCTTTGCTTGCTGCTGGTTCCTAAGAAGTTGAGAGCATTTTCTAGAGGGAGAAACTAGCAAGATCATGTGTGCTTCATGAGTGATTAGCTTAATGACAAGTAGGCAATATATATGTGAAGCTAATGAGCAATTAAGCAAAACAAAGCACCATTAAGGGCCTCATTAGCAAAAGTCGGTTGCCCTAATGGAGATGAGGATGAATGTCCTCCATGTATCTTGATGAGGAAGAGCCAAGAAGCATTAATGGAGGTGTAGTTAATGGCTTGAGTGTTGACTAGAAAGACCAAAGATATTTTGGGCTAGGTGAGGGCAAGAGAGGAAGAGGAAAAGGCCGAAAACTTTGGGGCAAAGGGCGGTTGCCCTTGGGCAGCCCGTGGGTCCCACGGCTTGAGAGGAGAAACCGGGAAAAGACTCGGGTCTCGATTGGTCGCGTATTCGAAGTTCGTGGTTCGAATTGAACGTCGAATTGTCGGTATACGCGTGAAAACGGAGTTAATGAGCCCGAGATTGACATTTTCCATTGAGAAATGTCCCGGATGTGTGTGAGGCTCGGAAGCCGATTTTGGCCATTGCAAGTGATCAGGGCAAAGTTGTCCGCTTCTGACATCATATCTCGTATCTGCCTCTCACGTTGGTCATTTTGACATAAGTTGTCAGACCACGTGAACAATCATCCCTTAAGCCGGTAATGCTAACGTGGGGCCGGAGACGTCCTAGGAGGCCGAGACTGGTTTTCTCAGGATGACTTCTGAGTTGCTTAGGCACTCCAAAGATTACTGTAATCTCTGTTTGTCGAGGTTAGACCTCCAAGGACTTGAAGAGTGTATCTAAGACCTCTAAAGCACTGTTCGAGAGATCTAGATGAGTTGTGTGATTTATTCCGACGATTCCACATTGAGCCTTGAGAAGGCTAACATTGTGTAACTTAAGCATTCGGTGTCAAGTTTCCCCAAAGAGGGCCTCCGGATATGGATTTCCACGGAAAATGGTCATTTCCGCTCCTCGGAGGTTACTCGGGAAACCGTAAAGGGTTTTGCCGTCTGTTTTGCCCAATCGTGAATGTCTGCTAGAGTTTTCTGGGCAATGCGGTATGAACTTCATTTGCCGTAATTCCATCAGACCATTCTTCGGCTATGCTCTTCTGAAGAGGGGTATGCTTGTTTTGCCGTTCGGAAGTCATTTGAAGTATCTGTGTAACTTCCAAGAGGCAATCTGAAGCATTGTTCATGCTCTGTGTGCTGGGCATGGCCGCATCTGATATTTGGCATTAACTTTTCTCTGGGAAATCGACATTTTTGGACTTCCACTGAAAAGTTGTCTGTATACAGAAAATTGTTCTGTATGGAGCAGATGATTTGCAAAATGCCTTTGAAGATATTTTCCATCTTTTTGGCACTGATGTGGATTTTTGGAGTCCAATATTTACTATCTTCCGACGACCGAGCGAACTATCGGAAAATAGTACCGTCCGTGTAGTACACTGAAAATGCCGGTTTTGGACATTGTTGATCTCTCTGGTCGCTCTGTTGCCCTTTGGTGACCCGTAGAGTCCTTCTGTCATGTCCATGGGTCATTTACTCAATTTTGCCAACTTGAGGATGAATAGTGATTTCTTGCTCTACCGAGCCGTTTTCTGTGTTCTGCTCAAGTCGTGACTTGGATCATTGCTAATATCGTTGTTTGGAATGGTGAGCCAAAATGGGGTGCTGACAGCTTGCCCCTCTTTGACTGCTTGCTCGAGTAGAGGATGCAATCAAAGATTTCAAAAGCACCCCAGTTTGATAGCAATGATCAAGGTGGAATTTCCTATATGGCCCTCTCCTTTTTGCTTT
The DNA here is from genome assembly GCF_007655135.1 of Punica granatum. Lineage (NCBI taxonomy): Eukaryota > Viridiplantae > Streptophyta > Magnoliopsida > Myrtales > Lythraceae > Punica > Punica granatum. The sequence goes on from NC_045128.1 coordinate 20,059,559, forward strand.
GGATATGTAGGATGTTGTACCTAATAAAAGGGAATATGGTGAGATGCGCACAATAGATATGTAGAGTTCGGAACAAAGCTGAAACAGGAAATTAATGTCGGGACTGACCCGACGGGGACTGACCCCAATGCAAGGAAGTAGTCGGGACTGACCCGAAGGGGACTGACCCCAATGCAAGAAAGTAGTCGGGACTGACCCCAATGCAAGAAAGTAGTCGGGACTGACCCGAAGGGGACTGAACCCAATGCAAGAAAGTAGTCGGGACTGACCCCAATGCAAGAAAGTAGTCGGGACTGACCCGAAGGGGTTTGCAATATGCACGGGGCGCATACCGAATGAACCGCATGGTTCAAAGGCGCCTACCCGGTGGACTTGCGAGGTGCACGAGCGCTTGCTCGGCGGGTTTGCAATATGCACGGGGCGCATACCGAATGAACTGCATGGTTCAAAGGCGCCTACCCGGTGGACTTGCGATGTGCACTGCGATCCTGAGACGGTGCACGCCAATTAAAGTGCATTGCGGAAATAAATGTGCACTGCGATCCTGAGAGGGTGCACGCTAATGAAAGTGCATTGCAGAAATAAAGGTGCGCGAAGTAAATGCAAACACTGAGGAGTAGTGTGAGGTGTGGAAGGAATCATTGTGTTTCTTCCCTTGTTGATTTCGTCCATGTCGCAGTCGATGCTGTGGTAGGACGTTTCATTACTTGCCAACTGATTGCGATGCAACTGAGGCCTGGAGTGTTGTCAGCACCCCATTTTGGCCCACCGGCTTCCCACACGAGGATTCCCGACCGAAGCCCGGGATACTATTCATCGCCCGGCAATCAGAGGCAAAATACGCGGGCACGAGGTCATGAGCGGTAGGAGAAGAGCATAGCCCACTGAGAAAGGCAGACGAGAGCGGTCAGAAGAATGAACGGACAAAGAACCCCGAAAACCGCGAAGCTGGCACTGTGGCACTATTCATCACCGAGTCACCGAAGCACCGAAAGGTGCCCAATATGGGGCTTCAAAAATCCCTCTCAGTGCCAAAGTGACCAACGGCACGTCCGGTCGCATTTCCGGGGCATCCTGCTTAAGCCGGGACACCCCGATTCCCCACGGACGCCTTTTCTGACAAAGCTCCCGGGGTTCGCTCCACTGGCAAGCAAACGGCCCCTCAAGATAGGCCTACAGGCACCCAGGGACCACCAAGGTCGGGGAACAAGCTTCAGATGACCTTCCGGAACTCGACTCGATTTCCCGAGGGACGTTTCAGTGTTCACGAACGTCTCCCGGCAAGCCTTCGGGGCACGTCCACAGAAGACAGGGATCACAACGATCCCCGACCACCTCACGACGATCTCTGAGCACCTCACAATAATCCCCGAGCACCTCAAAGCATTCAGGGCACACTGAGAGAATCCCGGTCGAAGTCCCTAGGCCTTCCCGGGCCAACGGTCCCCGACCGAGGACAACGGGCCAACGATCCCCCACGGGGCAAAAGGATTGCCAAAACGAATGCAAGAAGGCACAGAGATCAATCGGAGGTCAAGGGGTGTCAAATTCCACTCCGAACGTCCAAACAGGGCAAAACCGACTCTTGGGCCGCCATGTCGCCCGAACGCTCATTCACACGACGTATGGCGATATTGGACTCACTCAAATCCTCGTAGTCCAAGCATTCCAAATCTTCAAATTAATTGGACATCGGAGGTCGGACGCGAGCTCAATCAAGTCTCAAGCGTTTGCCGGCTTTTCTCCTAATCGGATGGGACCCACAGCCTAGCCAAGCCAAGCCATCAAGCCGCGGCTCAACCCAAGCCACGGCTCAACCCTCGGCTCGGATTGGACAGCCCAAGCCGCGGCTCAAGCCTCTCCCACCGTTGGCTCCAAAGCTCCCCCTCCACACAATTTGAATTTTGGCTCTTACACCCATCACTTCTTCTTACACACTTACACCCATCCATCACTCCATCACTTCCCATCAACTCCTCTTCCTTTCCCCACACTCAATGTGACACTTTCCCCCTTAATCCCTTTGAAATTCGGCAGCCCTAGTTTAGCATACAAAAACCGCACTTAACATCATTTAATCACACCGTTAAGCCTCCTTATAAGTTCCCATTGATCATTAGACTTAATCACTTCTTGAATTTCACTCTCTCTCAAGCCAATCTCTCTCAAGAACTCTCTCAAACCTCAGCCCATCCCCTCACTTCCGTCCACCCTTTGCCAAGGCCGAAACCGGCCAAAACCGTCGGAAAACCACCCGGTATTCCGGTAACCACCCGACCCGACTTAACCCAAAAATTCTCAAACTTCATAGCCTACATATTTCCTACCCCCTAAGTCCATTTCCGGACTTGGATTTTCGATTTGAGGTCCCCAAGATCCCGTTCCAGCCGAAGTTGCAATCGGGTCCCGAGACCCTCACCGCGCGCACCGAACACTAACGGCGTGCCATTTCATCCCACGACCTCGGAGAGTCGTGCCATCACATTTAAAGGGTTCCTCACAACCCTCACCCTCCCCCGTGAAGAGGTGGTCACGATCCGAGGGCCGACCAACCGTGCACGACCTCCGTTTTGCCCATTTTCGCTAACCAGTTTTCTGTGTTTTCACTGGAACTTCTCTCATCATTTCCGACTTATTCAGGGTTCGGCACGCTCGGAGCTTTCCGTGCCCACCTAGATCTGCCTCTTAGGAGTCCAACGAGCCCGACCTCGCACCATTCCGTGGTCGGAGCGAGCGTGCCAAGCCGTTTTCCCGCGGTTGCCGCAGCCGCGCCTACCCGGGTCGCCTACTGCCCTTCGCCCTAACCGAGTCTTCCGACTCTCAAAGACCACTTCCCCGACTCTTTTCCTCGTGCACGAGGCTAGGTAACATCCCTTTTACAACTTAGAAGAGTTAGGACTTTCTATCTTTACTTGTATGAAGTGTTTATACGTTTTAAAAGTCGGTGTGCATGCAAGATTTCATTTTTCTTTTAGATCCGAACTTGCCATGCATCCTCATGTAACGTACGTATTCCATCTTGTTATTCTACGTCTATATGATCGTGTAAACGTGCATGTATACGTGATGTGGTCCAAATCTAGGGGAATGAAACGGATATAGACTCGATGGAGCCACGAAACCTCCCGGCCGAGCCTCATAGGTGATGGGCCGTGAGCCTCCTTGGCTCCTTCGAGTCCATAACCGCTTCATTCTCTCGGATTAGACCATCTCCACGTTCGGGAAGGTCCTAACCGTGGCTAAGAGGTGTCTATCGAAGGGAATGGCTCGGAATCTAGGAGGGAGAGCCCTTAGATGGTTCGGTTATGTCTAAGGGGCTCACGGCCATACCCTTCCGATGGGTGACCCGTGAGGCTCCTTGGCCTAACCGAACCCCTAGGGCTCTTCTTTCTCCTTGATGCCGTGTATTTCCCATGTAATATCACTAAGACCGCCATGAAATAAATTAAGTTCATTCGTTAATTCCATAAATATGACTCGTTGTATGCTTCGTGTGTTTATTCATGTAAACCGTGATCGTGTTAGTCCCGATTTAGGGAAATATACATCTTTCTCATGTGCGGATTGTTTGATGCATGCAATGATCGGCTAGGAACTGTGCGCACCCGAATTTCATCTCGTCGGGGCACGCATGCGCGCGCCTAAGCAAACGCGGCTTGGGAGTGTCCACCTTCCCGGGGACGCGCGACGGACGCACGTGAGAAGGAGTCGCCACTTGCCATTTCACGACCCGAAGGTCGAGGGCCGGCAAGTTACCCGGGTCTAGGGGTACGGGGTACACCTAAATGCTAAGGCAATGGTCGTGCGGAACCGAAAGTTCCGAATTTGGGGCTTCTATTACGTGCGGGCCTATATCCCGCACGCCCTTTCGGTACTCTAGCTTGCTAGGTTTGCCATTTTTGTTTATTTGCCGCGTGATTTAAGGTTGCACTCGACTCGCTCGTTTTGACACCGTAAATTCGATAAGTTGATTGAGTTGGGCCAAGAACCCGAAAGGTGAGTAGGCCTGTGTGTTCGAGGGATCGGTTCGCTATCTTGTCGTTACAGTTTATCGGACCAATACGGTCGATTCCCTACGCGAACCGATATCACGATTATTCAAGCTTACTCATCCTTCGGTGATGATAGACCAACTTAACCAATTCGATACTCGGACCTCTCGCTTGCCGATCGGGGATCCTTACAAATGAATGAATGAACATACAAATAAAATCCTCACAATGTTCTCTCGAATAATTACAAAGTATAAATGAATAAGTAAATGGATCCCGATCGGTTTGCATTGGGCCAATATTCCGCTCCGGCTCACCGTGTAGTTTGAATAACCGATAAACAAATTAAGGCAACGCGGGCTCAAGGAGCCGGGGGTCGGGTCCAATCGAATCGACGATTTGCAGGAGAACCGGTTTGTTTCCACTGTAATCGTTGGACCGATCGAGCTCCCGGGTGATATCTAAACACGTTTCACGCGTCCAATCCAAATTGCCTTCCACATAGGCCATATTTGGAGTGTGATGGTGACTCGAGGCTAGATCCCATTCCGCACTCGGGTTGCACGCTCTCAGTGAGTTAAGAGGCATTGGACCTCGTGTTCGGTAGTTTGGGGCGTTGGATCCCGTGCAACACGTGACCTATGGGTTCGGACCCGTACCGCAATAAATCATCATATGCAAAGACAAGGCAGGAGAAAACTGATAAAACTGAGACAATACAGATAACAACTGACAACAACTGACAAGTGTCGGTGAATACAAACGAATTGTGTATTAGGCCGAATGTACGTGATTTAATCAGTTATTAACCGGAGTTGATTAACAAACAATGTATCTATCCTAGGCAAGCACAAGTGGCGGATTGGGATGAGGTTCTAAGCCAATTACATACGTGTGTTTGTTTTATGACTCTCATTCAGTTAAGTGTCACTGTGGTTTCACCGAATTAACCAAACTCGTGTTTCGACTCTAGATTGGAATCTAATATTCCGCCTATCCATTATCTAATATTTGAATAAGTCGGGTGCACAATCAGTCCGGTCCTTGGTGTTTTGTAACTGAAATAAAATACTCCCCACCGAATCTATGATAGAAAGAAAGAAACACCGAAAACAAACGAAATGGACCACGCGAATGAAACTCGCACCCGAACGGGTTGTCCTTTCTCGTTCATAGCTCTAGGTGTTTCCAACTCCCTAAAGCCTAGGGTATCGGTGAATCATGGAATGACGGTTATGCCCTTGGATGATAAAATTGTGATTTTCGTGTATAAATTGGAGATTTGCGTCACGCGAAGGAGTCTAAGAAGGATTCTCGTGCCCCGACTCGGGCCGCCTGAAATTGGGCCCGGACTCGAGTCACGGCACGTGAGTATTCCCTAGACGTCAATTCTATTCGTGTTACGCATCTCGGTATTTTGAAATTGTGAATTTTATTGGAAAAGGGCATTCACGCCGTTCCGTAAATCATCGATGCGTTTTACCAATTAAGGATCAATTAACCCGATTATTTAATCCAAGTGGTTTAATTAACCGAATGATTCGTCCTATTTCCCCGTTTGTGAAATTATTCGGTGGTGGTAATTTCATGTGGTCATCTCGGTTTTAATGGGGGATTGTTCAAAATTTATGTATCCATCATCCAATTATCATGTGAATAACGAAAATATGAGACACGGATACAAACAATCCCAAGGGACGATTCCAATCATGCCTTACATGCATAACATGCTTAAACTCAAGAACGAAATCTATTTCAACGAAACAAAAGAAAGTCGACGCCGTCAAGGTCTCTCAAACGCAAACGGACACACAAACACGTACACATGACACATAATATAACGAAATCCACAAAGAATGACGTCGACTCATACGATGGAAAAAATGTGAAACATGGGAACCGACTCATTTCGGGATGGGAGAAACCACCTTAGACCCGTGTGGTCCAAGGGGACTCTCGGCCACACCCATCCAAGAGTGGCCGTGGGTCCTCATGGCTCACGCGAGTCAAGGGGGGCTCTCTAAACCCGATCTAAGCCTATTCCCACCATGCTAATACGTGGTACATGACAAAACAGCGGCAAAAGGGAACGGGGACCGGCTAGCTTCGAGGAAAGAGAAGTACCCTAGCCTCGGAGGAACCATAGAGGCTCACGGGTCACCCCCTCAAGGCTAGACCGTGGGTTCTATGGTTCGGCCGTGACTCGGGACCTCTCCCGCTTCGATCCACGTCGTCTCCCCTCATGAGATATACATTCATGTAGTTTACGAGCATGATAGATAAAGTAAATAGATGCTGGACGTTTTATGGCATGCATGAGACATCCGGATCCGAGAAAAAAAATGCAAGCTTTCACCTATCCCGAACCTTTAAAGCATATTAACACCACACGTAAGTAAATATCAAAGATCCTAACTCCTCTAAGTTAAAAGGGGTGTTACCTAGCCTCGATGTACGAGGGAAAGAATCGGGGAAGCGGCCACGAGAGTCGCAAGACTCGGTTTGGGCGGCTACGGGTGAGGGACCCGTAAGTGGGCAGGAGCGGCAGTCTCGGGAGAACGGCTTGGCACGCTCGCTCCGATCACGGAACGGTGCAAGGTCGGGCTCGTTGGACTCCTAAGAGGCAGATCTAGGTGGGCACGGAGAGCTTCGAGCGTGCCGAACCCTGAATAAGTCGGAAATGGTGAGAGAAGTTCCAGTGAAAACACAGAAAAACTGGTTAGCGAAAATGGGCCAAACGGAGGTCGTGCACGGTTGGTCGGCCCTCGGATCGTGACCACCTCTTCACGAGAGAGGGTGAGGGTTGTGAGGAACCCTTCAAACTTGATGGCACGACTCTTCGAAGTCGTGGGAAGAAATGGCACGCGTGGAGGTGTCCGGTGCACGCGGGTAACGCCTAGGAGACCCGATTCTTCATGCGACCAGAACTCAACGTTGGGGGCTTCAAATGGAAAATCTAAACCCGGAAATGGACTTAGGGGGTGGAAAATATGTAGGCTATGAAGTTTGAGAATTTTTGGGCTAAGTCGGGCCGGGTGATTACCGGAATACCGGGTGGTTTTCCGGCGGTTTTGGCCGGTTTCGGCCTTGGTAAGGGGGGACGGAAGTGAGGGAGTGGGCTGAGGTTTGAGAGAGTCCTTGAGAGAGATTGGCTTGAGAGAGAGTGAAGTTCAAGAAGTAATTAAAGATAATGATGCGAAGGCTTATAAAGGGAGGCTTAATGAAGCAATTAGGGAAAGTGAAGTGTGCTTAGGAGGCCTAAGTATGGGCTGCCGAAAATGGAGGGAAGATTAGGGAGAGGTTTGTGTCTTGTAGAGTGTAGGGGAAGCAAGAGGGGTGATGGGTGTGATGGATGGGTGATGGGAGTTGATAGATGTGAGAGGAAGTGATGGGTGTAAGAGCCAAAATTTGAATTTGTGGAGGGGAGGGCTTGGAGCCACCGGCCATGGGGGCTTGAGCCGCGGCTCGGGGCTGTCAATTCGAGCCGAGGGTTGAGCCGTGGCTTGGGGTTGAGCCGCGGCTTGATGGCTTGGCTTGGCTAGGCTGTGGGTCCCATTCGGTTGAGGGAAAAGCCGGGAAACGCTTGAAACTTGATTGAACGCGCATCCGACCTCCGATGTCCAATTAATTTGAAGATTTGGAATGCTTGAACTACGAGGATTTGAACGAGCCCGATATCGCCATACGTCGCGTGGACGAACGTCCGGGCGACTCGACGCCTCGAGAATCGATTTTGCCTCGTTCGGACGTTCGGAGTGGAATTTAATGCCCTTCGACCTCCGATTGATCTCTGTGCATTCTTGTATTTGTTTTGACGATCCTTTTGCCCCGTGAGGGATTGTTGGCTCGTCATCCTCGATCGGGGACCATTGGCCCGGGAAGACCTAGGGACTTCGACCGGGGTTTTCTCAGTGTGCTCTGAATGTCTTGAGGTGCTCGGGGCTCGTTGTGATCTGTGCTCTACGTGGACGTGCCCCGAAGGCTCGCCGGGAGACGTTCATGACCACTGAAACGTCCATCGGGAAACCGAGTCGAGTTCCGGAAGGTCATCTGAAGCTTGTTCCCCGGCCCTGGTGGTCCCTGGGTGCCTGTAGGCCCGTTTTGAAGGGCCGTTTGCTTGTCGGTGGAGTGAACCCCGGGAGCTATGTCAGAAAAGGCGTCCGTGGGGGATCGGGGTGTCCCGGCTTAAGCAGGATGTCCCGAAAATGCGCCCGGACGCGTCATTGGTCACTTTGGCACTGAGGGGGATTTTTGAAGCTCCATGTTGGGCACCTTTCGGTGCTTCGGTGACTCGATGATGAATAGTGCCACAGTGTCAGCTCTGTTGTTTTCGGGGTTCTTTGTCTGTAAATTCTTCCGACTGCTCTCTTCAGCTTTTCTAATGGACCCAGCTCTTCTTCTGTGGTTTATGACTCCGTGCTCGCCTATTTGCCTCCGATTGCCGGGTGATGAATAGTAACCCGGGCCTTGGTCGGAAGTCCTCCCGTGGGAAGCCGGTGGGCCAAAATGGGGTGCTGACAGCTTGCCCCTCTTTGGTTGCGTGCTCGATTAGAGGAGGTAACCAAAGATCATGAGAGGCATCCCTTTTTGGTCCCGGCGACCGCCTTGTTGTCACTCCCTGTAGTGGCTCGCCCCTCCGCATTGGATACTTAGGGAGGATGTGCAAAAGTGCCCGAATCTGTCACAAGGTAATCATATGGTTGAGAAGCGGAAATTACGAAATGTAGATGAGGGGCCTAAGCCCACATGACAGTATGTGTAGGGCCAAGGCCCGTGGGAAGCAGTAAAGTGGACGCGAAGTCCGGAAAGCAATAAAGTTACTAGGCCGAAGCCCGAGGAAAGCAGTAAAGGTGGACGCGAAGTCCGTGGACGCGAAGTCCGGAAAGCAATAAAGTTACTAGGCCGAAGCCCGAGGAAAGCAGTAAAGGTGGACGCGAAGTCCGGAAAGCAGTAAAATGGACGCGAAGTCCGTGGACGCGAAGTCCGGAAAGCAATAAAGTTACTAGGCCGAAGCCCGAGGAAAGCAGTAATGGTGGACGCGAAGTCCGGAAAGCGGTAAAATCACTAGGCCGAAGCCCGAGAAAAGCAGTAAAATGGACGCGAAGTCCGTGGACGCGAAGTCCGGAAAGCCGTAAATTCACTAGGCCGAAGCCCGAGAAAAGCAGTAAAATGGATGCGAAGTCCGGAAAGCGGTAAAATCACTAGGCCGAAGCCCGAGAAAAGCAGTAAAATGGACGCGAAGTCCGTGGACGCGAAGTCCGGAAAGCAGTAAATTCACTAGGCCGAAGCCCGAGAAAAGCAGTAAAATGGACGCGAAGTCCGGAAAGCGGTAAAATCACTAGGCCGAAGCCCGAGAAAAGCAGTAAAATGGACGCGAAGCCCGTGGACGCGAAGTCCGGAAAGCAGTAAATTCACTAGGCCTAAGCCCGAGGAAAGCAGTAAAATGGACGCGAAGTCCGTAAAGCAGTAAAGTAAAGGCGGGACTCGGCCCTGCGAAGAGTGAAGACGGGACTCGGCCTTGTAGAAACGCGGCGGTGGGACTTGGCCCTGCATAAAAGGTGGTGGTGGGACAGATGGGACTCGGCCCTGCATAAGAGTAAAGACGGGACTCGGCCCTTCATAAAAGTAAAGATGGGACTTGGCCCTGCAGAAAAGTAATGACGGGACTTGGCCCTGCATGAGAGTGGTGGTGGGTCTTGGCCCTGCAGATGGGACTCGGCCCTGCATAAGAGTAAAGACGGGACTCGGCCCTGCATAAAAATAAAGATGGGACTTGGCCCTGCAGAAAAGTAATGACGGGACTTGGCCCTGCATGAGAGTGGTGGTGGGTCTTGGCCCTGCAGATGGGACTCGGCCCTGCATAAGAGTAAAGACGGGACTCGGCCCTGCATAAGAATAAAGACGGGACTTGGCCCTGCAGAAAAGTAATGACAGGACTTGGCCCTTCAGAAAAGTAATGACGGGACTTGGCCCTGCAGAAAAGTAAGGATGGGACTTGGCCCTGCAGAAAAGTAATGACGGGACTTGGCCCTGCATGAGAGTAAAGACGGGACTTGGCCCTACATAAGAATAAAGACGGGACTCAGCCCTGCATAAAAGTAAAGATGGGACTTGGCCCTGCATAAGAATAAAGGCGGGACTCGGCCCTGCATAAAAGTAAGGATGGGACTTGGCCCTGCAAAAAAGTAAGGACGGGACTTGGCCCTGCAGAAAAGTGAAGTCGGGACTTGGCCCTGCAAAAAAGTGAAGTCGGGACTTGGCCCTGCAGAATAGTGAGCACCTACGAATCTCGTGAGACCGGGAATCAACGTCTGCCGTGGTTTTAGCTGCTCGGCACCTGTGACCCTAACATCATTAGCAAGTCGTAGTGAGTCATTAACGATGTATTGGTGTACCAATGCTTATGAAGATGATGTCATTGTGACACACGACGCTTCAGTTTTGGGTTCCCTAGGTGACCCGTAAAGAACTTTGCTTCGGTAAATACGACTGGATTCCACTTTCAAAGGCCTCGAGGCGAGGCCTTCAGGGACTTTCTTGACCACGCGTGGGTATATTAAGACGTCCTCAGTGACGCCCTAACGACTTCGTCGATTGTTCGACGCGCTTGTCGGCTTAGGACCCTTCTCGTCAGGGTAGCGCAAGGCGGCTGCGTTTGTGACCCGTATGGGGAGTTCTGCGCAAATTTGACCAGACCTCAGTCTAGTCTTCCCAAAGTGTTATGACTAGGCTCCCGGAAAGGAATGTCTGGGATTTTGGCTTTGTGGTAGTCGATTGAGGGGTGACTGTGATCCAGTTTGGAGTTATGTAAATGATAAGGAGAAAAGAGAGAGCTTAGAGAGCACGTTGCCCCAAGCTAAAAGGATACACGGGTTCACGCCTGCAGCGAAATGTACCCCCCTTCTTGTCTTTCCGCGATATGGGCTGTGCCAAACTCCTCGGATAACGTGCTCGGTTGTCCAATATGCCTGGGAAAGAATCCGCCTTGGAAAGTTGGATTGTGTTGAAAAGCCGATCGGGGATCGCTTTGGAGTGGATAACCTGGCCATTTCCCTTGGGGATCCCTAGCTCGCGCAGTGTGCGAGAGCCTAGGGTGACTGTTTTGTTTATCTCTCGTTTTGCTCTCCTTTTGCTACGGTCACCCACCTCGGGGCCGTACCTCTCAACCTAAAGGGGATGAACTCTCCTTTTGCCACGACCGCCCGCCTTGGGATTTTCAGTCGTGCCTCTCTTTTGCCCTAATTTTTGCCTAGGCCGCCCCCAAAGGGGGGTTTTCGACCTAGCGAGCTCGATTCTTTTGTCTCTCGAGTTTGCAAGGGTGAAGGGTTCGAAAAATTCGACCTCCGAGTGCGAGATATTTTGTCTTCGTCAAGGAGTTGCGACTGCTGCCCCCCTTTTTGTTGGGGTTTGTTGATTTCTTTGGATTGGCGGAGCCGGTGCTTTGGTGAACCTCGGCATTGGCCCATTTTTTTGTTGGCGGGTTTTTCCCGCGTCTTTTCGCTCTCTCTTCTCTTCTTTGTTGGCGGGTTTTTCCCGCGTCTTTTCGCTCTTTTTTTCGCAGCTGGGGTTTGTTTTGTGCCCCGTGCCTTTGTTTGAAACTCCTCGACTTTGTATTGCTGAGATGCTTTAGTGTACTTGACCCAATCCCACTTCATGGGGAACGGTCTTCTCGGAAGCTTGACTCTTAGGCACTCGGAAGTCGAACTTCGTCATTTGCCCTTACAAGTACTATAAGTGAATTTCCCCTATTGTCTAAGAAAAGAAAATGTAGGATTGCTCCGCGAATAAACAACCGATGTTGCCCCTGTACGAATGTCCAAACGGGGATGCCCCAGTCTTCATTTATTAAGTTGGCCCGTGGCAAGCTTCTGGTGCGATATCCCCGATCGTTTCTTGCTGTTCAATACAGTGCGTGCCTCTTGGATGGTGCACGCTATTAAAGTTGTCGGATGTTCAAGGAAGACGGTTGCGTCGATGCTGAGTAATTCGCTCAATTGTCTTCGTCTTCAGCTCCGTAGGGGGTACCTCATGGTCGGACCCTTCCCCGATCGAAGTAAAGGGTGAAGGGCCCGATAGAGTTCTCGAGGAGGTGTGAACCCGCGCATTGCTCTTTGCCTGGCGTGCCCCTGTGAAACACGATAAAGAAAATGATGTATTAGGCGATTATGCGGTGAAATGTGTGGTAAGAAATGTAAGGTGGACCCATAGGAAGTTCCCTCATCCAGCGCGCGACCCGTGGGTGCCGCGCGTGGGGGACACTCAATTCCGGGAGTCTAATCATCACCACCCTGGGGTGGTCAGACTGTGATCGTGAGCCGTATAGGCGTACTTTCCCCAATTGCTGGTTGGCATGCACAGCCGTCCTAGGGAAGGCTCGAGAAGCCGGATCCCAGGAGGACAGACGAATCGAACAATTCCGACAAAACCAATAGGGCGTCCTGAGAACTGTCCTAATGCCCCTTTCTTGTCCGGAGTCCGCTTGGGAATGTATTAAGATAAATGTAAAAAGAGAGTTTAGGGAAAAGTGCATGTTGCCCCAGTGGCTGGTTGATGGCCACAGTGGAGGGTGGGCAGGGATCATTCTCCGGTCGGAGATGTGACCGTGCTAGTGACTCTCGCGGCGGGTGGGCAGGGCCATGCTCTGTTCGTCAGAGCCGTTGCTTGTGATCTTTTGCGGTTGAAGGATTAGACTTGCTCCTCGGAGTATCGCTTGGATGAATTTGAATCCAAGTCGATTTTTTACTTTAGATGAGCCTGAAAGCAGTAGATGCGAGGTGTCAAAACCTGAAAGCAGTAAATACTGGGCCGGGGCCCGAAAGTAGTAAATGTAGGACCAAGGCCCGAAAGCAGTAAATGCAAGATCGAGGCCCGATGTGGGGCCGAAGCCCAAAAATGGGGCCGGAGCCCGCTGCAGGGCCGAAACCCAAAAGTAAATGCAGGGCCGGAGGCCGATGTATGGTCGAAGCCTAATGCAGTAAATGCGGGGTCGAAGCCCAATGCAGGGTCGGAGCCCGATGCAGGGTCGGAGCCCGATGCAGTAAATGCAGGGCCGGAGCCCGATGCAGGGTCGGAGCCCGATGCGGGGCCGAAGCCCAATGCAATAAATGCGAGGCCGGAGCCCGATGTAGGGCTGGAGCCCGATGCGGGGCTGAAGCCCAATGCAGTAAATGCAGGGCCGGAGCCCGATGCGAGGCCGAAGCCCGATGCAGTAAATGCGGGGCCGGAGCCCGATGCAAGGCCGGAGCCCGATGCGGGACCGAGGCCCGATGCAATAAATGCGGGGCCGGAGCCCGATGCAGGGCCGGAGCCCGATGCAGTAAATGCGAGGCCGGAGCCCGATGCGGGGCCGAGGCCCGATGCAGTAAATGCGAGGCCGGAGCCCGATGCAGGGCGGGATCCCGATGCGGGGCAGAAGCCCGATGCAATAAATGCGGGGCCGGAGCCCGATGCAGGGCCGGAGCCCGATGCGGGGCCGAAGCCCGATGCAGTAAATGCGAGGCCGGAGCCCGATGCAGTGCTGGAGCCCGATGCGGGGCCGAAGCCCGATGCAATAAATGCGGGGCCGGAGCCCGATGCAGGGCCGGAGCCCGATGCGGGGTCGAAGCCCGATGCAGTAAATGCGGGGTTGATAGGAAAGTGCAAGAAATGCGAAAGCAAAGGTCAATGCTGAGGAATAGCGTGAGGCGCTGCAATGCGGTGACGCTGATTTGCTTGCGGTCTTGCTTTGTGGAGCAGGGATGAGGACTTAGTGTTGAAATCCCAAGGAGCTGGATAGATGTAAGACGTTTGTTGTCTCAATTGTGGTCGATCAGTATTCATGCTGTCTTCTTGTGTAGAATTTTCTACAATGGGAAAGAAAACAATGAAGGAGCAAACTATATTCGCGATTTCAGCGTAAGGGCTTAGGGGATTGAACTAGCCTGGTAGGCGTCGTGCGAGCGCGCTGAGGGACATGCACAAGGTGTGTCGAGGATGCGTGCATGGGCAAGGTAGGGGTGTGCTCGCACGACGCGGAAAGGGCACACTGTTGTGCTGGTGGAAGCACTTGTAGCATCGAGGGACGTGTGCTCAACCATGCAATGACGTAATCGATTGCGTGGGATTCATGGGGAGTTAGTATTGCTTAGATGGTTGGCCCTTGAGCTACTGATCGTCTCGCCGTGGAGGAAGGGTGAGGACCACGAGAGATCCACCTGCAAAGGCGGTCACAACTTTGTCTACCGTGTGGTAGTGTTAATTCTCGTGTAAAATAGTAAATAAATAGGATGCGTGCAATGCGTGAGTTTTCAAAAGCTAATGTTGTCGTTCACATTGACTCGAAAGGTTCAAAGTACAATGCAAATTTTGTAAAATAGAGCCTTAAGCTGATTTGCCACCACACTCGGGGTTTGAGCGAGCGCCGCCTTGGAAAGCACCGGGTCTAGGCGAGGGCCTTGCGGAGATATCTATCCTAGAGTGCATGTGTGGGTCTTCATGAGGCCCTTTCCTAGACCTCTCCAGGGCGGCGTTCGCTCAAGCGAGCTCCTGACCGCATCTCTGCATCTTGGCACGAGTTTGGGAGAGCTCCCTCTGAGGTGGTTGGCCGGCGAGTTCTTCGTTTCTCAGCGACCTCTCGGTGATCGAACCTAGTGTTGATGAGGTCGATCATGCTGTCCCAGAGTATATGCCATCTGCATTTCGTGGCGGGTCGGTGAGGTTCTTGTGTTCTGGTGGACTCTGCCGAGGCGCGGGCAGGAGGCCGAGCGAGGCGTCCCTTACCAAGACGACAGGAAAATCCGCTTAGGACTCATCAACATGAATGACATCCTATTTTTTGAAAATTGCATGATGCATGTGTGCGAAGAGAGTAAATGCCCACGGCTTAATAGAAATTACATGTACATCGCTCTTGAAATGGAAAAAACTCAAGTGGCACGCAGGCCGACTCGATGGACTGTTGTCGGCGTCGGGTTGAAGGCTTGCATGGAGGCATAGCACGATGCATGGTTCGGTGCTACAAGGACCGTGCTATCTATGGATGGGGGCTCCCGACTCAAGGGTGTGAATTCCTTGAAATCGAGCGAGGATCTTTGGGGGCCGGTTCGGTGGCATAGCCGACTCGATCCGTTCCCTTACTCGGAACCTCTGACTAACCTAGCTTCCTATTTTAGCGCCCGTGGGATTTCGGACAAGGCACCTAAAGCTAGCATGATATGCAATGCATGCGTGAAATAAATGTGCGTAAGTAGATAAGCCGTAAACGACGGAAAGCAGTAAATAAACAAGCAAGCAAGCAAACGGGATTGAGCCCGAACCCTCTAGATGTCCCCAGTGGAGTCGCCAAGCTGTGCGCACCCGAATTTCATCTCGTCGGGGCACGCATGCGCGCGCCTAAGCAAACGCGGCTTGGGAGTGTCCACCTTCCCGGGGACGCACGACGGACGCACGTGAGAAGGAGTCGCCACTTGCCATTTTACGACCCGAAGGTCGAGGGCCGGCAAGTTACCCGGGTCTAGGGGTACGGGGTACACCTAAATGCTAAGGCAATGGTCGTGCGGAACCGAAAGTTCCGAATTCGGGGGTTCTATTACGTGCGGGCCTATATCCCGCACGCCCTTTCGGTACTCTAGCTTGCTAGGTTTGCCATTTTTGTTTATTTGCCGCGTGATTTAGGGTTGCACTCGACTCGCTCGTTTTGACACCGTAAATTCGATAAGTTGATTGAGTTGGGCCAAGAACCCGAAAGGTGAGTAGGCCTGTGTGTTCGAGGGATCGGTTCGCTATCTTGTCGTTACAGTTCATCGGACCAATACGGTCGATTCCCTGCGCGAACCGATATCACGATTATTCAAGCTTACTCATCCTTCGGTGATGATAGACCAACTTAACCAATTCGATACTCGGACCTCTCGCTTGCCGATCGGGGATCCTTACAAATGAATGAATGAACATACAAATAAAATCCTCACAATGTTCTCTCGAATAATTACAAAGTGTAAATGAATAAGTAAATGGATCCCGATCGGTTTGCATTGGGCCAATATTCCGCTCCGGCTCACCGTGTAGTTTGAATAACCGATAAACAAATTAAGGCAACGCGGGCTCAAGGAGCCGGGGGTCGGGTCCAATCGAATCGACGATTTGCAGGAGAACCGGTTTGTTTCCACTGTAATCGTTGGACCGATCGAGCTCCCGGGTGATATCTAAACACGTTTCACGCGTCCAATCCAAATTGCCTTCCACATAGGCCATATTTGGAGTGTGATGGTGACTCGAGGCTAGATCCCATTCCGCACTCGGGTTGCACGCTCTCAGTGAGTTAAGAGGCATTGGACCTCGTGTTCGGTAGTTTGGGGCGTTGGACCCCGTGCAACACGTGACCTATGGGTTCGGACCCGTACCGCAATAAATCATCATATGCAAAGACAAGGCAGGAGAAAACTGATAAAACTGAGACAATACAGATAACAACTGACAACAACTGACAAGTGTCGGTGAATACAAACGAATTGTGTATTAGGCCGAATGTACGTGATTTAATCAGTTATTAACCGGAGTTGATTAACAAACAATGTATCTATCCTAGGCAAGCACAAGTGGCGGATTGGGATGAGGTTCTAAGCCAATTACATACGTGTGTTTGTTTTATGACTCTCATTCAGTTAAGTGTCACTGTGGTTTCACCGAATTAACCAAACTCGTGTTTCGACTCTAGATTGGAATCTAATATTCCGCCTATCCATTATCTAATATTTGAATAAGTCGGGTGCACAATCAGTCCGGCCCTTGGTGTTTTGTAACTGAAATAAAATACTCCCCACCGAATCTATGATAGAAAGAAAGAAACACCGAAAACAAACGAAATGGACCACGCGAATGAAACTCGCACCCGAACGGGTTGTCCTTTCTCGTTCATAGCTCTAGGTGTTTCCAACTCCCTAAAGCCTAGGGTATCGGTGAATCATGGAATGACGGTTATGCCCTTGGATGATAAAATTGTGATGTTCGTGTATAAATTGGAGATTTGCGTCACGCGAAGGAGTCTAAGAAGGATTCTCGTGCCCCGACTCGGGCCGCCTCAAATTGGGCCCGGACTCGAGTCACGGCACGTGAGTATTCCCTAGACGTCAATTCTATTCGTGTTACGCATCTCGGTATTTTGAAATTGTGAATTTTATTGGAAAAGGGCATTCACGCCGTTCCGTAAATCATCGATGCGTTTTACCAATTAAGGATCTATTAACCCGATTATTTAATCCAAGTGGTTTAATTAACCGAATGATTCGTCCTATTTCCCCGTTTGTGAAATTATTCGGTGGTGGTAATTTCATGTGGTTATCTCGGTTTTAATGGGGGATTGTTCAAAATTTATGTATCCATCATCCAATTATCATGTGAATAACGAAAATATGAGACACGGATACAAACAATCCCAAGGGACGATTCCAATCATGCCTTACATGCATAACATGCTTAAACTCAAGAACGAAATCTATTTCAACGAAACAAAAGAAAGTCGACGCCGTCAAGGTCTCTCAAACGCAAACGGACACACAAACACGTACACATGACACATAATATAACAAAATCCACAAAGAATGACGTCGACTCATACGATGGAAAAAATGTGAAACATGGGAACCGACTCATTTCGGGATGGGAGAAACCACCTTAGACCCGTGTGGTCCAAGGGGACTGTCGGCCACACCCATCCAAGAGTGGCCGTGGGTCCTCATGGCTCACGCGAGTCAAGGGGGGCTCTCTAAACCCGATCTAAGCCTATTCCCACCATGCTAATACGTGGTACATGACAAAACAGCGGCAAAAGGGAACGGGGACCGGCTAGCTTCGAGGAAAGAGAAGTACCCTAGCCTCGGAGGAACCATAGAGGCTCACGGGTCACCCCCTCAAGGCTAGACCGTGGGTTCTATGGTTCGGCCGTGACTCGGGACCTCTCCCGCTTCGATCCACGTCGTCTCCCCTCATGAGATATACATTCATGTAGTTTAGGAGCATGATAGATAAAGTAAATAGATGCTGGACGTTGTATGGCATGCATGAGACATCCGGATCCGAGAAAAAAAATGCAAGCTTTCACCTATCCCGAACCTTTAAAGCATATTAACACCACACGTAAGTAAATATCAAAGATCCTAACTCCTCTAAGTTAAAAGGGGTGTTACCTAGCCTCGATGTACGAGGGAAAGAATCGGGGAAGCGGCCACGAGAGTCGCAAGACTCGGTTTGGGCGGCTACAGGTGAGGGACCCGTAAGTGGGCAGGCGCGGCAGTCTCGGGAGAACGGCTTGGCACGCTCGCTCCGATCACGGAACGGTGCAAGGTCGGGCTCGTTGGACTCCTAAGAGGCAGATCTAGGTGGGCACGGAGAGCTCCGAGCGTGCCGAACCTTGAATAAGTCGGAAATGGTGAGAGAAGTTCCAGTGAAAACACAGAAAAACTGGTTAGCGAAAATGGGCCAAACGGAGGTCGTGCACGGTTGGTCGGCCCTCGGATCGTGACCACCTCTTCACAAGAGAGGGTGAGGGTTGTGAGGAACCCTTTAAACTTGATGGCACGACTCTCCGAAGTCGTGGGAAGAAATGGCACGCGTGGAGGTGTCCGGTGCACGCGGGTAACGCCTAGGAGACCCGATTCTTCATGCGACCAGAACTCAACGTTGGGGGCTTCAAATGGAAAATCTAAGCCCGGAAATGGACTTAGGGGGTGGAAAATATGTAGGCTATGAAGTTTGAGAATTTTTGGGCTAAGTCGGGCCGGGTGGTTACCGGAATACCGGGTGGTTTTCCGGCGGTTTTGGCCGGTTTCGGCCTTGGTAAGGGGGGGACGGAAGTGAGGGAGTGGGCTGAGGTTTGAGAGAGTCCTTGAGAGAGATTGGCTTGAGAGAGAGTGAAGTTCAAGAAGTGATTAAAGATAATGATGCGAAGGCTTATAAAGGGAGGCTTAATGAAGCAATTAGGGAAAGTGAAGTGTGCTTAGGAGGCCTAAGTATGGGCTGCCGAAAATGGAGGGAAGATTAGGGAGAGGTTTCTGTCTTGTAGAGTGTAGGGGAAGCAAGAGGGGTGATGGGTGTGATGGATGGGTGATGGGAGTTGATAGATGTGAGAGGAAGTGATGGGTGTAAGAGCCAAAATTTGAATTTGTGGAGGGGAGGGCTTGGAGCCACCGGCCATGGGGGCTTGAGCCGCGGCTCGGGGCTGTCAATTCGAGCCGAGGGTTGAGCCGTGGCTTGGGGTTGAGCCGCGGCTTGATGGCTTGGCTTGGCTAGGCTGTGGGTCCCATTCGGTTGAGGGAAAAGCCGGGAAACGCTAGAAACTTGATTGAACGCGCATCCGACCTCCGATGTCCAATTAATTTGAAGATTTGGAATGCTTGAACTACGAGGATTTGAACGAGCCCGATATCGCCATACGTCGCGTGGACGAACGTCCGGGCGACTCGACGCCTCGAGAATCGATTTTGCCTCGTTCGGACGTTCGGAGTGGAATTTAATGCCCTTCGACCTCCGATTGATCTCTGTGCATTCTTGTATTTGTTTTGACGATCCTTTTGCCCCGTGAGGGATTGTTGGCTCGTCATCCTCGATCGAGGACCATTGGCCCGGGAAGACCTAGGGACTTCGACCGGGGTTTTCTCAGTGTGCTCTGAATGTCTTGAGGTGCTCGGGGCTCGTTGTGATCTGTGCTCTACGTGGACGTGCCCCGAAGGCTCGCCGGGAGACGTTCATGACCACTGAAACGTCCATCGGGAAACCGAGTCGAGTTCCGGAAGGTCATCTGAAGCTTGTTCCCCGGCCCTGGTGGTCCCTGGGTGCCTGTAGGCCCGTTTTGAAGGGCCGTTTGCTTGTCGGTGGAGTGAACCCCGAGAGCTATGTCAGAAAAGGCGTCCGTGGGGGATCGGGGTGTACCGGCTTAAGCAGGATGTCCCGAAAATGCGCCCGGACGCGTCATTGGTCACTTTGGCACTGAGGGGGATTTTTGAAGCCCCATGTTGGGCACCTTTCGGTGCTTCGGTGACTCGATGATGAATAGTGCCACAGTGTCAGCTCCGTTGTTTTCGGGGTTCTTTGTCTGTAAATTCTTCCAACTGCTCTCTTCAGCTTTTCTAATGGACCCAGCTCTTCTTCTGTGGTTTATGACTCCGTGCTCGCCTATTTGCCTCCGATTGCCGGGTGATGAATAGTAACCCGGGCCTTGGTCGGAAGTCCTCCCGTGGGAAGCCGGTGGGCCAAAATGGGGTGCTGACAGGAACGACACGAAAGACCCATCGAGATTCGAACCGGGTCAAGGAGTGTTCGGCCGATCACATTTGGCGATGGCCGAGCCCTCCTTCCATTCCTTGGAGTCTCGTTTGGTCTTTCCGTCCTTCCGAAGACGACCCTTGGAATTGTTTCTTTTTATCATATTCCCCTTTAATCATATTCCACATGATTATTATTTATTAGGCTTGCTAGATCCGAACGTCGCACGTCGGAACCGTAATTGCAACGTGAATCAATAATCACTGAAGGATTTCACAAATGGGAAAACGGGATGCGCATCATTCGGTTAACTAAGTCACATGGACTAAATAATCGGGTTAATTGATCCTTAATTGGTAAAACGCATCGATGATTTACGGAATGGCGTGAATGCCCTTGTCCAATAAAATTCACAATTTCAAAATACCGAGATGCGTAACACGAATAGAATTGATGTCTAGGGAATACTCACGTGCCGTGACTCGAGTCCGGGCCCAATTTGAGGCGGCCCGAGTCGGGGTACGAGAGTCCTCCTTAGACTCCTTCGTGCAACACGATCTCCAATTTGTATACGAACACCACGATTTTATCATCCAAGGGCATAATCGTCATTCCATGATTCACCGATACCTTAGGTTTAGGGAGTTGGAAACACCTAGAACTATGAATGAAAAAGGGCAACCCGTTCGGGTACGAGTTTCATTCGTGTGGCCCATTTCGTTCGTCTTCGGTGTTTCCTTCTTCCTATTGTAGATTCAGTGGGGATCATTTTATTTCAGTTACAAGATACGAACAACCGGATTAATCATGTACTTGACTTAAATAAACACTAGATAATGGATAAGCGGAATGATAGATTCCATTTTAGAGTCAAAACACGAGTTTGGTTAATTCGATGAAACCACAGTGACACTTAACTGAATGAGAGTCATAAAACAAACACACACATGTAATTGGCTTAGAACCTCATCCCAATCCGCCACTTGTGCTTGCCTAGGATAGATACATTGTTTGTTAATCAACCCCGGCTAATAACTGATTAAATCACGTACATTTGGCCTAATACACAATTCGTTGATATTCACCGACAATTGTCAGTTGTTGTCTGTATTGTGTCAGTTTTATCAGTTTTCTTCTGTTTTGTCCTTGCATATGATGATTTATCGCGATTCGAGCCCGAGCCCATAGGTTACGTGTTACACGGGGTCCAATGCCCCCAAACTACCGAACACGAGGTCCAACGCCTCCTAATTCATCGAGCGCGTGCAACCCGAGTGCGGAATGGGATCTAGCCTCGATTCACCGTCACACTCCGAATGCGGCCTATGTGGAAGGTGGATTTGGATTGAGCGTGTGAAACGGGTTTAGATATCACCCGGGAGCTCGATCGGCCCATCGGACACAGTGGGAACCGACCGGTTCTCCCAAAGACCGTTGGATCGATCGGACCCGACCCCCGGCTCCTTGAGCCCGCGTTGCCCTAATTTACTTATCGGTCATTTCAAAACACACGGTAAGCCGGAGCGGAATATTGGCCCAATGCGAACCGATCGGGATCCATTTATTCATTTATTATACTTTGTAATTGTTCGAGAGAACATTGTGAGGATTCTATTTGTATATTCATTCATCTCCTTGTAAGGATCCCCGATCGGTGAGCGAGAGGTCCGAGTGCTGGATCGGTTAAGTTGGTCTATCGCCACCAAAGGGTGAGTAAGCTTGGATACTCGTGGTTTCGGTTCACGAAGGGAATCAACCATCACGGTTCGATGAATTGTAACGTTAAGATAGTGAACCGACTCCTCGATGCATAAGCCTACTCATCTTTCGGACTCTTGGCCCAACTTGATCAATTCATCGAATTTACGATGTCAAAACGAGCGAGTCGAGTGCAACCCTAAATCACGCGGTAAATAAACAAAACGGCAAGCCTAGCAAGCTAGAGTACCGAAAGGGCGTGCGGGATATAGGCCCGCACGTAATAGAACCCCCGAATTCGGAATTTTCGGTTCCGTACGACCATTGCCTTAGCATTTAGGTGTACCCCGTACCCCTAGACCCGGGTAACTTGCCGGCCCTCGACCTTCGGGTCGTAAAATGGCAAGTGGCGACTCCTTCTCACGTGCGTCCGTCGCGCGTCCCCGGGAAGGTGGACACCCCCAAGCCGCGTTTGCTTAGGCGCGCGCATGCGTGCCCCGACGAGATGAAATTCGGGTGCGCACAAGTGTTATCCTGAAGGTCTCTCTTCGGATTTAGACTGTAGTCTTTGGCATAAGACAGCCATGCATTCGTCGAAGAGAAACTCTTTTCGGGGTTCAAATCCTGCTTCCTGCATCTAGAATCAAAAGGGCTAATAGTGGTTGTCAATCCTACTCTATAGCCATAATGAAGATGTATAAAGAAGTCTGAATAATAATGCTTTGGGGATTTGAACATGATGACCATTTAAAGGGGTGGTCGTCTCCCGCTAAATTGTGACTCGACAAAAAGGCTTATGTTTACAGAACGGGCATGACCCGTAGAATTTGCATTAGGGAAAACGGGGGGATTTTGGGATCCTCCACATCAAGGATATGACGATTCGACTGCATGTCGAAACGTGTCTTGTGCTGTGAGAGTCAAAGAGAGTTTGCTTGCATCGGAGACTGCCAAACTACTACTTGTTGTCGCTTCACACTGAGTGTAGCTGTCATTTCATAGTCGAGCTGCCGAAGGCCCCTAACTTTTGCCTAGGTCGCAAGGTGCGTGACGACCTAGCGGGGTATTCTTTTAGACTCTTCTCTCATTTAGAGCTCACCTTTTGCTATGACTGTCCCACTTGGATCTGGTCATACCTCTTGATTCCTCTAACTTTTGCCTAGAGCACCCTTTCGGGTTTTCACTCTAGCGAGGATTTCGTTTTGTACTCTCCTTTTGCCACGGTCCCCCTTTGGCGGGATTTTAAACCGTGCCCCTCATTCCCTAATTTTTGCCCAGGCCGCCTCAAAGAGGTTTTCAACCTAGCGGGAGATTTATTATTTTTCTCTCATGACAAGTTCAGAGAAAGGGGAAGAGCAGAAACGGGGAGTGTATTAATAAGCAGAAATGAAAGTGCTGGGAGATTGTACATGCGAAGAAAGTTAAAAATGTAATGTGCATTTGAGGAAAACGTCCACAGTGGAATGAGAGAAACACCATCACGGATAGTATTTCTTGAGTGTATCAGCGTTGACCGGAAGAGCGTTCTCGTTCCCGTCCATATCATTGAGAATGATTGCCCCCCCGTCAAAGACTTCTTTAACAATGAAGGGACCGTCGTATTTGTAAGCAAACTTGCCCCTGGAATCAGAGGCGATATGCAAAACTTTCCGCAGGACAAGGTCGCCGGGGGTGAACTCGCGGGGACGAACTTTCTTGTTAAAAGCTCGGGCCATTCTTTGCTGATAGCACTGACCGTGGCAAAGTGCTGTTAGCCGCCTCTCATCAATGAGATTGAGCTGTTCGTAGCGTTGCTTCGCCCATTCTGCTTCCTTGAGCTTGGACTCGGCAAGGATCCTCATAGAGGGAATCTCTACTTCGATTGGAAGAACTGCTTCCATGCCGTGGACCAAAGAATATGGGGTTGATCCAGTGGACGAGCGGATAGAAGTCCGATATGCCAAGAGTGCGAACGGGAGCATCTCGTGCCAGTCTCTGTAATTAACTGTCATCTTTTCAATGATTTTCTTTATGTTCTTGTTTGCTGCCTCTACCGCGCCGTTCATTTGTGGACGATACGGAGAGGAGTTGCGGTGTAGAATCTTGAACTGTGCACAGAGCTCGTCGATGAGCTTATTATTCAAATTCTTGGCGTTGTCTGTGACAAGTGTCGCAGGGACCCCGTAACGTGCGATAATGTCGCGTTTGAGGAAGCGTGCCACGGTTTTCGCAGTGACCGATGCAAGGGTGATAGCTTCGATCCATTTGGTGAAGTAATCGATAGCTACCAGTATGTACAAGTGCCCATTGGATGCTTTAGGGTTAATAGGACCAATCACATCCATGCCCCACATTGAAAAGGGCCACGGAGCAGCCATTGGATGCAGCTCGTTGGGTGGTGCTCTGATCTGATTTGCGTAAACTTGACACAAGTGACAATGCCTGACATGTTTGACGCAGTCAGTCTCCATGGTGGACCAGAAATACCCAAGTCGCATGAGCTTCTTTGCTAGCATGAGCCCGTTCATGTGAGGTCCGCAATTTCCCACGTGCACTTCTTCCATGAGGCGTTGTGCCTCATTCTCATCAACACACCGAAGCAGTGTGGCATCGAATGAACGGCGGTAAAGGGTTTCACCACTCAGGAAGAAATTTGCTGCAATGCGCCGAAGAGTCCTCCGGTCATGTCGATCGGTGAATGCTGGGAACTGACCCGTCTGTAGCAAGTGTTTAATGTCTGCGTACCACGGTTTGCCGTCTACAGCGTCGATTACATCGCAATGGGCAGGACCCTGAGCAATCTCAAACTCGAGGGGCTCGATGAGATTCTCCTTTGTGATGCTAACCATGGAAGCGAGTGTTGCGAGTGCATCGGCGAACTGGTTCTTCATGCGCGGTGTGTATGTAAAGGAGATGTCCTTGAAGTTTTCTGTCAATTCTTCAAGGTACTCATGATATGGCACCAGTTTTGGATCTTTCGTCTTCCACTGTTTGAGTGTCTGAAAGATTGTGAGCATGGAATCTCCAAACACTTCAAGCTCTTTGACTTTGAGGTCTATTGCCGCCCACAAGCCGAGGATACATGCCTCATATTCGGCTATGTTGTTGGTGCAGGGGAAGTCAATCTTCGCTGTAACAGGGAAATGACGCCCTTCCGGGGATATCAGCACTGCGCCAATCCCTGACCCGGTGGAATTGACTGATGTGCGCGACACATATTCGATGTCGTACTCCGTCAGTTGGCAACGCCATTTTGCTATATTCCTCATGGAGGACGGAGTGCTAAGTAGATATTTCAAAGGATCTGTCTTCGACAGCAGGCGAACAGTATGGTAGAGAGTGTATTGCCGGAGCCTTTGCATGACCCACACAAGTGCGTAACACATTTTCTCTATCTCAGGGTAGTTGGACTCCCTTTCAGTGAACTTTTTGCTTAAATAATAAATTGCTCGCTCTGCGTGAGAGGATTCGTCCTTTTGCCCTAACATGCATCCGATGGATTGTCGGCGCACCGTCAAGTACAAAATGAGAGGACGATCAGGTGAAGGTGGAACTAACACCGGCGGCTGAATTAGATATGCCTTGATGGTATCAAAAGCTTTCTGACACTCATCATCCCATTCGACCGCTGCGTTTTTGCGAAGCAGACGGAAGAGTGGTTGGCACTTATCTGTCAAATTTGCAATGAAACGCGCGATGTAATTCAGCCGTCCTAAGAAGCTCCTCACTTCGCACACTGTCGATGGAGGGGGCAATTCCATGATCGCTTTGACTTTGTCAGGGTCGACCTTGATGCCTTCCTCACTAACTATAAACCCTAACAATTTCCCTGACTTGACGCCAAATGTGCATTTTGCTGGGTTAAGTCGGAGTTTGTATTTCTTGAGGCGGTTGAACAATCGTTTGAGGTTAACCAAATGATCTTCTCCTTCTTTGGACTTCGCGATCATGTCGTCGACATAGACCTCGATCTCTTTATGCATCATGTCATGAAAGAGAGTGACCATTGCCCGTTGATAGGTTGCCCCGGCATTTTTGAGACCGAAAGGCATGACCTTGTAGCAAAATGTACCCCACATCGTGATGAATGTGGTCTTGACTTTGTCTTCTTCGGCCATCTGAATCTGATTGTATCCAGAGAAACCGTCCATGAAGGAGAATTGTGTGTGGCGCGCTGTATTGTCCACCAAGACATCGATGTGTGGCAGCGAAAAATTATCCTTTGGGCTAGCCCTATTGAGATCTCGGTAGTCGATGCAGACTCTGACTTTCCTATTTTTCTTCTCCACTGGAACAATGTTCGCTACCCATTCAGAGTAATTGCATACCTCCAAGAATCCCGCGTCTACTTGCTTGATGACTTCTTCCTTAATGCATAAGAGAAGGTCAGCTCGTTGACGTCGCAAGTGTTGGCGTTTGGGTGGGAATCTTTCAGTATCGAGTGGGAGGAAATGCTTTACAATTGAGGGGTCTAGGCCTGGCATATCGGCGTAGGACCAAGCAAAGACCTCCTGATACTCTGTCAAGAAGTCGATCATTCGGGCCCTCTGTGCAGGGTCGAGTCCCGTTTCGATTCTAAGGGTGCGTGGTTCTTCTGCATTGCCTATGTTGATGTCTTCGGTTGGCTCGACGGAAGTGAGTTGGTGGTTTTCGAGACGATGCAAACTCTCTTCTATCTCGGGCACGCGACCGTCCTCGTCAAGTCCTTCCCCGAAGTATATGGGTAGGGACTTTCCGAGATGTGTTTCGAGTGAATCCGAATCGTTATATCCGTGATTTGGATTCGATTGGAGCCTGGACATGAAAGTGAATTGTTTTAGAAATTAAAGGTGTTAGAAGCGAGTGCAAGAGAGAATTTAGGCATAGGAAATAAAAAAACATGCAGGGATTCTATTAACAAGCCATAACAAAAACCCCTCTTCCGTCATGTGGCTTATGGCATTGCCGACATGCAGGTAGCATTATGTATAAAGACCGTCTTACACATCGGCAACTATGGCCGAGTAGAGCGGAATTGAAGTCTAGTTGGTAAGCTCCTCATCCTCCTGTACAGGGCGGATATGAACCTTAGAAGATGTCTCCTCAGTGACGGCATATATGGCTGGCAAAGCCAAAAACGCTTCAACTGCATCCGAAGAGAAGTCATCTGTTTCCGTGATCGAGTTCTCTGAGGTGCCTCCCATGATTTGTGGTGGTGCTGCAAAAAACTGTGAGAGTGGTGGAACCGGCATGCCCCTATAGAGTTTCCCATAATATGCAGCAAGGCGGTGTAGATGTTTTCCACGACGAGCTTGCATGATCTCATGGCAGGAGGGGCGAAAGCCGAGTCCCCTCCTATTGCGGTATTCCTCCATTTCAATCGGTCGAAGGATTCCCTGTGCACGTGCCCCGAGTCCAGTTCCAGGGACATAATTGTTCTTCAAGAGAACCTTTCCAATCATGCGATCAGTTCGCGATGGACTGACCTCTCCGTAGTCTCGAATTAAGGAGATCATGTCGAAAGAATGGAAGGGAAGATTCTGATCTTCTCCAATGCTGATATAAGGGATAGTCATTTCCTTATAGATCGCGTAATCTTCCTCGCCGTTGACAGTGATGAGTTTGCCTTCGGCAAAGAATTTCAACTTCTGGTGCAAAGATGAAGGAACGGCGCCGGCGGCGTGAATCCATGGCCTTCCAAGTAGGAGACTAAAAGCATTGGGTATTTCCAGGATCTGGAAGGTAATAGAGAATGAGCAAGGACCCACATCAATTAGGAGATCAATTTCGCCGTTCACCACTCTCTTAGAGCCGTCAAAGGCTCGGACGGTGGTCTTGCTTGCACGAATGCGGCTCATGTCCACGTTCATCTATTTCAACGTGGAGACGGGGCAAACGTTAAGAGCAGAGCCGTTGTCGATCATGACTCGACCAACGACGTGGTTGTTGCACTTGCAAACTATGTGCAATGCCCGCAAGTGTCCTTGTCCTTCCGTGGGAATTTCGTCTTTCGAAAAGGAAATCTGATTCGAGAAAATAGAATTCACCGTCTCCTCGATTCTATTCGGTGCAGTATCTTTCGGGGCTTGTGCCGCAGTGAGAACTTTCAGCAACGCGTTCCGATGCGGTTCGGAGCTCAAAAGCAATGCGAGCAACGATATATGAGCTGGTGACTTGCTCATTTGCTCAACCACTTTGTTTTCGCTTGCTTTGATCACCTTCATGAAATCTTCGGCTTCTTGATCGGTGACCTTCTTTGTAGAGAATGACACGACTTTTGGAACGGTTGAGAACTCATTAGTGGGAGCCTTTCCTTTGTCAACAAGCTCTGGACCCTGATAAACCCGTCCCGAACGCGTGATTCCCATCGCGCTCATCTCCAGTTCTACACTGGCAACCTCGCTCTCATATGTCCAGGGAACTCGACTATCGTGATAAGGCTCCTTTGCAGGAACTTCTATAACGAACGGGACGGGAGCGAATGCGACTTCTACTGGAGCATAGTTAATGGCAAATGGAGTTGAGGCCTTTTGCGTGTCTTCTTCCTCCTCAATAGCAGCAATGCTAATCATGTTCACAGAAGGTCCTGCACCTGATCCATGATCAGGAAGAGGATTTGCACGGACATTTGGCGGCTTCACCTCATTAAAGGAGATTTGTCTTGCATCAATCATCTCCTGAATTTTATCCCGGAGTCTCCAACAAGTATCCAGGGTATGACTAGGAGCACCCTGATGAAATTCGCATCGAAGATTCTGGTTATGCATGGACGGATCGAAACGGGGATTTGGTGCTTCTGTTTTGATCTTGTCGCCTGCAAGGAGCTGTCTGAATATGTGAGAGGGAGGAGCCGGTAAATTGGTGTATTGCTTGCGTGAACGCGGTTGAGCAGCACTGTCTTGTTGAGCTCTAGGAGCTGGGACACGTTGAGCCGGCTGAGGAGGTCTCGAAGCCGGGGGTCTAGCTTGTTGAACTTGAACAGGAGGGTACGATTGCGGAGGTTGCGACTGGATAACAGTGGGCGGGGTTGAGAAATAAGCTTGCGGCGTTTGATGAGGTTGCACATACTGCACGGGATGCGCATATGGCTGAGAAGTCGGTAGTGCAGGGGTGTAGTCCACCGACATTGGGTGTGGAGCTTGATGTCCAGAATTGACGATGCCAATAGTCGCGTCTTTGCCTCTTCTGGATGTTCCAGCAGTTTGCTTCTTCGGTGTCTCTCTATCTTTCTTCCTTGCCGGATCTTCAATTCTTCCTAGCTTAACTCCCATATCCAACTTCTTTCTTGCCTCAATCAGGTCTGAGAAAGAGGAAGTATGAGCCAGGAGATGTGAGTAATATGCGCCTCTGAGCGTAGAATGAAATAGTTGAACTTGCTGTCGCTCAGTGATTGGAGGTATGTGCTTTGCCGCTTTTCCCCTCCATTCCGTTGCGTATGCTTCGAAAGTTTGACTTTCTTTCATCTCTGCCATGCTAAGATCAAGAAGAGTAGGAGGTGTCTCTGCACAGAATCGGTATTGGTCGGGGAATTTCTGAGAAAGATCTGTCCATGTAGGGATGTCGCCGGTTTTCAGGGTCATAAACCAATCTAGCGCCGATCCCGTAAGACTGTCTTGGAAAGTCTAGATGACAAATTCCTCGTAATCCCAATATGGAAGCATTTTGCTATGGTAGTGACGGAGATGATGCCGAGGGTCTTTAGTCCCATCGTACCTCTTAAAATCTGGAATTTTGATCTTAGGGGGTAATAACGTGCCCGGAAAGAGATTCCAGTCACTGTCACCGAAGTCAGGACGGGACGTGCCTGCTTGGAGGGTTCGAATGGTTTCCTCCATTCTCTTCATTCTTTTCTCCTGTTCATTTTCAGGAGGAATGTTTGTCGGTAGAACTGCAGGTGCGGCATGAGTAGGCGTGCCTGGCTCAGTGGGAGGAATATTTAGAGGCGGTGGAGTTTGGTAGGAAAAGCTCATTTGGGTTTGTGGAGCTTGGAAGGAAAAAGGTTCCGCAGCAGGAGCAGGGATTTGTGCGATCGCGACTGGAGGAACCGTCGGTGGTGGAACGGTGTAAATTGGAGATTGAGTAGGTATGGTGAGCGGCGACAAAGTGATCATTGCGGGATCTGTTGATAGGAATGCCGCGGGTGGAAATGGCACTGATGTAGGAGCCGGTGGTGGTGGCATAAGATCACTGACTGGGCTGATTGTCGGCACATATGTCATTGCTGGAAAAGACATATCTTCGCTATCAGTCACATAAATAGGAGGGTCGATCGGATTCCGATGAACAGTTGTCCTACGTTCAGGAGGCGGAGTATGGCTTGAGGAAGCTCGGTTGTGATCCCGAAGCATAGCCATGAGCTCTGTCATGTTGGTGTTCATGTTGGCAGCCAACTGATTAACGATCCCTTCAAGTGCAGCAAAACGCACGGGATCGACAACATTGGATGACGCCTGTGCAGGAGAAGGGTGTACAGACCCGAATGTGGACTCTCGTCGGGGCCCGCATTGCGCGCTTTTGGATCGCGCGGCTTGGGAGTGTCCACCTTCCCGTGGGGACGCGTGACGGACACGCGTGAGAGAAGGAGTCGCCACTTATCATTTTACGACCCGTAGGTCGAGGGCGGATAAGTTACCCGAGTCTAGGGGTATGGAACACCTAGTTTGTCGTTAAGGCATTGATCTGTGCGGAACCGGAAAATCCGTGTTCAGGGGTTCATGTTACGTGCGGGCCTATATCCCGCACGCCCTTTCGGTACTCTGGTTTGCTAGGCTTGCATTTTTGTTTTATTTACCGCATGAATTAGGCTGCACTCGGCTCACACGTTTTGACACCGTAACTTCGATGAATTAAACGATGTCGGTGGAGAAGCTGAGAGAAAAGTAAACCCGTGTGTCGGGGAATTGGTTCACAATCTTGCGTTAAAGTTCATCGAACCATGGAGGTTGAATCCCTGCGTGAACCAGAACCGCGAGTTCTTGGATTTACTTGTATCTGGGCAAGCATTAGACCGATTCGATTAATTCGACTCTCGGACCGTTCGCTCACCGACTGGAATTCTTACAGAATAAATGTACAAAATAAAATCCTTACAATGCTCTCAAAAACAATAAATACAAATTACAAATGGCCGAATTCCAGTCGACTCGCGTTCGGTTATTATTCCACTCTAACTCACCGTGAGTTTAGGGAAAAAGACCGAAGAACTGAAATTCAATGGACGCTCTCACTGAACAGGGCGTTGGACCCTGTGAGTGTTGATTAGGGCGTTGAACCCTGTGCTCGATGATTAGGGTGTTGAACCCTAATATTATTCGGCCTAGGGATCAAGCTCGACCCGTATGGCAAACAAGTGCGGAAAGATAACACGCAACATGTTAATAACAAACAAGGTGTTTTGTATTTACCGAATGTACGTGGATTAACAAGTTTATTAATCCAAAAGTGTTTTTGCAAGCAAATGCCATATGCTAAGCAATCAAACACGTGCCAATGTTTTAGTATTCTGCTTTTCTTGGAAATTTGGAAAAGAGAATCGAATATCATGTGTGTAGATTGCTTTTATAGTGATTCGGTGTTGTGACACTGAATTACCACTGAATTGATCCAAACTTGTATTTTGACTATAGATTTGGAACCTAGAGTTCCGCCTAACCATTTTCTAAGATTTGGTTAAGTCGAGTGAAATGATTAGTCCGATAACTGTATTTTGATACAGAATACCCAACCGACATCTTAAACTGCGCTAGGATGTCGGCGAATCACGAAATGATGTTCTTGCCCTTGATTTGAAAATTTGTTTTCAGAAAAGGAGAACAACACAATAAGGATTTGAAAGTATGAGGGTTTTGAAAAGGGCATTAACACCGTTTTGTAATTCGTCGACGCGAGTTACAAATTAATGTCCAATTCGTGCAAAGTTATTTAAATGGAATGAATTAACCGTGTGAACGTCCCGATTAACCCGTTCGTGGAATTAATGCTTAAGGTTATTGCCGAATACTTTAATTGTGAAAACGATTCGTGATTCGGCGACCAACACGAATCCGTAAGGATCGAGGATATTTGGTCCAATGACCGAAACTACCCTCGTAACCGAATGGACCCGAATGAGTCAACGATACCCGAATCCATGCATTTTTTGTTTTGAAAAGACATGTAATCGATGTTTTAACATGGGAATCGTGGAAATATCGAAATTACACTTTCGTACAATCCGAGAAATGAATTAAACTCGAAATAAGGAAATCATTCTTGATCCAAAAAGGGCCAAGAAGCCCTCGGCTTCACCTTGTCAAAGATGGCCGAATACTCTCATGGCTCGATTCAAATCACAAAGAATTTCCTTGTCTTGGTTTAATCATTTTTCGCATGCTCAAACATCAAACATCATGAATAACACGTTTTGACAAAAGCCGGTATTACCATGATTTGATTAACTCATTTAAACATGCAAACATTCACAAACATGTTATTTAAGGAATCGATAAAATAATACCGGCTTCATGCATGCAAGAACAACAAAATAAACTCGGAAAATAACTTGGATCGGGCTAAGGAGACCAATCTTAACCCGAAAAGAGCAACTCAAGTCTCGGCCATCCCATTTAGAGACTTGGCCGTGAGCTCACTTGCCATTTCCGGGTCGGGATGGTCTTCCAAACAACAATCCAAACCTTTTTCCGACATGCTAGCAAGTTATAAGGTAATACACATGCATAATATAACATAAAATTGCTTAAAAGTTAAGTCTTGCAAGTTAAGTATGCATAAAATACCATAGTACTCCATAGCCATGCAAAAATATAAAAAGCCCTAACTCCTCTAAGTCAAGAGTGATTTACCTAGCCTCGGGATACGAGGAAAGAGTCGGGGAAGTGTTCGAGAGTCGGGTGACTCGGTTGAACGCTTGGAAGGATGCTCGGGTGCAAAGGATGCACGTTCAGGGAGCTAGGTGCACGGGGAATGCGGCTGGAATGCACGGGAGGCGCGGGCGTGCGCGCCTCCGGCTCTGGCGGGTCACTATTCACCCGAGAGTAGCGATTTCACCCGAAATGCACTATTTGACCTGAAACAATAATTTAAAGACTTCAAATGGAAAAACCAATTTCACCAATGAACTCCATGGGTCCAAAATGAGTGGGATATGAAGTTTGAGAAATTTTGAGCTTAAGTCGGGATGATGAACATCGGCTTCCGACTTAAGAACTCAAGGCTCTCTTTTGATCTCTTCGGTTTTCTTTTCTCTTCCTTCTAAGTGCTGAAGTTTTCTGGTTCTTGAGTGTTCTTGGCTATGGAGTTTGAGAGGATTTCTTGAAAGAGAAAGGTTGGAGAGAGTGTGTAAGAGGAGAAGTGATTATCTTAATCACTTTTGGGCCATTTATAGGCAAAGCTAATGACACAATTAGCAAAAGCAAGTGCTCTTAACCCCCATGCTTAGAAAATATCAAGCCTCATCCTCTTCCATTGCATTAATGAAGAAGAGATAAGACATTGATGAGCATTGATGAGCATTGATGGAGGCTTGAGTGTTGTCTTCAAACTCTTGGATATTTTCAAGCAAGAGTGCAAGTTGGCTTCTTGCATTGAAGAAGAAGAAGAAGAAGCTTCTAGAGTAAAGGGTGACTCATCTTGAGTAGCCCGTGGGTCCCACGACCGAAGAGGAGAAACCGGGAAAAAGCTCGGGTCTCGATTGATCGCGCATTCGAAGTTCGTGGTTTGAATTGAACGTCGAATTATCGATATACGCGAGGAAATGGATTTAATGAGTCCGAGATTGGCATTTTCCGTGAGAAATTGCCAAATGTCTGTATGAGGCTTGGAAGCCGGTTTTGCTCCTTTTATGCATTCAGAGCGAGGTTACCCACTTCTGACAGCATATCTTGTATCTGCATCCCACGTCGGTCATTTTGACATAAATTGTCAAATTACGTGGGCCCTTGTCCCTTAAGCCGGTAAATACAAATATGGAGCCGGATATGTCCTAGGAGGCCGAAACTGGATTTCTCAGATTGCTTTCTGAGTTTCTTGGGCGATCCGGAGATTACCGCGATCTCTGTTTGCTGAGATTGGGCCTCTAAGGATATGAAAAGTGCATCTGAGACCCTTAAATCACTGCTCGAGGGGTCTAGATGAGTTGTGTGATTCATTCCGACAATTCCACATTGAGCCTTGAGAAGGCTAGCATTGTGTAAGGTAAGCATCCGGCGTCAAGTTTCCCCAAAGAGGACCTCCGGATATGGATTTTCACTGAAAATGGCCTTTTGTGCCCCTCGGAGGTTACTCGGGAAACCGTGAAGGGTTTTGCTGTCTGTTTTGCCCAATTGCGAATGTCCGCTGGAGTTTTCAGGGTAATGTAGTGTGAACTTCGTTTGCCGTAATTCCATCAGACCAGTCTCCGGTTACGCTCTTCCGAAGAAGGGTATGCCCGTTTTGTCATTCGGAAGTCATTCAGAGTGTCTGTATGGCTTCTAAAAGACAATATGAAGCATTGCTTGTGCTCTGTATGATTGAGGGGCATGGCCGCATCTGATATTTGGAATTAACTTTTCTTCGAGAAACTGGCATTTTTGGACTTCCACTGAAAAGTTGTCTGTATACAGAAAGTTGTTCTGTATAGAGCAGATGATTTGCAAAATGCATGTGGGGACACTTTTCATCTGTTTGGCATTGGAGTGGATTTTTTGGGTCCAACATTGGCTGTCTTCCGATGATCGAGCGAACTATCGGAAAATAGAACTGTCCGTGTGATATACTGAAAATGCCGGTTTTGGATATTGCTGAGCTCTCTAGTCACTCTATTACCCTTTGGTGACCCCTGGAGGCCTTCTGTCATATGCATGTGTCATTTGCTCGATTTTGCCGACTTGAGGATGAATAGTGATTTTCTGCTCTGTTAAGTCGTTTTTCTGTATTCTGCTCAGGTTGTGGCTTGGATCATTGCTGATATCATCGTTTGGAAAGGTGAGCCAAAATGGGGTGCTGACAGCTTGCCCCTCTTTGACTGCATGCTCGAGTAGAGGATGCAGCCAAAGACTTCAGAAGCGCCCCAATTTGATAGCAATGATTGACATGGAATTTCCGATAACAGTCTTCTCCCTCTTACTTTGGATATGTGGGGATGTTATACCTGATGCAGAAATGTAAAAGTCAGGATGAACCTGAGGGGATGGACCCCTAAACAGATAAGTAGTCGGGACGTACCCGAAGTGCAGAAAAGTAGTCGGGACGTACCCGAAATGCCGGAAAAGTAGTCAGGACGTACCCGAAATGCGGAAAAGTAGTCGGGACGTACCCGAAATGCAGGAAAGTAGTCGGGACGTACCCGAAATGCAGAAAAGTAGTCGGGACGTATCCGAAGGGTTTGCAATATGCACGGGGCGCATACCGAATGAACAACATGGTTCAAAGGCGCCTACCCAATGGACTTGCGGGGTGCGGGGTGTGTTGCCCGGCGGGTTTGCAAGGTGCGGGGTGTTTTGCCCGGCGGTTTGCATGGTGCAGAAAAGTAGTCGGGACGTACCCGAAATGCGGAAAAGTAGTCGGGACGTACCCGAAGTGCGAAAAATAGTCGGGACGTACCCGAAATGCAGAAAAGTAGTCGGGACGTACCCGAAGTGCGGAAAATAGTCGGGACGTACCCGAAATGCAGAAAAGTAGTCGGGACGTACCCGAAATGCAGAAAAGTAGTCGGGACGTACCCGAAGGGTTTGCAATATGCACGGGGCGCATACCGAATGAACAACATGGTTCAAAGGCGCCTCCCCAATGGACTTGCGGGGTGCGGGGTGTGTTGCCCGGCGGGTTTGCAAGGTGCGGGGTGTTTTGCCCGGCGGTTTGCATGGTGCAGAAAAGTAGTCGGGACGTACCCGAAATGCGGAAAAGTAGTCGGGACGTACCCGAAGTGCGGAAAATAGTCGGGACGTACCCGAAATGCAGAAAAGTAGTCGGGACGTACCCGAAATGCAGGAAAAGTAGTCGGGACGTACCCGAAGTGCGGAAAATAGTCGGGACGTACCCGAAATGGGGAAAAGTAGTCGGGACGTACCCGAAATGCGGAAAAGTAGTCGGGACGTACCCGAAATGCGGAAAAGTAGTCGGGACGTACCCGAAATGCGGAAAAGTAGTCGGGACGTACCCGAAATGAAGAAAAGTAAATTGCATGGGATGCATTGCAAAAAGTAAATGCAAACGTTGGGGAGTTGCGTGAGGTGTGGAAGGAATCATTGTGCTTCCTCCGTCACTGAGCTTGTCCGTGTTGCAATCGATGTAGTGACAGAATGTTTCATTGTTTGCCAATTGATTGTGATGCGATTGAATGCATGGAGTATTATCCTGAAGACTTCTCCTTGGATTTTAGTTGTGGTCTTTAGCATAAGGCAGGCATGCATTCATCAAAGAAAGACTTCTTCCGAGGTTCACATCTTCGTTCCTGCATATAGAACCATGGGAGCTAACAGTAGTTGTCAGTTCTACTCTACAGCCATAATGAAGATGTAGAAAGAAGTCTGAATAATAATGTTTTGGAGATTTGAACTTGATGACCATTTAAAGGGATGGTCGTATCCCGCTAGGTTTGTGATTTGACAAGAAAGGCTTTTTACAGAACAGGCATGACCTGTAGAATTTGCATAAGGGTATAGGGGGATTCTTTGGGATCCTCCTAATCAAGGATACAAAGATTCGACTGTATGTCGAAACGTGTCTCATGCTCTGAGAGTAAAAGAGAGTTTGCTTGCATCGAAGACTGTCAAACCACTATTTGTTGCCGCTGCATGCTGAATGTAGCTGTCATTTTGTGGTCGAGCTGCCGAAGGTCCCCTAATTTTTGCCTAGGTCGCAAGACGCGTGACGACCTAACGGGGTGTTTTGTTTGACATTTCTCTCATTTAGATCTCACCTTTTGCTACGATCATCCGTATTGGGTCTGATCACACCTCTCGATTCCTCTAACTTTTGCCTAGACCGCCCTTTTCGGGTTTTCCGCCTAGCGAGGATTTTGATTCATGCTCTCCTTTTGCCACGGTTCCCCTTTGCGGGATTTTAAACCGTGCCTCTCATTCCCTAATTTTTGCCTAGGTCGCCTCAAAGAGGTTTTCAACCTAGCGGGAAATCCATTCTTTTTCTCTCAGGAAAAATTCAGAGAAAAGGGAAAGAGCAGAAGATGGGAGTACATGAGTTAACGAAATTAAAAGTGTTGGGAACTGTACATGCAAAGAAAGATAAAATGTAATGTGCATTTGAGAAAACATCCGCAGTGGGATAAGAGAAACACCATCACGGATAGTATTTCTTAAGAGCATCAGCATTGACCGGAAGAGCGTTCTCGTTTCCGTCCATATCGTTGAGAATGATTGCCCCTCCGTCAAAGACTTCTTTAACGATGAATGGACCGTCGTACTTGTAAGCGAACTTGCCCCTGGAATCTGGGGCGATGTGTAAAACTTTTGCAAGACGAGGTCGCTGGGGCTGAACTTGCGAGGACGAACTTTTTTGTTGAATGTTCGAGCCATTCTTTGCTGATAGCACTGACCGTGGCAAAGTGCAGTTAGCCGCTTCTCGTCGATGAGATTAAGCTGTTCATAGCGTTGCTTCGCCCATTCTGCTTCCTCGAGTTTGGACTCGGCAAGAACCCTCATGGAGGGAATCTCCACTTCGATTGGAAGAAACGCTTCCATGCCGTAGACCAAAAAATACGGGGTTGCCCCGGTGGATGAGCGGATAGAAGTCCGATATGCCAAGAGTGCAAACGGGAGCATCTCATGCCAGTCCTTGTAATTCACCGTCATTTTTTCGATGATTTTCTTTATATTCTTATTCGCTGCCTCTACCGCACCATTCATTTGTGGACGATATGGAGAGGAATTACGATGTTGGATCCTGAACTGTGCACAGAGCTCGTCAATGAGGTTATTATTCAGGTTCTTGGCATTGTCGGTGATGAGAGTCGCAGGGACCCCGTATCGCGCAATGATGTCGCGTTTGAGGAAGCGAGCCACGGTCTTTGCAGTGACTAACGCAAGGGTGATAGCTTCGATCCACTTGGTGAAGTAATCGATAGCTACCAGTATGAACAAATGTCCATTGGATGCTTTAGGGTTGACTGGACCAATCACGTCCATGCCCCACATTGAAAATGGCCACGGAGCAGCCATTGGATGGAGCTCGTTGGGTGGTGCTCTAATCTGATTCGCGTAGACTTGACACAAGTGACAGTGTCTGACATGGTCGGTCTCCATGGTAGACCAGAAGTACCCGAGTCGCATGAGCTTCT
Organism: Punica granatum; assembly: GCF_007655135.1. Classification (NCBI taxonomy): domain Eukaryota; kingdom Viridiplantae; phylum Streptophyta; class Magnoliopsida; order Myrtales; family Lythraceae; genus Punica; species Punica granatum. The sequence continues at coordinate 20,097,713 of NC_045128.1, forward strand.
TTGCTAGCATGAGTCCATTCATATGAGGTCCGCAATTTCCTTCGTGCACTTCTTCCATGAGGCGTTGTGCCTCATTCTCGTCGACACACCGAAGTAGTGTAGCATTGAATGAACGGCGGTAGAGAGTCTCGCCACTCAGGAAAAAGTGTGCCGCAATGCGGCGTAGAGTCTTCCGGTCATGACGATCGGTGAACGCTGGGAATTGACCTGTTTGCAGCAAGTGCTTGATGTCTGTGTACCACGGTTTGCCGTCAACAGCATCAATTACATCGCAATGGGCAGGGCCCTGAGCAATCTCAAACTCGAGAGGTTATATGAGATTCTCCTTCGTAATGCTCACCATGGATGCGAACGTTGCAAGTGCATCTGCGAACTGGTTCTTCATGCGTGGGGTGTACGCAAATGAGATATCTTTGAAGTTCTCTGTCAACTCTTCGAGGTACTCATGATATGGCACCAACTTTGGATCTTTCGTCTTCCATTGTTTAAGTGTCTAGAAGATTGTGAGCATAGAATCGCCAAACACTTTTAACTCCTTGACTTTGAGGTAGATTGCCGCCTGCAAACCGAGGATACAAGCTTCATATTCGGCTATGTTGTTGGTGCAAGGGAAATCAATCTTCGCTGCAACAGGGAAATGACGCCCCTCAGGGGATATCAGCTCCGCGCCGATACCAGACCCAGTGGAATTGACTGCACCGTCAAAGTACATCTTCCATCCTAGAGTCTCTTCCTCATCACTCACTTGGAGGATCCTTTCATCTGGAAAGTTAGGGTTGATCGGTGTGTCGTCCTCGATCGGAAACTCCGTTAGATGATCTGCAATTGCTTGGCCCTTCATTGACGTGCGTGATACGTATTCGATGTCATACTCCGTCAGTTGGCAACGCCATTTTGCTATGTTCCTCATGGAGGACGGACTGCTGAGTAGATACTTCAAAGGATCTGTCTTTGACAGCAGGCGAACAGTATGGTAGAGAGTGTATTGCCGGAGCCTTTGCATGACCCAAACGAGTGCGCAACACATCTTCTCTATCTCATGGTAGTTGGACTCCCCTTCAGTGAACTTTTTGCTTAAATAATAAATTGCTCGCTCTGCATGAGAGGAATCGTCCTTTTGCCCTAACATTCATCCGATGGATTGTCGGCGTACTGTCAGGTACAGAATGAGAGGACGATCCGGTGAAGGTGGAACCAACACCGGTGGCTGAACTAGGTATGCCTTGACTGTATCAAAAGCTTTCTGACACTCGTCATCCCATTCAACCGCTGCATTTTTGCGAAGCAAACGGAAGAGTGGTTGGCACTTGTCTGTTAAAATTGCAATGAAACGTGCGATGTAATTCAGCCGTCCTAGGAAACTCCTTACTTCGCGCACTGTCAATGGAGGGGGCAATTCCATGATCGCCTTGACTTTGTCGGGATCAACCTCGATGCCCTTTTCGCTGACTACAAACCCTAGCAATTTTCTTGACTTGACGCCGAAAGTGCATTTCGTTGGGTTGAGTCGGAGTTTGTACTTCCTGAGACGATCAAATAGCCGCCTGAGGTTGACAAGATGATCTTCACCTGCTTTGGACTTTGCAATCATGTCGTCAACGTAAGCCTCTATCTCTTTATGCATCATGTCATGAAATAGAGTGACCATTGCCCGCTGATAGGTTGCCCCAGCGTTTTTTAGACCAAAAGGCATGACCTTGTAACAAAACGTACCCCACATCGTGATGAACGTCGTTTTGATCTTATCCTCTTCGGCCATCTGAATCTGATTGTATCCAGAGAAACCATCCATGAAGGAGAATTGTGTGTGGCGTGCTGTATTGTCCACCAAGACGTTGATATGGGGCAGCGGGAAGTTATCCTTAGGACTGGCCTTGTTAAGGTCTCGATAGTCGATGCAGACTCTGACCTTCCCATTCTTCTTTTCCACTGGCACCACGTTAGCTACCCATTCAGAGTAATTGCATACCTCTAAGAATCCCGCATCCACCTGTTTGACGACCTCCTCTTTAATGCGGAGAAGAAGATCAGCTCGTTGACGCCGTAAGTGTTGACGTTTGGGCGGAAATCTTTCAGTGTCGAGTGGGAGGAAATGCTTTACGATCGAGGGGTCCAAACCTGGCATATCGGTATAAGACCAAGCGAAGACCTCTTGATACTCTGACAAGAAATCTATCATCTGGGCTCTCTGTGCGGGGTCGAGATCCGTCCCGATCCTTAGGGTGCGTTGCTCTTCTGTGGTGCCTATGTTGATCTCTTCGGTTGGCTCGATCGAAGTGAGTTGATGGTTTTCAAGACGATGCAAACTCTCTTCTATCTCGGGCACGCGACCGTCCTCGTCAAGTCCTTCCCCGAAGTATATGGGTAGGGACTTTCTGAGGTGTGTTTCGGACGAATTCGAATCGTTGCATCGGTGATTTGGATTCGATTGGAGCCTGGACACGAAAGCGAATTGTTTTAGAAATTAAAGATGCTAGAAGTAAGCATGAGAGAGAGAATCTAGACACAAAAATTCAAAAAGCATGTAGGGATTTTATTAACAAGCCATAACAAAAACCCCTCTTCTGTTGTGTGGCTTATGGCGTTGCCGACACACAGGTAGCATTATATATAAAGACCGTCTTACACATCGGCAACTACGGCCGAGTAGAGCGGAACTGAAGTCCAGTTGGTAAGCTCCTCATCCTCCCGTACAGGGCGGATATGAACCCTGGAAGATGTCTCCTCAGTGACGGCATATATGGTTGGCAAAGCCAAAAACGCTTCAACTGCATCCGAAGAGAAGTCATCTGTTTCAGTGATTGGGCTATCGGAGGTGCCTCCCATGATCTGCGGTGGTGCTGCAAAAAACTGTGAGAGTGGTGGAACCAGAATGCCCCTGAAGAGCTTTTCGTAATGTACAGCAAGGCGGTGTAGATGCTTTCCACGGCGAGACTGCACGATCTCATGACAGGAGGGGCGAAAGCCAAGTCCCCTCCTATTGCGGTATTCCTCCATTTCAATCGGTCGAAGGATTCCCTGTGCACGTGCCCCAAGTCCAGTTCCGGGGACGTAATCGTTCTTCAACAGAACCTTTCCAATCATACGATCGGTTCGTGATGGACCGACTTTTCCGTAGTCTTGGATTACGAAAATCGTGTCGAAAGAGTGAAAGGGAAGATTCTGATCTTCTCCAATGCTGATGTAAGGAACGGCTGTCTCCTTGTAGACTGCGTAATCTTCCTCACCGTTGACAGTGATAAGCTTACCTTCGACGAAGTACTTCAGTTTCTGGTGCAGCGACGAAGGAACAGCGCCGGCGGCGTGAATCCATGGTCTCCCGAGCAAGAGACTGAAAGCATTGGGTATCTCGAGGATCTGAAAGGTGACAGAGAATGAGCAAGGACCCACATCGATCAGGAGATCGATTTCTCCATTCACTTCTCTCCTAGAGCCATCAAAGGCTCGAACAGTGGTCTTGCTTGCACAGATGCGGCTCATGTCCACGTTCATCTGTTTCAGTGTGGAGACGGGGCAAACGTTGAGAGCAGAGGGGCAAGTAAAGTGGTGTACTGCTTGCGTGGACGCGGTTGTGCAACTTTGTCCTGATAAGTTCTGGGGGCTGGAGCACGTTGAACCGACTGAGGAGATCTCGAAGCCGGGGGTCTACCTTGTTGAGCCTGAGCAGGAATATGCTGTTGCAGAAGTTGCGACTGGATAACAATTGGCGGGGTTGGGAAATAAGCCTGCGATGTTTGGTAGGGCTGCACATAATGCACGGGATGTGCATATGCCTGGGGAGTCTGTAATGCAGGAGTATAGTCCACCGAAATCGGCTGTGAAGCCTGATATCCGGAGTTGACGGCGCCAATAGTCATGTCTTTGCTTCTCCTGGAGGTTCCAACAGTCTGCTTCTTTGACGTCTCTCCATCCTTCTTCTTTGATGGGCCTTCGATTCTTCCTAACTTAACACCCATGTCAAGCTTCTTTCCTGCCTCGATCAAGTCTGAGAAGGAGGAAGTATGAGCCAGGAGATGTGAGTAATACGCGCCTCTGAGTGTGGAGTGGAACAGCTGAACTTGTTGTCGCTCAGTGATTGGAGGAATGTGCTTTGCTGCTCTTCCTCTCCATTCCGTTGCGTATGCTTCGAAAGCTTGACCCTCCTTCATCTCTGTCATGCTGAGATTGAGAAGGGTAGGAGGTGTTTCCGCACAAAATCGATACTGGTCGAGGAACTTCTGAGAAAGATCTGTCCATGTAGGGACATCGCCGGCTTTCAGGGTCATAAACCAATCTAGCGCCGATCCCATAAGACTATCTTGGAAAGTCTGAATGACGAATTCCTCATAATCCCAGTATGAGAGCATTTTGCTCTGATAATGACGGAGATGATGCCGAGGGTCTCTGGTCCCGTCATATCTTTTGAACTCTGGAATTTTGATCTTAGGGGGCAGCCGCATGCTTGGAAAGAGATTCCAGTCACTGTCACTGAAATCGAAACGGGGGTTGCCTACTTGGAGGGCTCGAATGGTTTCCTCCATTCTCTTTATTCTCCTCTCCTGTTCATTATCTGCTTCGAGAGGAACGTTTGTCGGTAGAGCTGGAGGGGCAGCCTGAGTAGGCGTGCCCGGTTCAGTGGGAGGAATGTTTAGGGGCGGTGGAGCAGGGTAAGAAAAGCTTATTTGGGGTTGTGGAGTTTGGAAAGGAAATTGGTCTGCAGTGGAAACAGGAGCCTGTGCGATCGTGACCGGAGGAACTGTCGGTGGTGGCACAGTATAGATTGGAGGATGCATTGACACGGTTAGCGGTGGCAGCGCATGCATAGTAGAGTCCGTGGATAAGAAAGCTGCTGGTGGCAACGGAACTGCTGTTGGAGCAGGTGGTGGCGGTAAAGGATCATTGATCGGATGGACTGTTGGTGCAAACGCCATTGCCGAGAAAGATGCGTCTTCAGCCTCCGAAGCAAAGGTTGGAGTGACCATTGGATTTGGATCGACAATTGGTCTATGCTCCAGAGGCGGAGTAAAGCTCGATGAGGCCTGATTCTGATTCCTGAGCATGGCCATGAGCTCAGTCATGTTGGTGGCCATGTTGGCCGCCAAGTGGTTCACCATTCCTTCTAACGCAGTAAAACGTGCGGACTCCACAAGGTTGGACGCCGTCTGTACTGTTGGTGGAGGATGTCCGATAGGGACGCCTGAATGCGCTGTAGATATGTCCGTGAGCATTACAGGTGATGTAACTTGCGTCAGTGGTGTTTGAGAATGTATCGGCGTTGGCGGAGTATCCTGTTCAAGAATGGCGGGTTGTTGGTCTTCTGCCATCCTTACTCGTGCACGAGTCGGATATCGATGGGACGCCAGTTGTTAGTACCTGTATGCGTAAGTGTATGAGTGTACTTATAGTGCTTTGACTATCTTCAAAATATAAATGACAGTATATGAATGCATGAGGTGCATAAGTTTGAAAATACTAATGCCATGACATCAGTTTGATTCATATTCTGTAATTTATAAAGACAGTCTGTTTGAAAAGGAAACATAAACATTAAACCGCCAACTATTACAACCCGTAGCTGAGTGAACGCTGCGTGGGTCCGGTGCGGGGCAAAAGCGTTAACAAACTAAACCTAAGGATGAAAGACCTTGCGAGCTTTTGCCCGCGCTCGGTCCAGCATAGCGCTCAAACGCGCTATCTCCCTGTCTTGGTTCGCTATGCGTGCGCGAATCTGAGCCAACTCGCTCTGAAGCTCTCTGTGATTAGTGAGTTTTGCGCGAATATCCACAAGCTCACAACGGAGTCGATCTCGCTCTTCTCTGATGGACTGCAATTCTGTGCGCATGACTCCTTGGACTGAGCTCTCCGCGTCTGGAATGTCTGCATGCGGTGCTTGAGGAATCCGCGGCAAATGTCGTCGACGAACGGGTGTGAGTCCCTGTGGATGGAATTGCGCCACATATGCTACGGTAGCTGAGAAAGCTCGTTCGTCGTCGGTAGGGTGCTCCGGGAAATAGAGCTCTTGAACGGTGCGCGTGTTCCATAAACGTTGAACTTCTCTAATCCGCAGAACCCTATCTGGAAGTAAAGTTATAATATCCGTCCACATGAAGCGGTGTGGAGTGCGATCTGCCTCTCTAGGAATATCCTGTAAGCCGCCAAGTTGTCTGATGACTCGGGCTGGGAAAACAAGTGTGCTCCCTAAGTGACTGATCAGAGGAAGTCCTATGACTGAAGGGCATCCAATGGTCATGGGTCCACCGGGATTCCAGCGAGCAGCCCACAAAAACTGTGCCGGGGTGAGTCTCTTGAAGAACTGGATCCAATCGGTGTAGTCGCGATCGGAGGGCCGAAACACTTGAAGTAGGCGAGCGATGAGCGAACGCTCGTCAGTGATGTAGGAAAAGGGATGTGATGAGCAGAACGGCCTGACGTGTGCGAGGAGCCAAATCTGAAGAAGATGCGGAGCTCCTCTCATTCTACCACGTCGAACCTCTCGTACATAGTCAAGAGACCGAATGGTCTCAGCCAAGACGACTTCTACATAGCTACGGCCTCCTACCACTTGGAGGATGACTTGGGCAAGTGCCCCGTCTATGAGGTTCGACGAGTGGGGGAATAGGATGGTCCCAAAGATGAGCAAGAGGAACCCGTGACAGGCGTCACGCTGGTACGATTCTCCCCTGGCATTAAGAGAACGAACATGTATGAAGTTTATGAGCCATGCGGTCCTAACGCTATGCTCCCATCCATGCTGAAGCTCAAGACGAATTTCTTCGTCGCGGAGATCTAAGAGGATGGCGAGTCTACTCTGTATCGTGGTGAACTGGTTGGGCGCCACGATGTCGAGGGTCGGCATGGGTCGCTGAATGAGTGCCGCGTACTCCTCTACTGTGGGAGCTAACTCTGACCCCTGAAAACTGAATACGGCCCGCTGAGTGTCCCAAAAACTAATAGCAATTCTGAGTAGGGTCCAGTCAATGGGGGAATCAGCGAGTAATGGCAAGTCTCCTATGATGAGCCGGAGGAATGCACGGTCAACTGGGCGGAATGTATTCCAAAGGCGAGTAATGTCCGCAGATGGCATGATGATGACATCGAGCCTAAGACAGGGATGCGAGCGATCCATCCTTACTTAATGGAGAGATGTTGGTTTAATGTTTATAAACAAACTGATGTAATGTCCTAGGTTGTTTTGAAAACATGCATGCAGTGCAGAAAAGTAAAGTATATCTGTATCTATTACAATGTACATCGCTCATTGTAGAAAAACAACAAAAGGCCCGCCTAAAACAAAACTAGGGGCCGACTCAAAGACCGGACTTTGGGTCGGTTGACGGCATGAGGTTTGTTTTGGTCTAGCATGACGGTCCCTGTTTATGCATGGTTTCAGTGTTCTACTGGGAAAACCACTAACTAGGGATGGGGGCTCCCGATTCAAGGGGATCAATTCCTTGAAATCGAGCGAGGATCTTTGGGGGCCAGTTCGGTGGCGGAGCCAACTCGATCCGTTCCCTTACTCGAAACCTCTGACTAACCTAGCTTCCTAGATTGGTGCCCGTGGGATTTCAGGCATTTGGTACCTAAATCCACTAGAATGATGCAATGCGAGTGCAGAAAAGTAAATGTGCAAGAAAAGTAAATGTACAGAAAGCGATAAATAAACATGCAAGCAAGCAAACGGATCGAGCCTGAATCCACTAAGTATGTCCCCAGTGGAGTCGCCAAGCTGTACGGACCCGAATGTGGACTCTCGTCGGGGCCCGCATTGCGCGCTTTTGGATCGCGCGGCTTGGGAGTGTCCACCTTCCCGTGGGGACGCGTGACGGACACGCGTGAGAGAAGGAGTCACCACTTATCATTTTACGACCCGGAGGTCGAGGGCGGATAAGTTACCCGAGTCTAGGGGTATGGAACACCTAGTTTGTCGTTAAGGCATTGATCTGTGCGGAACCGGAAAATCCGTGTTCGGGGGTTCATGTTACGCGGGGGCCTATATCCCGCACGCCCTTTCGGTACTCTGGTTTGCTAGGCTTGCATTTTTGTTTTATTTACCGCATGAATTAGGCTGCACTCGGCTCACACGTTTTGACACCGTAACTTCGATGAATTAAACGATGTCGGTGGAGAAGCTGAGAGAGAAGTAAACCCGTGTGTCGGGGAATTGGTTCACAATCTTGCGTTACAGTTCATCGAACCATGGAGGTTGAATCCCTGCGTGAACCAGAACCGCGAGTTCTTGGATTTACTTGTATCTGGGCAAGCATTAGACCGATTCGATTAATTCGACTCTCGGACCGTTCGCTCACCGACTGGAATTCTTACAGAATAAATGTACAAAATAAAATCCTTACAATGCTCTCGAAAACAATAAATAAAAATTACAAATGGCCGAATTCCAGTCGACTCGCGTTCGGTTATTATTCCACTCTAACTCACCGTGAGTTTAGGGAAAAAGACCGAAGAACTGAAATTCAATGGACGCTCTCACTGAATAGGGCGTTGGACCCTGTGAGTGTTGATTAGGGCGTTGAACCCTGTGCTCGATGATTAGGGTGTTGGACCCTAATATTATTCGGCCTAGGGATCAAGCTCAACCCGTATGGCAAACAAGTGCGGAAAGATAACACGCAACATGTTAATAACAGACAAGGTGTTTTGTATTTACCGAATGTACGTGGATTAACAAGTTTATTAATCCAAAAGTGTTTTTGCAAGCAAATGCCATATGCTAAGCAATCAAACACGTGCCAATGTTTTAGTATTTTGCTTTTGTTGGAAATTTGGAAAAGAGAATCGAATATCATGTGTGTAGATTGCTTTTATAGTGATTCGGTGTTGTGACACTGAATTACCACTGAATTGATCCAAACTTGTATTTTGACTCTAGATTTGGAACCTAGAGTTCCACCTAACCATTTTCTAAGATTTGGTTAAGTCGAGTGAAATGATTAGTCCGATAACTGTATTTTGATACAGAATACCCAACTGACATCTTAAACTGCGCTAGGATGTCGGCGAATCACGAAATGATGTTCTTGCCCTTGATTTGAAAATTTGTTTTCAGAAAAGGAGAACAACACAATAAGGATTTGAAAGTATGAGGGTTTTGAAAAGGGCATTAACACCGTTTTGTAATTCGTCGACGCGAGTTACAAATTAATGTCCAATTCGTGCAAAGTTATTTAAATGGAATGAATTAACCGTGTGAACGTCCCGATTAACCCGTTCGTGGAATTAATGCTTAAGGTTATTGCCGAATACTTTAATTGTGAAAACGATTCGTGATTCGGCGACCAACACGAATCCGTAAGGATCGAGGATATTTGTCCAATGACCGAAACTACCCTCGTAACCGAATGGACCCGAATGAGTCAACGATACCCGAATCCATGCATGTTTTGTTTTGAAAAGATATGTAATCGATGTTTTAACATGGGAATCGTGGAAATATCGAAATTACACTTTCGTACAATCCGAGAAATGAATTAAACTCGAAATAAGGAAATTATTCTTGATCCAAAAAGGGCCAAGAAGCCCTCGGCTTCACCTTGTCAAAGATGGCCGAATACTCTCATGGCTCGATTCAAATCACAAAGAATTTCCTTGTCTTGGTTTAATCATTTTTCGCATGCTCAAACATCAAACATCATGAATAACACGTTTTGACAAAAGCCGGTATTACCATGATTTGATTAACTCATTTAAACATGCAAACATTCACAAACATGTTATTTAAGGAATCGATAAAATAATACCGGCTTCATGCATGCAAGAACAACAAAATAAACTCGGAAAATAACTTGGATCGGGCTAAGGAGACCAATCTTAACCCGAAAAGAGCAACTCAAGTCTTGGCCATCCCATTTAGAGACTTGGTCGTGAGCTCACTTGCCATTTCCGGGTCGGGATGGTCTTCCAAACAACAATCCAAACCTTTTTCCGACATGCTAGCAAGTTATAAGGTAATACACATGCATAATATAACATAAAATTGCATAAAAGTTAAGTCTTGCAAGTTAAGTATGCATAAAATACCATAGTACTCCATAGCCATGCAAAAATATAAAAAGCCCTAACTCCTTTAAGTCAAGAGTGATTTACCTAGCCTCGGGATACGAGGAAAGAGTCGGGGAAGTGTTCGAGAGTCGGGTGACTCGGTTGAACGCTTGGAAGGATGCTCGGGTGCAAAGGATGCACGTTCGGGGAGCTAGGTGCACGGGGAATGCGGCTGGAATGCACGGGAGGCGCGGGCGTGCGCGCGGCTGGCTCTGGCGGGTCACTATTCACCCGAGAGTAGCGATTTCACCCGAAATGCACTATTTGACCTGAAACAATAATTTAAAGACTTCAAATGGAAAAACCAATTTCACCAATGAACTCCATGGGTCCAAAATGAGTGGGATATGAAGTTTGAGAAATTTTGAGCTTAAGTCGGGATGATGAACATCGGCTTCCGACTTAAGAACTCAAGGCTCTCTTTTGATCTCTTCGATTTTCTTTTCTCTTCCTTCTAAGTGCTGAAGTTTTCTGGTTCTTGAGTGTTCTTGGCTATGGAGTTTGAGAGGATTTCTTGAAAGAGAAAGGTTGGAGAGAGTGTGTAAGAGGAGAAGTGATTATCTTAATCACTTTTGGGCCATTTATAGGCAAAGCTAATGACACAATTAGCAAAAGCAAGTGCTCTTAACCCCCATGCTTAGAAAATATCAAGCCTCATCCTCTTCCATTGCATTAATGAAGAAGAGATAAGACATTGATGAGCATTGATGAGCATTGATGGAGGCTTGAGTGTTGTCTTCAAACTCTTGGATATTTTCAAGCAAGAGTGCAAGTTGGCTTCTTGCATTGAAGAAGAAGAAGAAGCTTCTAGAGTAAAGGGTGACTCATCTTGAATAGCCCGTTGGTCCCACGACCGAAGAGGAGAAACCGGGAAAAAGCTCGGGTCTCGATTGATCGCGCATTCGAAGTTCGTGGTTTGAATTGAATGTCGAATTATCGATATACACGAGGAAATGGATTTAATGAGTCCGAGATTGGCATTTTCCGTGAGAAATTGCCAAATGTCTGTATGAGGCTTGGAAGCCGGTTTTGCTCCTTTTATGCATTCAGAGCGAGGTTACCCACTTCTGACAGCATATCTTGTATCTGCATCCCACGTCGGTCATTTTGACATAAATTGTCAAATTACGTGGGCCCTTGTCCCTTAAGCCGGTAAATACAAATATGGAGCCGGAGATGTCCTAGGAGGCCGAAACTGGATTTCTCAGATTGCTTTCTGAGTTTCTTGGGCGATCCGGAGATTACTGCGATCTCTGTTTGCTGAGATTGGGCCTCTAAGGATATGAAAAGTGCATCTGAGACCCTTAAAGCACTGCTCGAGGGGTCTAGATGAGTTGTGTGATTCATTCCGACAATTCCACATTGAGCCTTGAGAAGGCTAGCATTGTGTAAGGTAAGCATCCGGCATCAAGTTTCCCCAAAGAGGACCTCCGGATATGGATTTTCACTGAAAATGGCCTTTTGTGCCCCTCGGAGGTTACTCGGGAAACCGTGAAGGGTTTTGCTGTCTGTTTTGCCCAATTGCGAATGTCCGCTGGAGTTTTCAGTGCAATGTAGTGTGAACTTCGTTTGCTGTAATTCCATCAGACCAGTCTCCGGTTACGCTCTTCCGAAGAAGGGTATGCCCGTTTTGTCATTCGGAAGTCATTCAGAGTGTCTATATGGCTTCTAAAAGACAATATGAAGCATTGCTCGTGCTCTGTATGATTGAGGGGCATGGCCGCATCTGATATTTGGAATTAACTTTTGTTCGAGAAACCGGCATTTTTGGACTTCCACTGAAAAGTTGTCTGTATACAGAAAGTTGTTCTGTATAGAGCAGATGATTTGCAAAATGCCTTTGGGGACACTTTTCATCTGTTTGGCATTGGAGTGGATTTTTGGGGTCCAATATTGGCTGTCTTCCGATGATCGAGCGAACTATCGGAAAATAGAACTGTTCGTGTGATATACTGAAAATGCCGGTTTTTGATATTATTGAGCTCTCTAGTCACTCTATTACCCTTTGGTGACCCCTGGAGTCCTTCTGTCATATGCATGTGTCATTTGCCCGATTTTGCCGACTTGAGGATGAATAGTGATTTTCTGCTCTGTTAAGTCGTTTTTCTGTATTCTGCTCAGGTTGTGGCTTGGATCATTGCTGATATCATCGTTTGGAAAGGTGAGCCAAAATGGGGTGCTGACAAAGGGAAATGCGTTGGAATAGCACCGGAATACGCTGTAGATGCTGGGGATGATATCACGCGTGTGTCTTCCGGAATGGACTGTGCAGGCATCGGTGGCGCGTCTTGCTCCGAGATAACAGGTTGTTGCTCTTCGACCATTTTTCCGCGTGCCCGAGTAGGGTATCAATGCGACGCCAGTTGTTAGTACCTGTATATGTGTAAGTGTATAAGTGCAATTGTTGTGTGTTAACCATCTTCGAGATGTAAATGACAATATATGAATGCATGAGATGTATGAGTTTAAAAACACTAATGCCATTACATCAGCTTGATTCACGTTTCATAATTTACAAAGGCAGTCTGTTCAAAAGGAAACATAAACATTAAACCGCCAACTGTTACGACCCGTAGCTGAGTGAGCGCTACGCGGGTTCTGTACAGGCAAAAACGCTCAGCAAATGAGCTCAAGGGTGGGAGATCCTGCGCGCTCTTGCCTGCGCTCGATCCAGCGTAGCATTCAAACGCGCTATCTCCCTGTCTTGGCCGGCTACGCGTGCACGAGTTTGAACCAACTCGCTCTGAAGCTCTCTGTGATCAGTGAGTTCTGCACGAATATCCACTAGCTCACAGCGAAGACGATCTCGTTCTGCCCTAATAACCTGCAGCTCTGTGCGCACGACTCCTTGGACTGAGCTCTCTGCATCTGAAATGTCTGCGTGCGATGTCGGCAGCATCTGTGGCATGCGTAGCCGACGAACAGGTGCGAATCCATATGGATGGAACTGCATCACATACGCTGCTGTAGTTGCGAAAGCTCGCTCCTCGTCAGTGGGTTGCTCTGGGAAGTACAGTTCCTGGACGATGCGCGTGCTCCATAAGCGTCGGACCTCTCTAACCCGTAGAATCCTATCCGGGAGTGAAATTGTGGTGTTTGCCCACCTGAAGCGGTGTGAAGTGCGATCTGCCTCTATAGGAATATCTTGTAGCCCGCCGAGTTGTCTGATGACTCGGGATGGAAAGATAAGTGTGCTCCCCAAATGACTGATTAAGGGAAGTCCTATAATCGAAGGACATCCCATGATCATGGGACCGCCAGGATTCCAACGTGTAGTCCATAAAAACTGTGCTGGGGTGAGCTCCTCCATAAACTGCCTCCAGTCGGTGTAGTTACGGTCGGAGGGTCGAAACACATGAAGTAAACGAGCGATGAGTGATCGCTCGTCGGTGATACATGAAAAAGGATGAGATAAGCCGAACGGTCTAATGTGTGCTAGAAGCCAGATCTGAAGCAGATGTGGAGATCCTCTCATCCTGCCCCGTCGATTCTCTGGTACATAGTCAAGAGACCGAATGGTCTCAGCCAAAACGGCTTCCACATAACTATGGCCTCCTACCACTTGGAGGATGACCTGAGCAAGTGCCCCGTCTGTGAGGTTCGACGAGTACGGGAATAGCATAGTTCCGAAGATGAGTAAAAGAAACCCGTGACAAGCGTCCCGCTGATAAGACTCTCCTGTGGCATTCAGAGCACAGGTCTGTATGAAATCTATGAGCCATGTGGTCCTAATGCTGTGCTCCCCTCCATACTGCAGCTCGCAATGAACTTCTTCGTTGCGGAGACCTAAAAGGATGGCTAGTCTGTTCTGTATCGTGGCAAACTGGTTAGGCACCACGATGTCATGAATCGGTGTAGACAGCTGAAGAAGTGTCGCATATTCTTCTACTGTAGGGGCTAACTCTGTCCCATGAAAGCTGAAAACGGCTCGCTGAGTGTCCCAAAAACTAATAGCAGTTCTGAGTATGGTCCAATCAACGGGAGAATCGGCGAGTAATGGTAGGTCTCCTATGAAGAGCCGGAGGAATGCACGGTCTACTGGGCGGAATATGTTCCAAAGGCGAGTAATGTCCGCAGACGGTGTGATGATGACATCCAGCCTAGGACAGGGACGCGGGCAATCCATTCTTACCTAAATGGATAAGATATTGGTTTAATGTTTATAAACAAACTGATGCAATGTCCTAGTTTGTTTTGAAAATATGCATGCAGGTGCAGAAAATAAATTATAGCACGAGTTCTTTACATTATACAACACTCCTTTAGTGAAAATAACAAAAGGCTCGCCTAAAAGAGAAAACTACGAGCCGACTCAAAGACTCAACTTTTGGGTCGGTTGGCGGCGTGAAGGTTATTTTTGGTCCAGCATGACAGTCCCTGTTTATGCATGGTTTCAGTGTTCTACTGGGAAAACCACTAACTAGGGATGGGGGCTCTCGATTCAAGGGCGTCAATTCCTTGAAATCGAGCGAGGATCTTTGGGGGCCGGTTCGGTGGCGGAGCCGACTCGATCCGTTCCCTTACTCGGAACCTCTGACTAACCCAGCTTCCTAAATCGGCGCCCGTGGGATTTCAGGCGAGGTACCTAAATCCACTAGAATGATGCAATGCAAGTGCAGAAAGTAAAGGTGCATAAAGTAGATAAGCGGAAAATTGCAGAAAGCGGTAAATGAACACGCAAGCAAGCAAACGAATCGAGCCTGAACCCACTAAGTATGTCCCCAGTGGAGTCGCCAAGCTGTACGGACCCGAATGTGGACTCTCGTCGGGGCCCGCATTGCGCGCTTTTGGATCGCGCGGCTTGGTCGGAACGTCCACCTTCCCGTGGGGACGCACGTCGGACACGCGTGAGAGAAGGAGTCGCCACTTATCATTTTACGACCCGAAAGTCGAGGGCGGATAAGTTACCCGGGGTCTAGGGGTATGGAACACCTAGTTTGTTGTTAAGGCATTGATCTGTGCGGAACCGGAAAGTCCATGTTTGGGGGTTCATGTTACGTGCGGGCCTATATCCCGCACGCCCTTTCGGTACTCTGGTTTGCTAGGCTTGCATGTTTTATTATTTATCGCGTGAATTAAGCTGCACTCGGCTCGCACGTTTTGACACCGGAGATTCGATGAACCAAACGATGTCGGTTGGGAAGCCGGGAGAGAAGTAAAACTATATGTCAGGGAATTGGTTCACAATCTTGCGTTACAGTTCATCGAACCATGGAGGTTGAATCCCTGCGTGAACCAGAACCACGAAATCTTGGATTTACTTGTGTCTGGGCAAGCATTAAACCGATTCGATTAATTCGACTCTCGGACCGTTCGCTCACCGACTGGAATTCTTACAGAATAAATGCACCAAATAGAATCCTTACAATGCTCTCAAAACAATAAATACAAATTACAAAAGGGTCGAATTCCAGTCGTTTTGCGTTCGGTTATTATTCCACTCTAACTCACCGTGAGTTTAGGGAAAAGACCGAAGAACTGAAATTCAATGGACGCTCTCACTGAATAGGGCGTTGGACCCTGTGAGTGTTGATTAGGGTGTTGGACCCTGTGCTCGATGATTAGGGCGTTGAACCCTAATATTATTCGGCCTAGGGATCAGGCTCGACCCGCATGACAAACAGGTGCGGAAAGATAACACGCAACATGTTAGTAACAAACAAAGTGTTTGTTATTGTCGTGTTTACGTGAATTAACAGATTATTAACCCAGGGGTGTTTTTGCAAGCAAATGCCATATGCTAAACAATCAAACATGTGCCAACGTTTTAGCATTCGGCTTTGTTTTGAGAACTTGACAAAGAGAGTCAAATCTCAGGTGTGTGGATTGCTTTTATAGTTGTTCTGTATTGTGACACTGAATTATCACTGAATTAACCAAACTCGTGTTTTGACTCTAGATTTGGAATCTAGAATTCTTCCTAACCATTATCTAGTGTTTGGTTAGGTCGAGTGAAAGGTTAATCGGCATTTCGCATGTTTTCTGACAGAGATAACCATTCTAGTGACCCGAGTCTATGTTAGGATAACAGAAACTCATCAGTTAGATAAGAAAAGGCTATGCAGATGAACCTGCACCTGAACAGGTAGCCCATTCTTATCTCGTACTGTAGTGTTTCTGTTATGCTAACCCTAAGGGTGTCGCTGAATTGTGAAAAGACGATTTTGCCCTTTATTTGAAAATTGTTCTCAGAAAAGGGGAAAACATCGCAGTGCGGGCCACCTCGGCCTGTAGCCGGTGTCAACCAAATCCCTGGATCATCCAGGGTTGTGCAAGAATCCCGGAAAAGCCAAGGAATCGGTCGATCTACCCGGAAGTGATCTAGAAAGATCTTCTGTATCGTGACCTAAGCTACCTAGAATCAGGTAAAAACTCAAGTTAAGACACAGAAGCCCTTTTTAGACGTCCATGCTATATCGGACCGCGTGTTTTGGGTTTTGAAATTGATAAGTTTGAAAAGGGCACCAACGTCCTTTGACGACCCGTCGACGCGAGTTATCAGTTAATGTCCAATTCGGGTAAACTTTATCAGTGTGAAGTGGGTTTAATCATGTGAGCGTCCCGATTAACCCGTTTGTGGAATTAATGCTTAAGGGTTGTGCCGAATGCATTAATTGTGAAAGCGATTCGTGATTCGACGACCAAGACGATTCCATAAGGATCGAGGATAATTTGGTCCAATGACCGAAACTACCCTTGTAACCGAATGGACCTGAATGAGTCATCGATACTCGAATCCATGCATGCTTCGTTTAAAAGAGTCTTTACATGATACTTTAACATAGGCATCGTAAAGACATTGAAGTAAAAATTCACACCATCCGATAAACGAATTAAACTTGAGATAAGGAACTCATTCTTGACCCAAGGAAGGCCAAGAAGCCCTCGGCTTCATCTTATGAAAGGTGGCCGAAGGTTCTCATGACTCTATCCGAGTCACAAATGATTTCCTAATCGTGGTTTAATTATTTTTCGCATGCTCAAACATCAACCGTGATAAATAGCACTCCTTTTTAACAAAAGCCGGCGTTATCACGATTTGTTTAGCTCATTTAAACATACAAACATTCACAAACGTGTTAATTAAGGAAAATGATAAAATAACACCGGCTTCATGCATGCAATAATGATAAAACAAACTCGGAAACTAACTTGAATAGGCTAAGGAGACCGATCTTAACCCGAAAAGAGCAATTTAAGTCTCAACCCTCTCATTTAGAGAGTTGGCCGAGAATTAATTTGCCATAGTCGGGTCGGGATAGTCTTCTTTACGATGATCCAAGCCCTTTTCCGATATGGTAGCAAGTCATAAGATAGTGCACATGCATAATATAAGATAAAATTGCATAAAAATTAGATCTTGCAAATGAAACATGCATGAAACACCATAATACTCCATAGCCATGCAAAAATATAAAAAGCCCTAACTCCTCTAAGTCGAAAATGTTTTACCTAGCCTCGGAATACGAGGAAAGAGTCGGGGAAGTGTTTGAGAGTCGGGTGACTCGGTGGAACCCTTAAAAGGGTATTCGGGTGCAAGGGTGGACGTGCACGGGCGCGGTCAAGCACGGTGACGGGCGCTGGTGGGCACGATGACGGGCGCGGGTGGCGCTGGTGACGGGAGCTGGTGGCGCTGGTGACGGGCACGGACGCGCTGGGTGACGGGTACGGGCGCGCTGGATGACGAGCACGGACGGGCGCTGGGTGATGGGCGAGGGTGGCGCTGGATGACGGGCGCGGGTGGCGCTGGTGATGGGCACGGGCGTGCCGGTGACGGGCACGGACGGGCGCGGGTGACGGGCACGGGCGTGCTGGATGACGAGCACGGGTGGCGCTGGTGATGGGCACGGGCGTGCTGGTGACGGGCACGGACGGGCGCGAGTGATGGGCACGGGTGTGCTGGATGACGAGCACGGACGGGTGCCGGTGACGGGCGCGGGTGGCGCCGGTGACGGGCGCGGGTGGCGCCGGTGACGGGCGCGGGTGGCGCCGGTGACGGGCACGGGCGTGCTGGTGACGGGCATGGGCGGGCGCGGGTGACGGGCACGGACGGGCGCGGGTGACGGGCACGGGCGTGCTGGATGACGAGCACAGACGGGCGCTGGGTGACGGGCGCGGGTGGCGCTGGTGATGGGCACGGGCGTGCTGGTGACGGGCACGGACGGGCGCGGGTGACGGGCACGGGCGTGCTGGATGACGAGCACGGGTGGCGCTGGTGATGGGCACGGGCGTGCTGGTGATGGGCACGGGCGTGCTGGTGACGGGCACGGACGGGCGTGGGTGATGGGCACGGGCGTGCTGGATGACGAGCACGGACGGGCGCTGGGTGGCGCCGGTGACGGGCGCGGGTGGCGCCGGTGACGGGCACGGGCGTGCTGGTGACGGGCCCGGGCGTGCTGGTGACGGGCACGGACGGGCGCGGGTGACGGGCACGGGCGTGCTGGATGACGAGCACGGACGGGCGCTGGGTGACGGGCGCGGTTGGCGCTGGTGACGGGCACGGGCGGCGCTGGTGACGGGCACGGGCGGCGCGGGTGACGGGCACGGGCGTGCTGGATGACAGGACGCAGGTGGCGCTCGATGACGGACGCTGTGGTGCTTGGTGACAGACGCTGATGACGCTCGGTGACGGATGCGGGTTGCGCTCGGTGACGGACGCGGGTTGCGCTCGGTGACAGACGCTGGTGACGCTCGGTGACGGACGCGGGTTGCGCTCGGTGACGCTCGGTGACGGACGCGGGTTGCGCTCGGTGACGGACGCGGGTTGCGCTCGGTGAAGCTGGTGACGCGTCACTGTTCACCCGAGAGCTCCAACTTCACTCGAAACAACCCAAAACGACTAGCAAACGGCTCCAAACTAAAAAACTGGGTTCAGAAATGGAATCCTTGGGTCCGAAACATGTCGTCTATGAAGTTTGAAGAATTTTGGATATAAGTCGGAATAGTACCCGCTATGGATCCCGACCTAAACTCCAAAGATATTTGGCTTGGTTTTTGGTTTTCATGAAGTTCTTTGCTTGCTGCTGGTTCCTAAGAAGTTGAGAGCATTTTCTAGAGGGAGAAACTAGCATGATCATGTGTGCTTCATGAGTGATTAGCTTAATGACAAGTAGGCAATATATATGTGAAGCTAATGAGCAATTAAGCAAAACAAAGCACCATTAAGGGCCTCATTAGCAAAAGTCGGTTGCCCTAATGGAGATGAGGATGAATGTCCTCCATGTATCTTGATGAGGAAGAGCCAAGAAGCATTAATGGAGGTGTAGTTAATGGCTTGAGTGTTGACTAGAAAGACCAAAGATATTTTGGGCTAGGTGAGGGCAAGAGAGGAAGAGGAAAAGGCCGAAAACTTTGGGGCAAAGGGCGGTTGCCCTTGGGCAGCCCGTGGGTCCCACGGCTTGAAAGGAGAAACCGGGAAAAGACTCGGGTCTCGATTGGTCGCGTATTCGAAGTTCGTGGTTCGAATTGAACGTCGAATTGTCGGTATACGCATGAAAACGGAGTTAATGAGCCCGAGATTGACATTTTCCATTGAGAAATGCCCCGGATGTGTGTGAGGCTCGGAAGCCGATTTTGCCCATTGCAAGTGATCAGGGCGAAGTTGTCCGCTTCTGACAGCATATCTCGTATCTGCCTCTCACGTTGGTCATTTTGACATAAGTTGTCAGACCACGTGAACAATCATCCCTTAAGCCGGTAATGCTAACGTGGGGCCGGAGACGTCCTAGGAGGCCGAGATTGGTTTTCTCAAGATGACTTCTGAGTTGCTTAGGCACTCCAAAGATTACTGTAATCTCTGTTTGTCGAGGTTAGACCTCCAAGGACTTGAAGAGTGTATCTGAGACCTCTAAAGCACTGTTCGAGAGATCTAGATGAGTTGTGTGATTTATTCCGACGATTCCACATTGAGCCTTGAGAAGGCTAACATTGTGTAACGTAAGCATTCGGCGTCAAGTTTCCCCAAAGAGGGCCTCCGGATATGGATTTCCACTGAAAATGGTCATTTCCGCTCCTCGGAGGTTACTCGGGAAACCGTAAAGGGTTTTGCAGTCTGTTTTGCCCAATCGTGAATGTCTGCTAGAGTTTTCTGGGCAATGCGGTATGAACTTCGTTTGCCGTAATTCCATCAGAGCATTCTTCGGCTATGCTCTTCTGAAGAGGGGTATGCTTGTTTTGCCGTTCGGAAGTCATTTGAAGTATCTGTGTAACTTCCAAGAGGCAATCTGAAGCATTGTTCATGCTCTGTGTGCTGATGGGGCATGGCCGCATCTGATATTTGGCATTAACTTTTCTCTGGGAAACCGACATTTTTGGACTTCCACTGAAAAGTTGTCTGTATACAGAAAATTGTTCTGTATAGAGCAGATGATTTGCAAAATGCCTTTGAAGATATTTTCCATCTTTTTGGCACTGATGTGGATTTTTGGAGTCCAATATTTACTATCTTCCGACGACCGAGCGAACTATCGGAAAATAGTACCGTCCGTGTAGTACATTGAAAATGCCGGTTTTGGACATTGTTGATCTCTCTGGTCGCTCTGTTGCCCTTTGGTGACCCGTAGAGTCCTTCTGTCATGTCCATGGGTCATTTACTCAATTTTGCCAACTTGAGGATGAATAGTGATTTCTTGCTCTACCGAGCCGTTTTCTGTGTTCTGCTCAAGTCGTGGCTTGGATCATTGCTAATATCGTTGTTTGGAATGGTGAGCCAAAATGGGGTGCTGACATACGGGCTTCAGCCTAGTAACTTTACTGCTTTCCACGGGCTTCGGCCTAGTAACTTTACTGCTTTCCACGGGCTTCGGCCTAGTAACTTTATTGCTTTCCGGACTTCGCGTCCACTTTACCGTTTTGCACGAGCTTCGGCCTAGTAACTTTACCGTTTTCCACGGGCTTCGGCCTAGTAACTTTACCGTTTTCCACGGGTTTCGGCCTAGTAACTTTACTGCTTTCCACGGGCTTCGGCCTAGTAACTTTACTGCTTTCCACGGGCTTCGGCCTAGTAACTTTACTGCTTTCCACGGGCTTCGCCCTAGTAACTTTATTGCTTTCCGGACTTCGCGTCTACTTTACTGTTTTCCACGGGCTTCGGCCTAGTAACTTTACCGTTTTCCACGGGCTTCGGCCTAGTAACTTTACTGCTTTCCATGGGCTTCGGCCTAGTAACTTTACTGCTTTCCACGGGCTTCGGCCTAGTAACTTTATTGCTTTCCGGACTTCGCGTCCACTTTATCGTTTTCCACGAGCTTCGGCCTAGTAACTTTACCGTTTTTGCACGGGCTTAGGCCTAGTAACTTTACTGCTTTCCACGGGCCTTGGCCCTGCACATGCTGTCGTGCGGGCTTAGACCCCTCACCCGCATTTCGCAATGTTCGCTTCTTAATCAGGTGGTTACCCTATGACAGGTTCGGGCACCTTTGCACATCCCCCCTGAGTATCCAACACGAGGGAACAAACTATTACAGAGAATGATGACAGAAGCGGTCGCTGGGACCAAAAAGGGTGCCTCTCATGATCTTTGGCTACATCCTCTAACCGAGCATGCAACCAAAGAGGGGCAAGCTGTCAGCACCCCATTTTGGCCCACCGGCTTCCCACACGAGGATTCCCGATCGAAGCCCGGGACACTATTCATCACCCTGTAATCAGAGGCAAATAGGCGGGCACGAGGTCACGAGCAATAGGAGAAAAGAGCTAGGCCACTGAGAAAAGCGGAGGAAAGCCATCAGAAGAACGAACGAACAAGGAATTCCCCAAAACGACGGGGCTAGCACTGTGGCACTATTCATCATCGAGTCACCGAAGCACCGAAAGGTGCCCAATATGGGACTCCAAAAATCCCTCTCAGTACCAAAGTGACCAACGACACGTCCGGACGCATTTCCGGGGCAAGCCACATGAGCCGGGACACCCCGACCTCTCGCGGACGCCTTTTCTAACAGAGCTCCCGAGGCCCGCTCCACTGACAAGCAGACGGCCCCCCAAGACGGGCCTACAGGCACCCAGGGATCACCAGAGTCGGGGAACAAGCTTCAGATGACCTTCCGGAACTCGACTCGGTTTCCCGAAGGACGTTTCAGTGATCATGACTGTCTCCCGGCGAGCCTTCGGGGCACTTCCACGGAAAGCAGAGATCACAACGATCCCCGTACATCTCAAGACATCCAGGGAACACTGAGAAAACCCCGGTCAAAAGTCCCTAGGTCTTCCCGGGCCAACGGTCTTCGGCCGGGGACGACGAGCCAACGCTCCCCACTGGGCGTAAGGGTCACCGAAACGGATGTCAAGACGCACAAAGAGCAATCAGGGACCGGGGGACACTAAACTCCGCTCCAAACGTCCAAACAGGGCAAAACCGACTCTCGAGGCGCCGAGTCGCCAGAACGTTCGTTCACATGACGCATGGCGATATTAGGCTCCTTCAAATCCTCGTCATTCAAGCATTCCAAATCTTCAAATTAATTGGACATCGGAGATCAAATGCGAGCTTAATCAAGTTTCATGCATTTTTCGGCTTTTCTCTCAATCGAACGGGACCCACAGCTAAGCCAAGCCGAGCCATCAAGCCGCGGCTCAACCCCAAGCCACGGCTCAACCCTCCAAGCCACGGCTCAACCGCAATTAGCCACGGCTTGCCCCTATGGCCGGCGGCTCCAAGCTCCAAGAGCTCCCCTCCACCACAAATTCAAATTTCCTCTTACACACACTCATATCCATCATCTCCCATCAACTTTCCCTAACTTCCCCTACACTCAACATGACCATTTCCCCATCCTAATCCCCCTCCAATTTTCGGCAGCCACCCTAAGCCAATTCGGCAGCCCCTAAGCCCCCTCTAACCGCAATTAACTTCACTTAACCGAGCCATTAGCATAGCCTATAAAGTCCCATTCTTCATTAACCCTAATCACTTCTTCAACTCCATTCTCTCTCAAGCCAATCTCTCTCCAAAAACCTCTCAAGCTCCAGCCCTCTCCCTCACTTTCGTTCAGCCCATGCCAAGGCCAAAACCGGCCGAAATCGTCGGAAAACCACCCGATTTCCCGGCAACCACCCGACCCGACTTAAGCCAAAAATCACCAAACATCCTAGCCTACATATTTCTCACCCCCTAAATCCATTTCCGGGCTTAGATTTTCGATTGGAGGTCCCCAACACCCCGTTCCAGCCGTGAACATAATCGGGTCCCGAGACCCCTAGCCGCGCGTACCGAGCCACCAACGACGTGCCATTTCACTCCACGACTTCAGCGAGTCGTGCCATCACGTTCAAAGGGTTCCTCACAACCCTCACCCTCCCCCGTGAAGAGGTGGTCACATTCCGAGGGCCGACCGACCGTGCACAACCATCACTCTCCCGTTTCTCTCTTATCGGGTCCACTGATTTTTTACTGGGTTTTCTCTCACATTTTCGGGTTTGTTCAGGCCTTGGCACGCTCAGGTCTACCCACAATCATCTAGATCCGCCTCTTAGGAGTCCAACGAGCCCGACCTTGCACCGTACCGTGACCGGAGCAAGCGTGCCGACCCCGTTTTACCCGACCTACCACGGCTGTCTCCTCTCGGGTCCCTCTACCCGTAGCCTTAACCGGGTCTTGCGACTCTCAAGGCCACCTCCCCGGCTCTTTTCCTCATGCATTGGAGGCTAGGTAACGTCTCTTTGCAATTTAGAGAAGCTAGGATCCTCGATTCTTGTTCGTATGAGACGTTTATATGATTTAAAGAATCGAATGCATGAAAGTTTCCATTTTTCTTTCGGATCTACGTCTCCCATGCATTCCCATGCAACGTGTGTTCGTTATGTGCCTATGTACGACCATGCCATGTTTATATGATGCAAGAACTTGTGTGCCATGACGGGAAATGGCTCGGATCCGGATGGGAGAGGTCCTCTTAGCCATGGTTGAGCCAAGGGACTCACGGCCTAGTCTCTAAGGAGAGACCCGTGAGCTCCCTTGGCTTATCCGGGGCTAGGATGACCTCTCCTCTCCCGAATCGAGTCGATTCCTACGTCCCTTTACCGTTAATCACAAGTAGCATGTTAGCATGACCAAAAACGATCCGAATCGGGGTCGAACAAGTCCTCCCGACCCGTGTGAGTCATGGAAGCTCACAGCCATCCTTGGAGGAATGTGGCCGAAAGCTTCCTTGGACCACATGGGTTCGTGAGGCTTTCTTCAGCCATGAGGCGGGTCGATTCCCGTGTATTACCCGTTACATCACTAGTTGAAATGATATTGTATTGTTGCTCTCATTTAAACGCTTCAGTCGTATGTGTTTGGCATGATTTCATATCGTTGTGACCATGGCTAAAACGTGACTAAACGAAGGGAATAATGTGGGATCTAGGGAGAAGAGCCTTAGAAGGGTTCGGCCATGCCAAGGAACCCACGGCCATCCCCTTTGCAATAGGGGCCGTGAGGCTCCTTGGTGTGCCCGAAGCCTTCGGGCTCTCCTTTCCTCGAGGCCACGTAATTCCCGCACATCCCTTGTAATCCCACCGCGAAATTAGCTAAAATTAAACCGTAATCGTAACATTGCATAATAAGTGTCGAATAATTTCACAAAAGGGAAACGGGACGAATCATTCGGCTAACTAAGTCACTTGGACTAAATAATTGGGTAAATCAATCCTCAATTTGTAAACGCGTCGATGATTTACAGAACGGTGAGAATGCCCTTCTCCATTAAAATTTCACCATTTCAAAATACCGAGTCGCGTAACACGAATAGAATCGATGTCTAGGGAGCACTCACATGTCATGACTCGAGTCCGGGCCCAATTTGAGGTGTCCCGAGTCGGGGCATGCGAGTCCTCCTTAGACTTCTTCGTGTGACGCGATCTCCAATTTATACACGAACATCGCAATTTTAACATCCAAGGGCATAATTGTCATTCCGTAATTCACCGATACCCTAGGCACTAGGAAGTCGGAAACACCTCGATCTATGGAGGGAAAGGGGCAACCCGTCCGGGTACGAGTCTCATTCGCACGGCCCATTCCGTCCACTTTCGGTGTTTCTATCTTCCTATAGTAGATTCGGTGGGGAGCATGTCATTTCAGTTACAAAACACCAAGAATCGGACTAATCATACATCCGACCTAATCAAACACTAGGTAATGGACAGGCGGAATGATAGATTCCAATCTAGAGTCAAGACACGAGTTTGGCTAATTCGGTGAAACCGCAGTGACACTTAACTTAATAAAAGTCATAAAACAAACATACGCATGTAATTGGCTTAGAACCTTATCCTAGCCCGCCCCCTATGTTTGCCTAGGTTAGATGCATTGTATGCCAATCAACCACGGGTAATAACTTATTAAATCACGTATATTCGACTTAATACACCATTTGTCGGTATCCATCGACCATTGTCAGTTGCTTTCTGTATTGTATCAGTTTTATCAGTTTCCTTCTGTTTTATTCTAGCATATGATGATTTATTGCTGTTCGGACCCAAACCCATAGGTCACGTGTTGCACGGGGTCCAACGCCCCCAAATCATCGAACACGAGGTCTAACGCCTCTTAACTCACCGAGCGCGTGCAACCCGAGTGCGGAATGGGATCTAGCCTCGATTCACCGTCACACTCCGAATTCGGCCTATGTGGAAGGCGGATTTGGATTGAGCGCGTGAAACGTGTTTAGATATCACCCGGGAGCTCGATTGGTCCAACGGTTACAGTAGGAACTAATCGGTTCTCCTGCAAACCATCGGCTCAATCGGACCCGACCCCCGGCTCCTTGAGCCCGCGTTGCCTTAATTTGTTTATCGGTTATTCAAAACACACGGTGAACCGGAGCGGAATATTGGCCCAATGCAAACCGATCGGGATCCATTTGTTTCATTCAGTTGTATCCTGAAATTATTCGAGTGTACATTGTGAGGATCTTATTTGTATATTTATTCACATACTTGTAAGGATCCCGATCAGTGAGCAAGAAGTCCGAGTGTCGAGTCAGTTAAGTCGGTCTATCGTCACCAAGGGATGAATAAGCTCGAATAATCATGGTCTCGGTTCGCGCAGGGAATCGACCATCACGGTCCGAAGAACTGTAACGCTAAGATAGCGAACCGATCCCTTGACTCACAAGCCTACTCATCCTTCGGATTCTTGGCCCAATTCAATTGATTCATCGATTTTACGGTGTCAAAACGGGCGAGTCGAGTGCGACCCTAAATCACGCGGTAAATAAACAAAATGGCAAGCCTAGCAAGCTAGAGTACCGAAAGGGCGTGCGGGATATAGGCCCGCACGTAATAGAACCCCCGAATTCGGAATTTTCGGTTCCGTATGACCATTGCCTTAGCATTTAGGTATACCCCGTACCCCTAGACCCGGGTAACTTACCGGCCCTCGACCTTCGGGTCGTAAAATGGCAAGTGGGGACTCCTTCTCACGTGCGTCCGTCGCGCGTCCCCGGGAAGGTGGACACTCCCAAGCCGTGTTTGCTTAGGCGCGCGCATGCGTGCCCTGACGAGATGAAATTCGGGTGCGCACAACCGTCACACTCCAAATATGGCCTATGTGGAAGGCAATTTGGATTGGATGCGTGAAACGTGTTTAGATATCACCCGGGAGCTTGATTGGTCCAACGGTTACAGTGGGAACTAATCGGTTCTCCTGCAAACCATCGGTTCAATCGGACCCGACCCCCGGCTCCTTGAGCCCGCGTTGCCTTAATTTGGTTATCGGTTATTCAAAACACACGGTAAGCCGGAGCGGAATATTGGCCCAATGCAAACCGATCGGGATCCATTTATTTCATTCAGTTGTATTCTGTAATTATTCGAGTGTACATTGTGAGGATCTTATTTGTACATCTATTCATTCATTTGTAAGGATCCCTGATCGGCAAGCAAGAGGCTCGAGTGCCGAACCGGTCAAGTTGGTCTATTATTACCAAGAGATGAGTAAGCTCGAATACTCGCGGTTTCGATTCGCGCATGGAATTGACCATCACGGTTCGATGAACTGTAACGCTAAGATAGTGAACCGATTCCTCGATGCACAAGCCTACTCATCTTTCGGATTCTTGGCCCAACCTGATCAATTCATCGACTTTACGGTGTCAAAACGGGCGAGTCAAGTGCAACCCTAAATCACGCGTTAAATAAACAAAAACGGCAAGCCTAGCAAACTAGAGTACCGAAAGGACATGCGAGGTATAGGCCTGCACGTAATAGAACCCCCGAATTCGGAATTTTCGGTTCCGCATGACCATTGCCTTAGCATTTAGGTGTACTTCGTACCCCTAGACCTGGGCGACTCAACGGCCCTCGACCTACGGGTCGTAAACAGTAAGTGGCGACTCCTTCTCACGCGTGTCCGTCGCGCGTCCCCGGGAAGGTGGACACTCCCAAGCTGACGTTGCATAGGCATCGCGCATGCGTGCCCCGACGAGATTAAATTCGGGTGCGTACATTTACGTTAAGCACATTTATTTCACGCACATTTATTTTACGCACTTGCATCGCATCATTCTAGTGGGTTTCTAGGTACCTTGTCCGAAATCCCACGAGCGCCTAAATAGGAAGCTAGGTTAGTCAGAGGTTCCGAGTAAGGGAACGGATCGAGTCGGCTATGCCACCGAACCGGCCCCCAAAGATCCTCGCTCGATTTCAAAGAATTCACACCCTTGAGTCGGGAGCCTCCCATCCATAGATAGCACGGTCCCTGTAGCACCGAACCATGCATCGTATTATGCCTCCATGCAAGCCTTCAACCCGACTCCGACAACAGTCTATCGAGTCGGCCTGCGAGCCATTTGAGTTTTTTCCATTTCAAGAGCGATGTACATGTAATTTCTATTAAGCCGTGGGCATTTACTTTCTTCGTATACATGCATCATGCAGTTTTCAAAAATTAGGATGTCATTCATGTTGACGAGTCCTAAACGGATTTTCCTGTCGTCTTGGTAAGGGACGCCTTGCTCGGCCTCCTGTCCGCGCCTCGACAAAGTCCGCCAACACACGAGGACCTTACCGACCCGCCACAGAACGCGAATGGTGTATATTCTGAGACAACATGATCGACCTCATCAACACTAGGTTCGATCACCGAGAGGTCGCTGAGAGATGAAGAACTCGCCGGCCAACCACCTTAGAGGGAGCTCTCCCAAACCCGTGCCAAGATGCAGAGATGCGGTCAGGAGCTCGCTTAAGCCAACGCCGCCCGGGAGAGGTCTAGGAAGAGGGCTCGAGGAGGCCCACACATGCACTCTAGGATAGATATCTCCGCAAGGCCCTCGCTTGGAACTAGGGGAGGCAATTCGTATCGTGTCGTGTCTAAACGAATTCGTGTAATCGAAGTCATAACCCATACACGACACGATTAATGAACAGGTCAGGTATGTACACGACACGGTTATATCCGTGTCAACCCGTACACGACACGTTTAAACCCGTTGATTGAAACGTGTCATACACGTATACACGACACGATTATAACCGATACATGGACACGTTAACACGACATATTTATCCGATCAACCCGTTTATCCGAACACCGTTTACTCGTACACGTTTACATTACCAAAATAAGTACACTGGAGTTAGTAGTTAAGAACAACGTAATGTTTATAGCCTCTTGTGCGCACTCGAATTTCGTCTCGTCGGGGCACGCGTGCGCGCGCCTAAGCAACGCGGCTTGGGAGTATCCACCTTCCCGGGGACGCGCGACGGATGTACGTGAGAAGGAGTCGCCACTTGCCATTTTATGACCCGGAGGTCGAGGGCCAGCAAGTTACCCGGGTCTAGGGGTACAGGGTACACCTAATTACTAAGGCATGTGGTCTACGAAACCCGAGGTTCCGAATTCGGGGGTTCTGTTACATGCGAGCCTATATCTTGCACGCCCTATCGGTACTCTAGCTTGTCGAAGTTTGCCTTTTTAATTTAATTCCCGCTTAATTAAGTTCCGCTCATCTTACTCGTTTTGACACCATAAATTCGAAGAAACACTCCAACCGTCTACTCTCCGACCGGAATTCTTACATGAATAAATGTACAACATAAATCCTTACTTTGTTCTCTCAAATAAATAAAATACAAATTACAACAATTGAATCCCGGTCGGCTCGCGTTCAGTTATTATTCCACTCGTGGCTCACCATGTAGTTTGAGTAGCCGAAACCGAAATTAAAGCAACGCGGGCTCAGAGAGCCGGGGGTCGGGTCCAACCGGACCAACGGATGGCGAAAGAATCATGTGACTCTCTAGATAGCCGTAGGATCGGTCAAGTTTCCGGGTCATGTCCGGTTGCGACTTACTTACTCGATCTGAGTCGTCTTCCACGTAGACACTACTAGGAGCGAAGCAGTAAGTCGAAACAGGACCCGATTCTGCACTCGGGTCGCGCGCGCTAGGTGTGTGGGGGCGTTGGACCCCGTGATTGACGAAAGAGGGTGTTGGACCCTGTGTATATCGTATTCCTAGGGATCCGGGCTCGACTTGCACTAAATAAACAGAAAACAGAGAGTTGTGTCTTTTAATGTCGTGTTTACGTGATTAGCCAATTCGTGCGGGATTTCGATCAAAAGCGTATCTAATTATTCACATGTGCATATGAACAAGCAAAATCAGTTACGGCAGAATTTAATTTTGTCAATTCTAAGTCCAAATAATTAATTAAACCAATTTTGATGTATTTAATCGATTTAATTCTCTTAAAGCCGAGTGAACATGAGATTGGTTCGTGTGAATTCGTTCTCGCTTCAAACAACCGGTTTTAATGTCGAGTAATTAAAAATGTTCCAATTCATGCTTTCGTTGGTTTAATTAAAACACAATTATTTTTTTTTGTTCCATTTTTCCTATTTCTCAATTTTTAATTTTTTTAACACGACAATCACAAATTATCACCGCAATTATCGAATTTATTCATAAATTGAGTCCTACGCATGCCACTAAGTCGAAATAATATACCTAGTCTCGGTTTAAGTCGGAAAACAGTGCGGTTGGACCAAATTGGAGGCAGTCTAAACAGTGCAGACCGGCTGGACAGGAGCTAGGTCGGCGAGCTGGGCCGAACGGACGGGTGTTGGGCCGAGCGCGGCGAGCAAGGCCGAACGCGCGGGCGCTGGGCCACGAAGGGGATTGGGCCGCAGGGGAAGCAACTGGGCCAGGAGCACGGCGAGCTGGGCCGGGCGCGCTGGAACTGGGCCGAATCTGCGGGTGAGACGGAGCGGGTAGAACGTCGGATCGGTTCGGACCGTCTCTGCCAGACTGGACTGGGCCGAACGGACTGGGCCGAATCGGCTGGGCTGGACCTGTGCAAAACAGAGAAAGATGGGCCGAGCCCGTGAGAGAGAGTGATCGGAGAAGATGAAGTCAGGCGGAGGAAAGGAGTCCGACGGCCGCGAACGGCGATTCCCGCCTCTGGGCGCCTCGGCGATGGCACGGGAGGTGGCGACGAGCACTGCTTGGGCTACACCGTGCTTGAGGGAAGCGTCACGAGGCTCGGATCGGTTGGGATCGAGGAGATTTTCAGGATTTTAGCGAGGTGTTCGAGTTTTCCGGCGATGGGTTTTCGGGGCTTAATCGCCGGAAATCCGGGAGGATCGAGAGGAGGAAATGAAGGGGTTTTGTTCGGGGTGAGATCGCGAGTTTTTTTTCCGGGGAGAAATCAGAGCGGTATCGAGAGATCTTCGAGCGTGTGTCCGCCATTTGAGAGTCAGGGGTCCCGGGTTTTTGTGCGGGATTGAGCCGGAGAGAGAGGGAAAGCGGCATGGGAGCGTGCAGGGGAAGCGAGCGTGTTAGTGGTGGCAGGCAGTCGCGGTAGGTGGGCGACCGCGGTGTGTCGGAGATGACAGAGGGACTTCAGTGAAAGAAGGGGAGAAGAAGAGGGGGGAGAAGAGAAGAGAAGGAAAGAATGGCGGGGCGGAAAGGAAGAGGAAGAAAAGAAGAGGGGGCGAAGTGGAAAGAAATAAAGAGCAGGGGCAAAAATGAAAGGGTCAGAAAGTTTTGACCCGCGTCAGAAATTCTGACGGGTGTTAGATCGGTCTGATGCCGATCTGACCGGTCTGACGCGATCTAACCGGTCTGACGCGATCTGACCGGTTTGCCCCTTTGAGAGATTTTTTTTTTCAAATTAAATAAAAAAATGCTATCCTTTTGTTATGGTGGACCAAAATGGGGGTGCAGACAGTTTGCCCCTCTTTGGTTGCGTGCTCGGATAGAGGATGCAGCCAAAGATCATGAGAAGCACCCCATCGGGTTCCGGCGACTGTCTTGATTCCCTCCTAGTAGCCACTTGTTCTCTTGTTTCGGATGTGTGGGAGAGAATTGTGCAAGAGCATGGACCCTGCAGAATAGTAATGATGGGACTCGGCCCTACATAAGGATAAAGGTGAGACTCGGCCCCACCGAATGTTGGAGATGGGACTTGGCATTACAGAATAGCGATGATGGGACTCGGCCCTGCAGACAAGTAACGATGGGACTCGGTTCTGCAAAATAGTGAAGATGGGACTCGGCCCTATAGAAGAGTGAATATGGGACTTGGCCCTGCATAAAAGTAAAGTGGGACTCGGCCCTGTAGAAAGGTGAAGATGGGACTCGGCCTGCATAAAAGTAAAGTGGGATTCGGCCCTGCAGAAAGGTGAAGATGGGACTCGGCCTTGCAGAAAAGTAAAGGTGGGACTCGGCCCTGCAGAAAGGTGAAGATGAGACTCGGCCCTGTAAAAAAGTAAAAATGGGACTCGGCCCTGCAGAAAAGTACTGATGGGACTCGGCCCTGCATAAGAGTAAAGATGGGACTCGGCCCTGCAGAAAAGTAAAAATGGGACTTGGCCCTACAGAATAGTGGTGGTGGGACTTGGCTCTGCATAAAAGCAAAGATGGGACTCGGCCCTGCAGAAAAGTAAAGATGGGACTCGGCCCTGCATAAAAGTGAAGACGGAACTCGGCCCTGCAGAAAAGTAAAGATGAGACTTGGCCCTGCAGAATAGTGGTGATGGGACTCAGCCCTGAAGAAAAGTAAAGACGGGACTCGGCCCTGCATAAAGTAAAGATGGGACTCGGCCCTGCAGAAAAGCAAAGATGGGACTTGGCCCTGCATAAAAGCAAAGATGGGACTCGGCCCTGCAGAAAAGTAAAGATGGGACTCGGCCCTGCATAAAAGTGAAGACGTTGTGGGTTGGACCGGCTGTTAGGATCACGATTCATTTTGTGATGTGGAACTCAAGCTTTGAGAGTGAGCGCCTACGTATCCTGTGAGACCGGGAATCAGAGTCTGCCATAGTTCCTACCGCTTGGTATCTGTGATCCTGACATCATTAGCAAGTCATAGTGAGTTACTAAAGATGTATAGGCGTATCAATGCTATGAAGATAACGTCATTGTGACGCACGATGCTTCAGTTTTGGGTCCCCTGGGTGACCCGTGAAGAATTTTGCTTTGACAAATACGATTGGATCCCGCTTTCGAAGGCCTTGATGTGAGGCCTTCAGGGGTTTTTGCTAGCCATGCATGGGTATATTAAGACGTCCTCAGTGATGCCCTAGCGACCTACGGACTGTTCGACGCGCTCATCGGTTTAGGACCCTTCTCGTCAGGGTAGCGCAGGGCGGCTGCGTTTGTGACCCGCATGGGGAGTTCTATGCAAATTTGATCGGACCTCAGTCTAGTCATCCCAAAGTGTTATGACTAGACTCCTGGAAAGGAATGTCTGGGATTTTGGCTCTGTAGTAGCCGATTGCAGGGTGGCTATGACCCCTTTAGCTGCTTATGGACAGAGAGAAAAGAGAAAGCATGGAGAGCACGTTGTCCCAGGCTAAAAGGATACACGGGTTCACGCCTGCAGCGAGATGTACCCCCCATTTTGTCTTTTCGCGGTGTGGGCTGCGCCAAACTACTCGGATGGTGTGCTCGGTTACCCACCATGCCTGGGGAAGAATCCGTCTTGGAAAGTTGAATTGTGTTGAAGAGTCGATCGGGGATCACATTGGAGTAGATAACCTAGCCATTTCCCTTGGGGATCCCTGGTCCGCACAGCGTGCGAGAGCCTAGGGTGACTGTTTTGTTTATCTCTCGTTTTACTCTCCTTTTATTACGGTCACCCACCTCAGGGCCGTACCTCTCAACCTAAAGGGGATGAACTCTCCTTTTGCCACGGCCGCCCACAAGGGGTTTCCAGTCGTACCTCTCATTTGCCCTAACTTTTGCCTAAGCCGCCCCTAAGAGGGGTTTTTGACCTAGCGGGCTCGATTCTTTCGTCTCTCGAGCTTGCAAAGGCATATGATTCGAAGGACTCGACCTCCGAGTGCATTGCGTCTTGTCTCCGTCGAGGAGTTGTGTCTGCCGCTCCCTCTCCCTCTTTTTTTTTTTGTCGGGGTTTGTTGATTTCTTCTTCGAATTGGCGGTGCCGGAGTTTTATATCTCTGCGGTGCCTTGTTTTGTTCATTGGCGGGTTTTTTTTTTCGCGTCTTTTCTCTCTCTCTTCATTGGCGGGCTTTTCCCCGCTTCTTTTCACTCTTTTTTTTTCGCAATTGGGGTTTGTTTTGTGCTCCGTGTAATTGTTGGAAGCTCCTCGACTTTGCGTTGCGTGGTTGCTTTGGTGTGCTTCACCATGTGGAGACTTGTTGCGTGTTATTGACCAAATCCCATTTTGTGAGGGCCGGCTTTCTTGGAAGCTTGACTCTTATGCACTCGGAAGCCGAACTTCGTGTCATTTGCCCTTGCAAGCATTACAAGTGAACTTCCCCTATTGTCTAAGAAAAGAAAATGTGGGACTGCTCCGTGAATAAACAACTGATGTTGCCCCTGTACGAATGTTAGACGGGGATGCCCTGGTCTTCATTTGTTAAACTGGCCCGTGGCAGGCTCCTGGTGCGATGTCCCCGATCGTTTCTTGCTGTTCTTTACGGTGCGTGTCTCTCGGAGGGTGCACGCTGTTGAAGTTGTAGGATGTTCGAGGAAGACGGTCGCATTGATGCTGTGTGATTCGCTCGATTGTCCTCGTCTTTGGCTTCGTAGGGGGGTACCTCATGGTCGGACCCTTTCCCTATCGAAGTAAGAGGGTGAAGGGCCCGATAGAGTTCTCGAGGAGGTGTGAACTCGCGCATCGCTCTTTGCCTGTAACCTGCGTGTCCTTGTGAAATACGACAAAGAAAGTGATGTATCAGGCAATTATGCGGAGGAATGTGTGGTAAGAAATGTGGAGCGGACCCATGGGAAATCCCTTCGTCCATCGCGTGGCCATGGGTGCCACGCGTGGGGGTCATTCGTTCCCGGGAAACTAGTTATCACCACACTGGAGTGGTTAGAAGGTGGCCGGGGGCCGCATGAGTGTACCTTTCTCCGGCATGGGTAGGTAAACGCAGCCGTCCTAAAGATCGAGGAGCCGGGTCCCACGGGGACATGCGAATCGAACAGGTTCGAAAGAACCAATAGGGCGTCCTGAGAACTGTCCTAATGCCCTTTTCTAGCCAGGAGTCCGTCCGGGAATGCATTCAAATAAACGTAAAGAGCGAGTTTAGGGAGGAATGTGTGTTTGCAAGGCGCATGGTTCCCCTTCTGTTGGTTAGTATCCACCGCGGTGGGTGGGTTGGCATCTCAAAAGCGCAACTCGGAATAACACAAGTCACTGTGTCGGTTGGTTGCGTTTGAGTGGAACCTAGCAATGAAAATAATTATTTTCAGCAGGCGAAAGTGCTTGAAATAAATGAGGAGAAAGAATGTACAGATACGACGATTTCAAAAACATGTGAAGGTATTTTCATTAAGATCGGCATCTGCGTTACAACAAAAAAAATCACTCTTCCGCCGTGTGGCTTATAGTTTCGACTGCACGTAAGGAACGTTTTATGTAGGTAGTCTCATGGGAAAATCAACTTTTCCTCTTCGGCCTTGTCCTTGTCCCTAGGGAAAATATCGATCAGATTGATAGCCGCGTCAGAGCTTGATCCATGGTCGGGGAGGGAGTTAGCTTGGACATTTGGTGGCTTGACTTCATTGAAAGAGAGCCGGTTCTTCTCAATCATCTCCTGCAATTTGCCTCGGAGGGTATAACAATCGTCCGTAGTGTGCCCCAGAGCGCCCATATGGTATTCACAATGGAGATTCTGATCCTGATTCGTGGGATTGAACTGAGGATGAGGGGCCACGGGTCTAATTTCCTTAGCTGCCAAAAGTTGGCAATGGACTTGTGACTGGGGAACCGGCAAAGGTGGGTATTGCAGACGCGTCCTAGCTTGTCCTCCTTGTCGAGGTTGCAAAGTTGGGGCTCGTTGAGCCGATGGCGGAACTCCTAAAGTTAAGGGCCTATTTGGAGATGCCTAGTGAGGGGTAGGCGCGTAATTATGATCGTATGGTTGCGGGGCCCGTGGCGGAGGATAAACCGGTGGCGTCGAGTAGTTAATCGGCAGGGCCGGGTATTGCTGCTGGTACTACATGGGGGTTTGGCGTCCAAGGCTGACGGCATTAACGGACGCGTCTCTGCCCTTTTTGTTACTCGTTGGTGATGGCGCAGTAGTGGCATTCTTTGATGACTGCCCCTCTATTCCGGTCGATCCTTCTATCTTCCCAAGCTTGATGCCCATGTCAAGTTTCTTCCCAGCGTCGATCAGACTGGAGAATGAGGAAGTATGGGCCAATAGGTGCAAGTAGTAGGCCCCTGTGAGAGTGGAGTGAAATAACTGGATCTGCTGCGCTTCACTGATCGGGGGGACATGCTTCCCCGCCCTAGCACGCCACTTCACTGCGTAGGCCTGGAAGCCCTGGTCCTCGACCATCTCCATTGTACTGAGCTCCAACAAGGTCGGGGGCGTCTCTGCACAGTACTTGTACTGGTCGATAAATTTGCCCGATAGGTCCGCCCATGTAGGGATATCCGCGGCTTTCAGTGACATGTACCAGTCAAGAGCCGCTCCCGCCAAACTGTCTTGGAACGTGTGGATGACGAACTCTTCGTAGTCCCAGTACTGCAGCATCTTTCCCCTGTAGTGATGGAGATGGTGACGAGGGTCGGTCGTGCCATGGTACCTCTGGAATTCAGGCACCTTAATCTTCGGGAGTAGCCGCATACCCGGGAAAAGACTCCAATCGCCATCGCCGGCATCTAGGCGGGAGTCACCTGATTGTAGGGCTTTGATGTTCTCTTCCATCTTCTTCAATCTCTACTCCTGCTCGGCCTCCGTCTCTAGGAGACAGTTTGTTGGTGGAGCTGCGAAGGCCGCCTGAGTTGGCGTGTTTGGTTCAGAGACAGGGATATTTATGGGAGGTGGTGCTGGGTAGGAGAAGCTGATATGGGGTTGTGGAGCTTGGAATGTGAGAGGCTCGGATGTATAAACAGGAGCGTGGGGGTTTGGTACCGGGAAGACCATCGGCGGAGGAGCTGCGTAAACAGGAGCTGGAATCGGTATGGACATCGGCGGCGGTTCAAGAGTGGTCGAGTCCAACGGTGGAAGAGGAATGGCCGCCGAGAGAGTCACTGATGGCGGAGGGACATTGGCTGGGTGGTCCGTCGGTGCGTGTATTGCAAGTGCTTCAATACCTTCCGGAGCATGGGTCGGCGGGACCCAAGGGTTTGGGTCGACCATTGGCCCGTACCCTGGAGGCGAAGTAAAGTTCGAGGAGGTGCGGTTTGGAGCTCTGAGCAGGGCCATGAGCTCGGCAATGTTGGCAGCCATCTGATTGACCGTGCCCTTCAGTGTGGAAATGTCGCCTTCCAGTGCGACGATGCGGGCCGCACCCTCAGTAGAGGTGGACCGTGCTTGGGCTTCCGGCGATGGGACTAGTAGCGGAACTTCTCCCGGGTGTGCCGGGGGCGCGCCCACAAGGGTTGGTGGTGGCGGTGCATGAGTCATGGGCGGTTGAGAATAGACCGGCGTCGGTGGAGTGCTTTCCTCGAAACTAGCGGGTTGGTTGTTTTGTGCCATCCTCAATTGCCGACGAGTAGGATAACGATGTGGCGCCAATTATGGTTACCTGCGTCCCACAAGTTTGTAAGTTGCAACGCGAACGAGTTTTGCTAATTATATAAATGTACAGAACAATAAATAGAGAGATGCGGTGTATGAGATGCATGAAATTTGAAAGCTAATGCCGTTATTCGCAATGATCCACAGGGTTCGAAAACACAATGTAATTTTGAAAAACAAGCCCTAAATCGATCTTCCACCGCGCTCGGGGCGCGAGTGACCACCTCCGTGGAAAGCACCGGCTCCAGGTGAGGGCCTGGTGGAGATGTCCGTCCTAAGGTGCATGTGAAGACTTCCATAAGCCCTCTTCCTAGACCTCTCCAGGGAGATGTTCGCTCAAGCGAGCTCCTGATCGTGTCTCTGTAGCTTGGTGCGGGTCCGGGAGCTCCCTCCAGAAGTCACGGTTAGTCGGTGAGTTCCTCATCTTTCTCAGCAGCTTACCGGCGAAGGTGATCGATTCTCCTGTTGGAGAAAATACCATGATGGTTGTGCCTGGAGTGAGGGATGTCCTAGCAAGTGTGTCAATCTTGATTTGCGAAGACTCGGTGGGATCCTCGTGTGCTGACGGACTTTGTCGAGACGCGAATCAAGAGACCAAGTGCGGTATCCCTTACCAAGATGAGAGGAAGATCAACTCAAGACTCATAAATGTGAATGGCATCCTAATTTTGAAAATTTACATGATGCATGTTTGCGAAAATGCAAATGCCCACAGCTTAATTCATGTTACAAGGTATATCGCTCTTGAAATAGAAAACACTCAAGTGGCACGCAGGCCGACTCAATGGACTGTTGTTGAAGTCAGGTTGGAGGATGGCATGGAGTTCCTGCAGAATGTATGGTTTTAGTGCTACAGGGACCGTGCTACGTAAGGATGGGGGCTCCCGACTCAAGGGTATCAATTCCTTGAAATCGAGCGGGGATCTTTGGGGGCCTAATCGACGGTCCAACCGTGCGACGTACCCTTACTCGGAACCCCTATCTAACCTGTGTTTCCTAATATCGGTCGTGGGACGCGACCCGTAGGTACCTGAAGCTAGAATGATATGCAATGCGTGTGCAAGAAATAAATGTGCATAAAGTATACAAGCGAAAAAATTACGGAAAACGGTAAATAAACAAGCAAACAAAGCAAGCGGGAATGAGTCCGAACCCTCTAAAATGTCCCCAGTGGAGTCGCCAAGCTGGGCACGCGTGCGCGCGCCTAAGCAACGCGGCTTGGGAGTGTCCACCTTCCCGGGGACGCGCGACGGACGCACGTGAGAAGGAGTCGCCACTTGCCAATTTACGACCCGAAAGTCGAGGGCCGGCAAGTTACCCGGGTCTAGGGGTACGAGGTACACCTAATTGCTAAGGCATGTGGTCTACGAAACCCGAGGTTCCGAATTCGGGGGTTCTGTTACATGCGAGCCTATATTTCGCAAGCCCTATCGGTACTCTAGTTTGTCTAAGTTTGCCGTTTTAATTTAATTACCGCTTAATTAAGTTTCGCTCATCTTACGCTATTTGACACCGTAAATTCGAAGAAACACTCCAACCGTCTACTCTCCGACCGGAATTCTTACATGAATAAATCTA
This sequence comes from Punica granatum, assembly GCF_007655135.1. NCBI lineage: Eukaryota > Viridiplantae > Streptophyta > Magnoliopsida > Myrtales > Lythraceae > Punica > Punica granatum. The sequence goes on from NC_045128.1 coordinate 20,136,253, forward strand.
CAACATAAATCCTTACTTTGTTCTCTCAAATAAATAAATTACAAATTACAACAATTGAATCCCGGTCGGTTCGCGTTCAGTTATTATTCCACTCGTGGCTCACCGTGTGGTTTGAGTAACCGAAACCGAAATTAAAGCAACGCGGGCTCAGAGAGCCGAGGGTCGGGTCCAACCGGACCAACAGACGGCGAAACAATCATGTGACTCTCTTGATAGCCGTAGGATCGGTCGAGCTCCCAGGTCATGTCCGGCCGCGACTTACTTACTCGATCCGAGTCATCTTCTAGGTAGACACTACTAGGAGCGAAGTAGTAAGTCGAAACAGGACCCGATTCCGCACTCAGGTCGCGCGCGCTAGGTGTGTGGGGGCGTTGGACCTCGTGATTGACAAAAGAGGGTGTTGGACCCTGTGTATATCGTATTCCTAGGGATCCAGGTTCGACTTGCAATAAATAAACAGAAAACAGAGAGTTGTGTCTTTTAATGTCGTGTTTACGTGATTAGCCAATTCGTGCTAGATTTCGATCAAAAGCGTATCTAATTATTCACATGTGCATATGAACAAGCAAAATCAGTCACGGCGGAATTTAATTTTGTCAATTTTAAGTCCGAATAATTAATTAAACCAATTTTGATGTATTTAATCGATTTAATTCTCTTAAAGCCGAGTGAACATGAGATTGGTTCGTGTGAATTCGTTCTCGCTTCAAACAACCGGTTTTAATGTCGAGTAATTAAAAATGTTCCAATTCGTGCTTTCGTCGGTTTAATTAAAACACAATTATTTATTTTATTTTATTTGTTCCATTTTTCCTATTTCTCAATTTTTAATTTTTTTAACAAGACAATCACAAATTATCACCGTAATTATCGAATTTATTCATAAATTGAGTCCTACGCGTGCCACTAAGTCGGAATAATGTACCTAGTCTCGGTTTAAGTCGGAAAACAGTGCGGTTGGACCGGATTGGAGGCGGTCTGAACAGTGCATACCGGCTGGACAGGAGCTGGGCCGGCGAGCTGGGCCGAACGGACGGGTGCTGGGCCGGGCGCGGCGAACTGGGCCGAATGCGCGGGCGCTGGGCCGCGAATGGGATTGGGCCGTAGGAGGGAGTTGGGCCACTGGGGAAGCAGCTGGGCTGGGAGCACGGCGAGCTGTGCTGGGCGCGCTGGAACTGGGCCGAATCTGCGGGTGAGACGGAGCGGGTCGAACGTCGGATCAGTTCGGACCGTCTTTGCCGAACTGGACTGGGCCGAATCGGCTAGGCTGGACCTACGCAAAACAGAGAAAGATGAGTCGAGCCCGTGAGAGAGAGTGACCGGAGAAGATGAAGTTGGACCAAAATGGGGTGCTGACACCTCCAACAACAATCAGGAAACCAACAAATATAGGAAACACAATATTAAAGGTGCCAGCAGAAATCCCAACACAATATTCATCTTCAGTCTTCAACATAAAGCATAATAGGTGCCTAAGCATACAGAGATAGACAGAACAACTGAACAAGCATCAAAGTCGGGGGAGGGGGAGTGCTTTGCGGTCTGCAAAGCAGTGGATACCCAATGTTGAGGTCGCACGGTCATGTCAGGGTGGAGGTTGACTTAACGTCGTCTTCGTCTGAGGTCGGACTCATCGGAGAGAGGGCTCAAGGTCGAGGGCTCAATGGTAGAGGGCTCGAGGGTCGTGGGATGGTAGTCGCGGTCGCGGGGTTGTGGTCACGGGGCCGAGGTCGCGGGGTCGAGTCGAGGTCGAGGTCGTTTGGTCGAGGTTTCGTCTGGGTACTGTCGACCGGAACGGCGGAAGGATTCAGGTGGAGGCTTGCTCTGAGCGGACGGTCGAGGTCGTCTTCGACTCAAGTGGATGCTGGATCTGGATCGACTGGAAGCTGGAAGCAGGAAGCCAAAAGATGAAGACTGAAGAATAAAGATGAATCTGGAAATTTTGAATTCGGTGATGGTGAAGACTGAAGATGAATTTGATCTTCTGAAGCAGGATTAGGAAGACCGAATTGAAGACTCCTAGTTCTGAACGTTGCGGCTGGCTGAAGCAGTGACTGCAAGTCTGCAACTGGAAGTTTGGAAGAGAAAGACCGAAAGAGGAAATTTCGAAATTAGGTTAGGGTTACTGTAAGGATATTTTGGTAAATTCAGTTAGATAAACGGGTTAACAAGTTACACAATTAAATAACACGATTGAACACGTTTAAATAAACAGATTTAATCGTGTATAATCAGGTTATACGGGTTCAACCCGTTTAGACCGATTATCAAAAAACCCCAACCCATACCCGTTTAACTCTGTATCGTATCTGTGTCGTGTAATCGTGTCGTGTCAAATATTGTCGGTCCTACCTGGAACCGGTGCTTTCCGAGGCCGCACTCGCTCAAACCCCGAGTGTGGTGGCAAATCAGCTTAAGGCTCTATTTTACAAAATTTGCATTGCACTTTGAACCTTTCGAGTCAATGTGAACGACACCATTAGCTTTTGAAAACTCACGCATTGCATCCATCCTATCCATTTACTGTTTTACACGACAATTAACACTACCACATGGCAGACAAAGTTGTGACCGCCTTTGCAGGTGGACCTCTCATGGTCCTTACCCTTCCTCCACGGCGAGACGATCAGTAGCTCAAGGGCCAACCATCCAAGCAACACTAACTCCCCATTAATCCCGCTCAATCGATTATGTCATTGCATGGTTGAGCACACGTCCCTCCATGCTACAAGTGCTTCCATCAACACAACTCAGGGTGCCCTTTCCGCGTCGTGCGAGCACACCCCTGCCATGCCCATGCACGCATCCTCGACACACCTTGTGCATGTCTCTCAGTGTGCTTAAATGACGCCTACCAGGCCAGTTCACTCCCCTACGCAGTTGCATTCAAATTACGAATAGTTCTTGTCCCTTCATTGCTTTTCCTCTTCCCATTGCAGGAAATAACTGACAAGAAGGCAACTTGAACCTTGAACGACCACAATCAGGACAATGAATACTTCCCGTCCAGCACCTTGGAACTTCGACACCAAATCCCAACTGTGCGTACCCGAATTTAATCTCGTCAGGGCACGTATGCGCGCGCTAAGCAAACGCGGCTTGGGAGTATCCACCTTCCCGTGGGGATGCGCGACGGACGCGCGTGAGAAGGAGTCGCCACTTACTGTTTACGACCCGTAGGTCGAGGGCCGTTGAGTCGCCCGAGTCTAGGGGTACACCTAAATGCTAAGGCAATGGTCGTACGGAACCGAAAATTCCGAATTCGGGGGTTTTATTACGTGCGGGCCTATATCCCGCACGCCCTTTCGGTACTCTAGCTTGCTAGGCTTGCCGTTTTGTTTATTTACACCGTGATTTAGAGTTGCGCTCGACTCGCCCGCTTTGACACTGTAAATTCGATGAATTGATCAAGTTGGGCCAAGAGTCCGAAAGATGAGTAGGCTTGTGCATCGAGGAGTCTGTTCACTATCTTAGCGTTACAGTTCATCGAACCGTGATGGTCGATTCCCTGCGTGAACCGAAACCATGAGTATCCAAGCTTACTTACCCTTTGGTGGCGATAGACCAACTTAACCGATCCAGCACTCGGACCTCTCGCTCACCGATCGGGGATCCTTACAATGAGATGAATGAACATACAAATAGAATCCTCACAATGTTCTCTCGAACAATTACAAAGTATAACCGAATAAGTAAATGGATCCCGATCTGTTTGCATTGGCCCACTATTCCGCTCCGGCTCACCGTGTATTTTGAATATACGATGAATGAATTAAGGCAACGCGGGCTCAAGGAGCTGGGGGTCGGGTCCGATCGATCCAAGGTTTGCAGGAGAATCGGTTGATTCCCACTGTAACCGTTGGGCCGATCGAGCTCCCGGGTGATATCTAGATCCGTTTCACACGCCCAATCCAAATTGCCTTCCACATAGGCCGTGTTCGGAGTGTAACGGTGAATCGAGGCTAGATCCCATTCCGCACTCGAGTTGCACGCGCTCGGTGAATTAGGAGGCGTTGGAACTCGTGTTCGGTGGTTTGGGGCATTGGACCCCGTGTAATACGTAACCTATGGGCTCGGGCCCGAACCGCAATAAATCATCATAGGCAAGGATAAAACGGAAGAAAACTGATAAAACTGATGCAATACAGACAACAACTGACAACTATCGGTAAATACAGACAAGTGATGTATTAAGTCAAATGTACGTGATTTAATCAGTTATTAACCGGGATTGATTGATAATAATGTGTCTAGCCTAGGCAAACATAGGTGGTGGACTAGAATAGGGTTCTAAGCCGATTACATGGGTGGGTTTGTTTTAGAACTCTTATTCGGTTAAGCGTCACTGCAGATTCACCGAATTAGCCAAAACTCGTATTTTGACTCTAGATTGGAATCTAATATTCCGCCTACCCATTATCTAATGTTCGTTTAAGTCGAGTGCATGATTAATCCGGTTCTTCGTATTTTGTAACTGAAATAAAATGTTCACCACCGAATCTACGATAGGAAGATAGAAACACCGAAAGTGAACGGAATGGGCCGTGCGAATGAAACTCGCACCCGAACGGGTTGCCCTTTCTCGCCCATAGATCGAGGTGTTTCCAACTCCCTAACGCCTAGGATATCGGTGAATCTCGGGAGGATTCGCGCGTCTCGACTCGAGCTGCCTCAAATCGGGCTCGGACTCGAGTCGTAGCACGCGAGTACTCGCTAGACGTCGATTCTATTCGTGTTACACGTCTTGGTGTTTTGAAATTGTGGGCTTTTTAAGGAAAAGGGCATTCTCGCCGTTCCGTGAGCCATCGACGCGCTTACGAATTAATAATCAATTTATCCAATTATTTAATCCAAGATGATTTAATTAACCGAATGATACGTCCCACTTGACCCGTTTGTGGGATTGGTTTAATGATTGAGACCTCAAACCTCAATTGTTATGGATCAATGAAATGATTGTTCGATATTAACGTATCTAGCATATGAATTAACATGAAACGAACGATTAAATGAAAATTGTGATTACAATCAATTCCAAGAATCGGTTTTGACCGTTTCTTGCATGCATAAAACATCAAACACGATGATAACGTACATTTTTTACATAGCCGGTGCCGCCATGATCTTAGGAACGCAATTAAGCATACAAACAAGCACAAACACGATATTTAGAGGAATCGATAAAACGGCACCGACTCATGGAAAGCAAAAAATGTAAAAACTCGGGAAACCACTTGAGTCGGGGAAAGGAGGCCATCCATGGCCCGAGGAAGCCAAGAGGGGCTCTCGGCCACCTCCCTTGGGGTGAGGCCGAGAGGTTCCTTTGACTTGCTTGAGCCAACGAGGTCTCCTCGACTCCGATTCAAACTATTTCCCGACATGCTAGCACTACATACGATGAATACATGCATAGTACGATGTAAAAGACACATAAAAACATGAACTTGCATGCGAATCGGTCATGGGCCTCCTTATCTCCCCACAAACGCAAAGAAAACGTAAAAGTCCTAACTTCTCTGAGTCGGGAATGATTATACCTAGCCCCGGGATGCGGGAAAGAGTCAGAGAAGTGGCAAAGGGAGTCGGGAGACTCGGCTGGAACGAACAGACCCGAACTGGTGCAGTCGGGTCGACTGGCAGACTCGACTGGCAGTCTGGCTTGTCAGGGCTGTACCAATTGATCGGGATAGAATTTTCGCGCGGGGCCAGTTACGTTGGATTCCCAAGAGACTAAGGATCGCGTCTGCGGTGGTTTCAGGAGGAGAGCAAGCGTAGATTTTCTGGAAATCAAAAACAAAGTCGGGTCAGTAAAAAAAAGACAGACCCAGCCTGGTCAAAACAGATCCGACTGGCGCCCGATGAAGAAACGGCTCCACAGGAGGCTCCCGGTGGTCTTTTGACGCAAGGTTGGTGGCATTGAATTCCTAACTGATTGAGGATCATGGTGATAGGTGGATCGTAGCAAGATTCAACTCGAGCTGACCTGTACGTTCCTGTAAAGTTCGGGTCAGAAAAGACGACCAGAGGAACAAACCCGACTGACACCCCGATGAAGAAACGACTCTACGGGAGGGTCCCGGTGGTCTTTTGGTGCAAGATCAGTGGCATTGGACTCCTAACCGACTGAGGATCATGCCTGCGGTGGTTTCATGAGGATTGGACATGTAGATTTTCTGGAAAAGATGCAAAGAAAACCGGTAAAAACTGGAAAAAAATCTTTGAAGGGAGAAAAGAGAGAAATGGCGGTGGTGCGCGGTGGAGCGGCTCTCGGCACGTGACCACCTTGTCACGAGGGAGAGTAAGGGTCGTGAGGGACCCTTAGAAGGTGGTGGCACGACTCTCCATGCTTGCGGGAAGAAATGGCATGCTTGGAACCCGATAATGACCGTGGGAACTCGGTTTTACACTGTTTCTGTGCTGAGCTAAAACGCTGGGCTGGGAGCCTCAAATGTGAAAACTAAGCTTGGAAATGGACTTAGGAGGTCGAAAACATGTGGGATATGAAGTTTGGTCAAGTTTGGTTTGGGTTGAGTGGCGGTCACCGGAAAACGGGATTGGTTTGGCCTTGTTTTTGCCCGATTTCTGGGCTGAGGAGGGGCTGCACGAATTCTGGAATTTGCTGAAGTTGGAGAGGATTTGGGAGGTTCTCCTAGAGTGAGAAAGCTAGAGAGATATGCAAGAAGAGTTGTGATTAAGTTAATGACCCAAGAAGCTTATAAAGGAAGGCTAATGATGCGAAATTAGTGAAATTAAGTGTGGTTTTGGGGGGATTAAAGGTGGCTGCCGAATTTTGAAGAGGGCTTAGGGAAGGGTTTGTGTCACTTAGAGTGTAGGGGAAGTAAGGGAGAAGTGATGGGAAGTGATGGGGAAGTGATGGGAAGTGATAGGTGTAAGAAGAAATTTGAAATGTGTGGAGGGGGGAGCTTCTTGGAGCTTGGAGCCACCGAATTGAGCCGCGGCTTAGGGATTGAGCCGTGGCTTAGGGTTGAGCCATGGCTTGGGGTTGAGCCGCGGCTTGGAGGCTTGGCTTGGCTGAGCTGTGGGTCCTATTTGACTAAGAGAAAAGCCGGAAAACGCTCGAAACTTGATTGAACGCGCGTCCGGTCTCCGATGTCCGATTAATTTATAGATTTGGAATGCTTGAACGAAGATGATTTGAATGAGCCTAATATCGCCATACGTCGTGTGAATGGACATTCGGGCGACTCGGCGCCTCGAGAGTCGATTTTGCCCTGTTTGGACGTTCGGAGTGGAGTTTAATGCCCCTTGGTCCCCGATTGCTCTTTGTGCATCCTAACATTCGTTTTGGGGACCCTTCTGCCCCGCGGGGGGATCGTTAGCTCGTCACCCTCGGCCGAGGATCGTTAGCCCGGTGAGGCCTAGGGACTTTGACCGAGGTTTTCTCAGTGTTCCCTGAATGTCTTGAGGTGCTCGGGGCTCGTTGTGAGGTGCTCAGAGATCGTTGTGATCTCTGTTTTCCGTGGAAGTGCCCCGAAGGCTCGCCGGGAGACGTTCGTGACCATTGAAACGTCCCTCGGGAAACCGAGTCAAGTTCCGGAAGGTCATCTGAGGCTTGTTCCCTGATCTTGATGGTCCCTGAGTGCCTGTAGGCCCGTTTTATGGGGCCGTCTGCTTGTCAGTGGAGCGGGCCCCGGGAGCTCTGTCAGAAAAGGCGTCCGTGAGAGATCAGGGTGTCCCGGCTCATGCGACTTGCCCCGGAAATGCGTCCGGACGTGTCATTGGTCACTCTGGCATTGAGAGGGATTTTTGGAGTCCCATATTGCGCGCCTTTCGGTGCTTCGGTGACTCGGTGATGAATAGTGCCACAGTGCCAACTCCTCGTTTTCGGGATTCCTTGTCTGTTCGTTCTTCCGACTGCTCTCTTCGACTTTTCTCAGTGAACCGTGCTCTTCTCCTATTGCTCATGACCCCGTGCCCGCCTATTTGCCTCTGATTGCTGGGTGATGAATAGTGTCCCGAGCCTCGGTTGGAAATCCTCGTGTGGGAAGCCGGTGGGCCAAAATGGGGTGCTGACAGCTTGCCCCTCTTTGGTTGCGTGCTCGATGAAAGGAGGTAACCAAAGATCATGAGAAGCACCCCTTTTGGTCCCTGCGACCGCTCCCGTCGTCGCTCTCTGTGGTAGCTCGCCTCTCTTGCCATAAGACAATAGCCTGATTGAGATTTGGCGAATGTGAAGTGGTAGGTGAGGGGCTAAAGCCCGCAGAAAGCAGTAAAATGGACGCGAAGTCCGAAAAGCAGTAAATGCGGACACGAAGTCCGGGGACCCGAAGTTCCTAAAGCAGTAAATGCTAGGCCGAAGCCCTTGGAAAGCAGTAAATGCGGACACGAAGTCTGGGGACCCGAAGTCCTTAAAGCAATAAATGCTAGACCAAAGCCCGTGGAAAGCAGTAAATGCGGACACGAAGTCCGGGGACCCGAAGTCCCTAAAGCAGTAAATGCTAGGCCGAAACCCGTGGAAAGCAGTAAATGCGGACACGAAGTCCGAGGACCCGAAGTCCCTAAAGCAGTAAATGCTAGGCCGAAGCCCGTGGAAAGCAGTAAATGCGGACACGAAGTCCGGGGACCCGAAGTCCCTAAAGCAGTAAATGCTAGGCCGAAGCCCGTGGAAAGCAGTAAATGCGGACACGAAGTCCGAGGACCCGAAGTCCTTAAAGCAGTAAATGCTAGGCCGAAGCCCGTGGAAAGCAGTAAATGCGGACACGAAGTCCGGGGACCCGAAGTCCCTAAAGCAGTAAATGCTAGGCCGAAGCCCGTGGAAAGCAGTAAATGCGGACACGAAGTCCGGGGACCCGAAGTCCCTAAAGCAGTAAATGCTAAAGTGTAGGGAAGGCAGAAGTGGAGATCGATGCCAGGTGGCATCTCAGAGGTGCCGGCAGAGGCGAATTGTTCGGTTTGGAGCCGAAGTCGTGCTCGTGCGATGCCAGGCGTCATTTGTCGTGGCTTGAGCAGGAGTCGAGTGGCTTTTCCCCATAGGGTCCTCCACTCGACTCGAGGTTGTGATCTGCAGCATGAGCCAAACGCGCGTTCGTCATGAAGGAGATGCCCCCTTGGGGTTCCATGCGTATCTACAGAGAAGAGCATAACTCTTCGTTAGTCCTGTGGACAGTGGTGCGCGCTAAGTGTACAGGGCTGATGTTGTCCCCAAGGTGTTGATCTGCTGTAGATTTGTGTTCCTGCTGCGATGAAGTTGCTTCGTCGGTGCTCTGCCCCTAGGGTGGTGGTGTGTTTGATCTGTCGGAAGTCGGCTTTGCTTCTAGGGCGATTGCTTGTTGCTCTGCTGGATGTCAGCTCTGTCGCAGTGGTGATTGTAGTTCGCTGGAGATGCCCTGGTCGTGCAATGAAGGACTCGAGCTCTGTGGTGGAGCGCCTACGTATCCCGAGGGGTCGGAAATCAGAGTCTGTCGTAGTTCCTATGTTTGTTGTACCTGTGATCCTGACATCATTAGTAAGTCATGGGATTACTAGCGATTTGTAAGCACAGGTAAAAGGAAGTGTTTGTGACGCATGCTCTTCCGTTTTGAGTCGCCTGGGCGACCCGTGGAGAGTTTTTGATTTGGTGATGCGAATGGGGGTTCCGCTTTCAGAGGCCCCAATGCGAGGCCTCTGGGACTCCTGTTGGCCTTGCATGGGCATATCGAGACGTTCTCAAAGGTGCCCAAGTGGCTCTATCGGTTGTTCGACGCGCCTGTGAGCTTAGGACCCTTCTCATCAAGGTGCCATAGGGCGGCTGCATTTGTAACCCGCATGGGGAATTTTTGTTCAAATTTGGTCAGACCTTGGTCTAGTCATTTCCAGAGTGTTATAACTAGACTCCCGGAAAGAAATGTCTAGGATTTTGGCTTTATGGTAGCCGATTGAAGGGTGACTGTGACCCGTTCTAGAGTTATGCAATGACAAAGAGAAAAGGGAAAGCTCGGGGAGCACGTTGCCCAAGGCTGAAAGGATACAAGGGTTCACGCCTGCCGTGAGATGTACCCCCCTTCTCTTCCGTCCTTCGGTCGGTATTGGCTGTCTTGAACTATTTGGATTGCGTGCTTGGTCGCCCGCTGTGTTTGAGGAAGAATCCGCCTTGGACGGTTGAGTTCGGCAGTAGAGCCGATCGGGGATCGTGTTGGAGTAGATAACCTGGCCATTTCCCTTAGGGATCCCAGGTCCGCGTAGTTTACGAGAGCCTAGGGTGACTGTTTCGTTTATCTCTCATTTTACTCTCCTTTTGCTACGGTCACCCTCCTCGGGACCGTACCTCTCAACCTAAAGGGGATGAACTCTCCTTTTGCCACGACCACCCGCCTTGGGATTTTCAGTCGTGCCTCTCTTTTGCCGTAGCTTTTGCCTAGGTCGCCGCGAGGGGTTTTCGACCTAGCGGGCCCGATTCTTTTGCCTCTCGAGTTTGCAAGGGCGAAGGGTTCGAATGATTCGACCTCCGAGTGCATTACGTTCTGTCTCCGTCGAGGAGTTGCGACTGCTGCTTCCCTTTTCGTCGGGATTTCATTTCTTTTGGATTGGGGGTGCCGGTGCTTTTGGTGAACCTCGGCATTGCCCCATTTTTGTTGGCGGGTTTTTCCCGCTTCTTTTCTCTCTCTCTTCTCTTCTTTGTTGGCGGGTTTTTCCCGCGTCTTTTCGCTTTTTTTTTTTGCAGCTGGGGTCTCTATTGTGCTCCTTGTATTTGTTTGAAACTCCTCGACTTTGCATTGCCGAGGCCACTTTCGTTTGCTTAGCCCCGTGGAGACTTGATATACTTCGTCGTCCTAGCCCAATTTTGTGATGGCTGGTTTTCTCAGAAGTCTGATTCTTATGCACTCGAAAGTCGAACTTCGCGTCTTTTGTCCTTGCAAACTTTACAAGTCCTTTCCCCTATTGTCTAAAACGAAAACAAAATTGCCCCAGGAGTGTGGGTGACCAAGGTTGCCTCCGCGTGAATGTTGGACGGGGATGTCCCGGTCTTTGTGATCTGTGTCGGGCGTCTTGTGCTATCGCCTCTCCCGATCGTGCATTGTCGCTCCCGTGGAGGGTGCCTTTTGGGGGATAGGTGCTCTTGAAGCCGAATGTGCCCTACCTCGGGACTTGTCGTTGTATGTTGTTGGTGATGGGTGTGCAGTGGGGAAGGCCCAATTTGCCTCGGGCTGTCGCTCGATCTCGGTGGAGACGCACGCGTCGAGGTTGAACGGTTTGTTCGATTGTCTCTGTCTTCGGCTTCGTGGGGGGTACATGTTAGTCGGAAACCTCCCTCGTCGAAGTATGAGGAAAGGGTCCGAGAGGAATTCTCAGGGAGATGTGAACCCGTGTATCGTTCTTTGCCTGTGACCGGCGTGTCCCTGTGAGAGATGACAAAAAAAGATGATGCATTAGGTGATTGTTCGGTGGAATGTACGGTAAGAAATGTAAAGTGATCCCATGGGAAGTCCCATCGTCCAACGTGCGACCCATGGGGTGCCGCACGTGAGGGACACTCAATTCCGAGAGTTTAGTCATCATCACCCTGGAGTGGGCAAACCGTGACTGGGGGCCACATAGGTGCACTTTCCCCGATTACGGGTTAGCATGTGCAGCCGTCCTAGGGAAAGCTCGAGGAGCCGGGTCTTATGAGGACAGGCGAGTCGAATAGGTCCGACAGAACCAATAGAGCATCTCTGGGATGGTCCTAGTGCCACTTGAAGGGTTTGTTCATGTCTGGAGCCCATTTGTGAATAAATGTAAAAGAGAGTTGAGGGAAGAGTGCATGTTGCCCCAGTGACTGGTCGATGACCACAGTGGAGGGTGGGCAGGGATCATTCTCCGGTCGGAGATGTGACCGTGCTAGTGACTTTCGCGGCGGGTGGGCAGGTCCATGCAATGTTCGTCGGAGCTGTTGCTTGTGATCCTTTGCGGTTGAAGGATTAGACTTGCTCCTCGGAGTATCGCTTGGATGAATTTGAATCCAAGTCGATTTTGGATTTTAGATGAGCCTGAAAGCAGTAAATGCGAGGTGTCAAAACCTGAAAGCAGTAAATGCGAGGTCGGAGCCCAAAAGCAGTAAATACTGGGCAGGGGGCCGAAAGCAGTAAATGTAGGACCAAGGCCCGAAAGCAGTAAATGCAGGACCGAGGCCCGATGCGGGGCCGAAGCCCAAAAGTGGGGCCGAAACCCGATGCAGGGCTGAAACCCAAAAGTAAATGCAAGGCCGGGGGCCGATGTGAGGTCGAAGCCTAATGCAGTAAATGCGGGGCCGGAGCCCGATGCAGGGCCGGGGCCCGATGTGGGGTCGAAGCCCAATGAAATAAATGTGAGGCCGGAGCCCGATGCGGAGCTGGTGCTCTATGCAATAAATGCGGGGCCGGAATCCGATGTGGGGTCGAAGCCTAATGCAGTAAAGGCGGGGCCGGAGCCCGATGCAGGGCCGGGGCCCGATGTGGGGCCGAAGCCCAATGAAATAAATGTGGGGCCAGAGCCCGATGCGGAGCTGGTGCTCTATTCAATAAATGCGGGGCTGGAACCCGATGTGGGGTCGAAGCCCAATGCAGTAAATGCAGGGCCGGAGCCCGATGCGGGGCTGAAGCCCAATGAAATAAATGTGGGGCCGGAGCCCGATGCGGAGCTGGTGCTCTATGCAATAAATGCGGGGCCGGAACCCGATGTGGGGTCGAAGCCCAATGCAGTAAATGCGGGGCCGGAGCCCGATGCAGGGCTAAAGCCCGATGCGGGGCCAAAGCCCGATGCAATAAATGCGGGGTTGATAGGAAAGTGCGAAAGCAAAGGTCAATGCTGAGGAATAGCGTGAGGCGCTGCGATGCGGTGACGCTGATTTGCTTGCGGTCTTGCTTTGTGGAGCAGGGATGGGGACTTAGTGTTGAAATCCCAAGGAGCTGGATGGATGGAAGACGTTTGTTGTCTCAATCGTGGTCGATTAGTGTTCAGGCTGTCTTCTTGTGTAGAATTTCCTACAATGGGAAAAGAAAACAATGAAGGAGCAAACTATATTCGCGATTTCAGCGTAAGGGCTTAGGGGATTGAACTAGCCTGGTAGGCGTAGCGCCGAGGGTGTGTGCATGGAGAAGGTGGAGGCATACTCGCACGACGCGGAAATGGCACGCTCAGTTGTGCTGATGGAAGCACTTGTAGCATAGAGGGACGTGTGCTCAACCATGCAATGATATAATCGATTGCGCGGGATTAATGGGAAGTTAGTGTTGCTTGGACGGTTGGCTCTTGAGCTACTGATTGGCTCGCCCTGGAGGAAGGGTGAGGACCACGATTGGTACATCTGCAAAGGCGGTCACAACTTTGTCTACCGTGTGGTAGTGTTAATTGTCGTGTAAAACAGTAAATGAATAAGATGCGTGCAATGCGTGAGTTTTCAAAATCTAATGTTGTCGTTCACATTGACTCGAAAGGTTCAAAGTACAATGCCAATTTTGTAAAATAGAGCCTTAAGCTGATTTGCCACCACTCTCGGGGTTTGAGCGAGCGCCGCCTCGGAAAGCACCGGGTCAAGGCGAGGGCCTTGCGGAGACATCTATCCTAGAGTGCATGTGTGGGTCTTCATGAAGGCCTTTCCTAGACCTCTCCAGGGCGGCGTTCGCTCAAACGAGCTCCTGACCGCATCTCTGCATCTTGGCACGAGTTTGGGAGAGCTCCCTCTGAGGTGGTTGGCCGGCGAGTTCTTCGTCTCTCAGCGACTTCTCGGTGATCGAACCTAGTGTTGATGAGGTCGATCATGTTGTCCTTGTGTGTTGGCAGGCTCTGTCGAGGCGCGGGCAGGAGGCCGAGCAAGGCGTCCCTTACCAAGACGATAAGAAAATCTGCTTAGGACTTTGTCAATGTGAACGATATCCTAGTGTGTTTTGAAAACTGCATGATGCATATGTGCAGAGAAAAGTAAATGCCCACGGCTTAGTACAAATTACAAGGTACATCGCTCTTGAAATAGAAAAGACTCAAGTGGCATGCAGGCCGACTCGATGGACTATTGTCGGAGTCGGGTTAAAGGCTTGCATGGAGGCATAGCACGATGCATGGTTTGGTGATACAGGGACCGTGCTATCTATGGATGGGGGCTCCCGACTCAAGGGTGTGAATTCCTTGAAATAGAGCGAGTATCTTTGGGGGCCGGTTCGGTGGCATAGCCGACTCAATCCGTTCCCTTACTCGGAACCTCTGACTAACCTAGCTTCCTATTTTGGTGCCCGTGGGATTTCGGACAAGGCACCTAAAGCTAGCATGATATGCAATGCCTGCATGAAATAAATGTGCGTAAGTCAATAAGCGGTAAACGACGAAAACAGTAAATAAACAAGCAAGCAAGCAAACGGGATTGAGCCCGAACCCTCTAGATGTCCCCAGCGGAGTCGCCAAGCTGTGCGCACCCGAATTTAATCTCATCGGGGCACGCATGTGCGCGCCTAAGCAAACGCGGCTTGGGAGTATCCACCTTCCCGTGGGGATGCGCGACGGACGCGCGTGAGATGGAGTCGCCACTTACTGTTTACGACCCGTAGGTCGAGGGCCGTTGAGTTGCCCGAGTCTAGGGGTACACCTAAATGCTAAGGCAATGGTCGTACGGAACCGAAAATTCCAAATTCGGGGGTGTGCGCACCCGAATTTCATCTCGTCGGGGCACGCATGCGCGCGCCTAAGCAAACGCGGCTTGGGAGTGTCCACCTTCCTGGGGACGCGCGACGGACGCACGTGAGAAGGAGTCGCCACTTGCCATTTTACGACCCGAGGGTCGAGGGCCGGCAAGTTACCCGAGTCTAGGGGTACGGGGTACACCTAAATGCTAAGGCAATGGTCATACGGAACCGAAAATTCCGAATTCGGGGGTTCTATTACGTGCGGGCCTATATCCCGCACGCCCTCTCGGTACTCTAGCTTGCTAGGCTTGCCATTTTGTTTATTTACCGCGTGATTTAGAGTTGCGCTCGACTCGCCCGTTTTGACACCGTAAATTCGATGAATTGATCAAGTTGGACCAAGAGTCCGAAAGATGAGTAGGCTTGTGCATCGAGGAGTCGGTTCACTATCTTAGCGTTACAGTTCATCGAACCGTGATGGTTGATTCCCTGCGTGAACCGAAACCACGAGTATCCAAGCTTACTCACCCTTTGGTGGCGATAGACCAACTTAACCGATCCAGCACTCGGACCTCTCGCTCACTGATCGAGGATCCTTACAAGGAGATGAATGAACATACAAATAGAATCCTCACAATGTTCTCTCGAACAATTACAAAGTATAACCGAATAAGTAAATGGATCCCGATCGGTTTGCATTGGGCCACTATTCCGCTCCTGCTCACCGTGTATTTTGAATAACCGATAAATAAATTAAGGCAACGCGGGCTCAAAGAGCCGGGGGTCGGGTCCGATCGAACCGTCGGTTTGCAGAAAAACGACTTGTTTCCACTGTAACCGTTGGATCGATCGAGCTCCCGGGTGATATCTAAACACGTTTCACGCGCTCAATCCAAATCCGCCTTCCACATAGGCCGTATTCGGAGTGTGATGGTGAATCGAGGCTAGATCCCATTCCGCACTCGAGTTGCACACGCTCGATGAGTTAAGACGCGTTGGACCTCGTGTTCGGTGATTTGGGGCGTTGGACCCCATGCAACACGTGACTTATGGGTTCGGGCCCGAACCGCAATAAATCATCAAAAGCAAGAATAAAACGGAAGAAAACTGATGTAACTGACACGATACAGAAAGCAACTGACAATTGTCGGTGAATACAGACAAGTGGTGTATTAAGTCGAATGTACGTGATTTAATCAGTTATTACCCGTGGTTGATTGGAAAACAATGCATCTAACCTAGGCAAACATAGAGGGCGGGCTAGGATAAGGTTCTAAGCCGATTACATGTGTGTGTTTGTTTTATGACTCTTATTCAGTTAAGTGTCACTGCGGTTTCACTGAATTAGCCAAACTCGTGTTTTGACTCTAGATTGGAATCTAATATTCCACCTATCCATTATCTAATGTTTATTGAAGTCAAGTACATGATTAATCCGGTTCTTCGTCTTTTTCAACTGAAATAAAAAGGTTCACCACCGAATCAACGATAGGAAGATAGAAACACCGAAAGTGAACGGAATGGGCCGTACGAATGAAACTCGCACCCGAACGGGCCGTCCCTTTCCGTCCATAGATCGAGGTGTTTCTGACTCCCTAAAGCCTAGGATATCGATGAATCACGGAATGACGACTATGCCCTTGAGTGGTAAAACATGTGATGTTCATATATAAATTAAAGATCGTGTGACACGAAGAGGTCTAAAGAGGACTCGCGCATCTCGACTCGAGCCGCCTCAAATTGGGCCCGGACTCGAGTCATAGTACGCGAGTACTTGCTAGACACGATTCTATTCGTGTTACACGTCTCGATGTTTTGAAATTATGAGCTTTTAAGGAAAAGGGCATTTCCGCCGTTCCATGAGCCATCGATACGTTTACGAATTAATATTCAATTTGTCCAATTATTTAGTCCGAGTGATTTAATTAATCAAATGATGCGTCCCATTTCTCGTTTGTGGAATGGTTTAGTGATTGAGGAGTTAAACCTTGATTATTATGGGCTAATGAGATGATTGTTCGGGGTTAATGCGCCTAACATGTAAATTAATCGTGAAGCTAATGATTTAAACAAAAAATATAATTGCAATCAATTACAAGAATCGGTTTTAATCGTTTCTTGCATGCGTAAGACGCCAAACATAATAAGAACACACACATTTACAAAGTCGATGCCACCATGGTCTTGGAATCACAAATAAACATGTAATACAAACACAAACATGATATATAATGGAATCAATAAAATGGCATCGGCACGAAAAACGAGGTAAATCGTAAATGTAATAAACATGAAAACAGAGTCGGATCAGGGTCAAGGGGTCTATTTTGGATCTAGATTCAGTTTGGAGAGGGCTAAATTAGACCAAAAAAAAAACAGTGTGATCTGATTTGTCGAATATACGAAAAGTTCGGTAAATAATTTTTATTTGGAGTTTCAGCGCCCATAAAAATATGAAATTTTGTGTGGAACCTTAAAATAACATCAGGAATGTGTGGTAAAAATTTCAGTTCATTTTGAAGTCGGATGGTTCGCGAGATCTATCAAAATCAGACCGGAAACACCGAAATAACGGGTAAACATTTTTTATCCGGAGATCCAGTGCACAGAAAAATCTGCAATTTTGTATGGGGACTTAAAATAACATCAAGTGTCTGTGGTAAAACTTTCAGCTCATTTCGAACTCGGATGGTTCACGAGACATATCAAAATCTGGCCGAGAATACCGAAATAACGGGTAAACATTTTTTATCCGGAGATCCAGTGCACAGAAAACTCTGAAATTTTGTATGGGGACTTCAAATAACATCAAGTGTCTGTGGTAAAAATTTCAGCTCATTTCGAAATTGGATGGTTCACGAGACACATCAAAATCTGGCCGAGAATACCGAAATAACGGGTAAACATTTTTTATCCAGAGATCCAGCGCCCAGAAAAATCTGAAATTTTGCGTGGGGACTTAAAATAACATCAAGAGTCTGTGGTAAAAATTTCAGCTCATTTAGAAGTCGGATGGTTCACGAAGTTGCTCAAGGGCCAAACCCGGGATCTAAGGAAAATCATGCGAAATGAGCCCCTAACACCCCATATCAAACAAATATCGAAGAACCTAGCTTCTCTAAGTCATAGAGGAGTCTTACCTAGCCTCGGAACACGAGGAAGGAGTCGGAGAAGTGGCCGTGGGAGTCGCAAGACTCGGCTTGAAGTCGCGGAAGTGAGCAATCCGAGAGAAAACAGCCGCGGCTAGTCTCGGGAGAACGGCTTGGCACGCGAGCTCCGGGCACGGCACGGTGCAAGGTCGGGCTCGTTGGACTCCTAAGAGGTAGATCTAGACGAGCACGGGCAGACCCGAGCGTGCTGAGCCCTAGACAAGCTCGAAAAACGTGAGAGAAGTTCGGGTATGAACACGGAAAACCCGGTAAGTGAAAAACAATGAAACGGAGGTTGTGCACGGTGGATCGGCCCTCGGATCGTGACCACCTCTTCACGAGAGAGGGTGAGGGTCGTGAGGAACCCTTTGAACGTAATGGCACGACTCTCCGAAGTCGCGGGAGAAAATGGCACGTCGAGGAGCTCGGTTGCGCGCGGCTTGGAGACTCGGGACCCGATTACAACTTTGGCTGGAAAGTGATGTTAGGGACCTCAAATGGAAAATCTAAGCCCGGAAACGGACTTAGGGGATGGAAAATAGGTAGGCTAGGGAGTTTGGTGATTTTTGGTTTAAGTCGGGTCGGGTGGTTACTGGAATACCGGGTGGTTTTCCGACGGTTTTGGCCGGTTTCGGCCTTGGCAAGGAGTGGTACGAGCTGTGGGTGTGGGCTGAAAGTTGAGAGGATTTTAGAGGGAGATTGGCTTGAGAGAGAAGGAGAATGAAGAAGTGATTAAGTCTAATGATCAATGGGAACTTATAGGGAGGCTTAACGGTGTGATTAAATGATGTTAAGTGCGGTTTTTTGTATGCTAAACTAGGGCTGCCGAATTTCAATGGGATTAAGGGGGAAAGTGTCACATTGAGTGTGGGGAAAGGAAGAGGAGTTGATGGGAAGTGATGGAGTGATGGATGGGTGTAAGTGTGTAAGAAGAAGTGATGGGCGTAAGAGCCAAAATTCAAATTGTGTGGAGGGGGAGCTTTGGAGCCGACGGGTGAGAGAGCTTGAGCCGCGGCTTGGGCTGTCAATTCGGAGCCGAGGGTTGAGCCGTGGCTTGGGGTTGAGCCGCGGCTTGACGGCTTGGCTTGGTTGAGCTGTGGGTCCCGTCTGATTGAGATAAAAGCCAGAAAATGCTTGAAACCCGATTGAGCTTGCATCCGACCTCCGATGTCCAATTAATTTGAAGATTTGGAATGCTTGAACTACGAGGATTTGAATGAGCCCAATATCGCCGTACGTCGTGTGAACGAACGTACGGGTGACTCGGCGCTTCAAGAGTCGGTTTTGCCCTGTTCGGACGTTCGGAGTGGAATTTAATGCCCTTCGACCTCCGATTGACCTCTGTGCATCCTTGCATTCGTTTTGGCGGTCCTTTTGCCCCGTGGGGAATCGTTGGCTCGTTGTCCTCGGTCGGGGACCGTTGGCTCGGGAAGACCTAGGGACTTTGACCGGGATTCTCTCAATGTGCTCCGAATGCCTTGAGGTGCTCGGGGATTATTGTGAGGGGCTCAGAGATCGTCGTGGTCTCTGCTTTCCGTGGAAATACCCCGAAGGTTCGCCGGGAGACGTTCGTGACCACTGAAACGTACTTCGGGAAGCCGAGCCGAGTTCCGGAAGGTTGTCTGAAACTTGTTCCCCGGCCCTGGTGGTCCCTGGGCGCCTGTAGACCCGTTTTGAGGGGCCGTTTGCTTGTCAGTGGAGCGAACCCCGGGAGCTTTGTCAGAAAAGGCGTCCGTGGGGGATCGGGGTGTCCCGGCTTAAGCAGGATGTCCCGGAAATGCGCCCGGACGTGTCATTGGTCATTTTGGCACTGGGAGGGATTTTTGGAGCCCCATATTGGGCACCTTTCGGTGCTTCGATGACTCAGTGATGAATAGTGCCACAGTGCCAGCTCCGTTGTTTTCGGGATTCCTCGTTCGTCTGTTCTTCTGACTGCTTTCTTCCGCCTTTCTCAGTTGACCGTGTTTTTCTTTATTGTTCATGACCCCGTGCCCGCCTTTTTGCCTCCGATTGCCGGGCGATGAATAGTGTCCCGAGCTTCAGTCGGGAATCCTTGTGCGGGAAGCCGGTGGGCCAAAATGGGGTGCTGACAGCTTGCCCCTCTTTGGTTGCATGCTCGGTTAGAGGATGTAGCCAAAGACCATGAGAGGCACCCTTTTTGGTCCCGGCGACCGCTTCTGTTATCGCTCTCTGTGATAGCTTGCTCCCTCGTGTTGGATACTTAGGGAGGATGTGCGAAGGTGCCCGGACCTGTCATAGGGTAACCACCTGATTAGGAAGCGAACATTATGAAATTTAGATGAGGGGTCTAAACCCCATACGACAGCATGTGCAGGGCCAAGGCCCGTGAAAAGCAGTAAAATGGACGCGAAGTCTGTGGACGCGAAGTCCGGAAAGCAGTGAAATGGACGCGAAGTCCGGAAAGCGATAAAGTCACTAGGCCGAAGCCCGAGGAAAGCAGTAAAATTTACGCGAAGTCCGTGGACGCGAAGTCCGGAAAGCAGTAAAGTCACTAGGCTGAAGCCCGAGGAAAGCAGTAAAATGGACGCGAAGTCCGGAAAGTAGTAAAGTCACTAGGCCGAAGCCCGAGGGAAGCAGTAAAATGGACGCGAAGTCCGGAAAGCAGTAAAGTCACTAGGCCGAAGCCCGAGGAAAGCAGTAAAATGGACGCGAAGTCCGTGGACGCGAAGTCCGGAAAGCGATAAAGTCACTAGGTCGAAGCCCGAGGAAAGCAGTAAAATGGACGCGAAGTCCGTGGACGCGAAGTCCGGAAAGCAGTAAAGTCACTAGGCCGAAGCCCGAGGAAAGCAGTAAAATGGACGCGAAGTCCGGAAAGCGATAAAGTCACTAGGCCGAAGCCCGACGAAAGCGGTAAAATGGACGCGAAGTCTGGAAAGCGATAAAGTCACTAGGCCGAAGCCCGAGGAAAGCAGTAAAATGGACGCGAAGTCCGTGGACGCGAAGTCCGGAAAGCGATAAAGTGGACGCGAAGTCCGTGGACGCGAAGTCCGGAAAGCGATAAAGTGGATAGAGAGCAAGGGAAAGTAAGGGCGGGAAAGGATGCCAAGTAGTTCGTCGGGGATGTCGGCAGAGGTAGACTGTCCCGTTCCAAATCGAGCTTGTTATCTGTCTTTTCCTTGAGTTAGGGCCAAGAGAATTCTCTGTTATGCCTTCCACTCGGTTCGAATCCCCAATCTGTCGCACAAGCCAATCGCGTGTTCGTCAGGAAGGAGATGCCCCCCGGGGTTCCATGCGTATCTGCAGAGAAGAGCATAACTCTTCGTTAGTCATGTGGACAGTGGCGCGCGCCAAGTGTACAGGGCTGATGCTGTCCCGAAGGTGTTGATCTGCTGTAGATTGGCGTTGCTGCTGCGATGAAGTTGCTTCGTCGATGCTTTGCCCTTGGGGTGGCGGTGTGTTTGATCTGCCGGAAGCCGGCTTTGCTGCTAGGGCGGTTACTCTTTGCCCTGCCGGATGTCAGCTCTGTCATAGTGGCGATTGTAGTTTGCTAGGGACGCCCGGTTGTGCGATGAGGGATTCGAACTCTGGGGTAGAGTGCCTACGTATCCCGAGGAGTCGGGAATCAGAGTCTGCCGTAGTTCCCGCGTTTGTTGTACTTGTGATCCTGACATCATTAGTAAGTCATGGAGGTTACTAACAACGTGTAAGCGTGGGTAAAAAGATGTCTTTGAGACGCATGCTCTTTAGTTTCGGGTCGCCTGAGCGACCCGCAAAGAGTTTTTGTTTTAGCGATGCGAATGGGATCCCGCTTTCAGAGGCCCCGATGTGAGGCCTCCGAGGCTCCTGTTGGCCTTGCATGGGCATATGGAGACGTGCTCAAAGGTGCCCAAGCGGCTCTATCGGTTGTTCGACGTGCCTGTGAACTTAGGACCCTTCTTATCAAGGTGCCGTAGGGCGGCTGCATTTGTAACCCGCATGGGGAATTTTGTTCAAATTTGATCAGACCTCGGTCTAGTCATTTTCAGAGTGTTATGACTAGACTCCCGGAAAGAAATGTCTAGGATTTTGGCTTTGTGGTAGCCGATTGAAGGGTGGCTGTGACCCATTTTGGAGTTATGTAAATGACAAGGAGAAAAGAGAAAGCTTAGAGAGCACGTTGCCCCAAGCTAAAAGGATACACGGGTTCACGCCTGCAGCGAAATGTACCCCCTTTTTGTCTTTCCGCGGTGTGGGCTGCGCCAAACTCCTCGGATGGCGTGCTCGGTTGTCCACTACGCCTGGGGAAGAATCCGCCTTGGAAAGTTGAGTTATGTTGAAGAGCCGATCGGGGATCGCGTTGGAGTAGACATCCTGGCCATTTCCCTTGGGGATCCCTAGCTCGCGCAGTGTGCGAGAGCCTCGGGTGACTGTTTTGTTTATCTCTCGTTTTGCTCTCCTTTTACTACGGTCACCCACCTCGGGGCCGCACCTCTCAACCTAAAGGGGATGAACTCTCCTTTTGCCACGACCGCCCGCCTCGGGATTTTCGGTCATGCCTCTCTTTTGCCCTAGCTTTTGCCTAGGTCGCCCCGAGGGGTTTTCGACCTAGCGGGCTCGATTCTTTTATCTCTCGAGTTTGCAAGGGCGAAGTGCTCGAATGATTCGACGTTCGAGTGCGTTACGCTCTGTCTCCGTCGAGGAGTTGCGACTGCTGCTTCCCTTTTTGTTGGGATTTGTTCATTTCTTTTGGATCGGGGGTGCCGGTGCTTTTGGTGAACCTCGGCATTGCCCCATTTTTTATTGGCGGGTTTTTCCCGCTTCTTTTCTCTCTCTCTTCATTGGCGGGTTTATCCCGCTTCTTTTCGCTCTGTTTTTTTTCTCGCAGCTGGGGTCTGTATTGTGCCCCTTGTACTTGTTTGAAACTCCTCGACTTTGCATCATCGAGGCTGCTTTTGTTTGCTTCGCCCCATGGAGACTTAATGTACTTTGTTGTCCTAGCCCAATTTTGTGAGGGCTGGTTTTCTCAGAAGTCTGATGCTTGTGCACTCAAAAGCCGAACTTCGCGTCTTTTGTCCTTGCAAACTTTACAAGTCCTTTCCCTTATTGTCTAAAACGAAAACAAAATTGCCCCAGGAGCGTGGGTGACCAAGGTTGCCTCCGCGTGAATGTTGGACGGGGATGCCCCGGTCTTTGTGATTTGTGTCGGGCGTCTTGTACAACCATCGTCCCCGATCGTGCTTGTGGTTCCAGCATCAGTTGTACGCCGGAAAGGTGTGCTCTCGAAGCTGATAGGCATGTTTGTTTGTCGATTGAGACGGTTGCGCTGAAGGCATGCAGCTCGTTCGGATGCTTCCGTCGTCGGCTTCATAGGGGGTACCTCGTTGTCGGGCCCTTCCCTACTAAAATATAGGAAGAAAGACCCGATAGGAGTTCTCGGGGAGGTGTGAACCCGCGCATCGCTCTTCGCCCGCGACTGGCGTGTCCCTGTGAAGGATGACAAAGAGGATGATGCATTAGGCGATTATGCGGTGGAATGTGTGGTAAGAAATGTAAGGTGGACCCATGGGAGGTTTCCTCATCCAGCGCGCGACCCGTGGGTGCCGCGCGTGGGGGACACTCAATTCCGGGAGTCTAATCATCACCACCCTGGGGTGGTCAGACTGTGATCGTGAGCCGTATAGGCGTACTTTCCCCAATTGCTGGTTGGCATGCACAGCCGTCCTAGGGAAGGCTCGAGAAGCCGGATCCCAGGAGGACAGACGAATCGAACAATTCCGACAAAACCAATAGGGCATCCTGAGAACTGTCCTAATGCCCCTTTCTTGTCCGGAGTCCGTTTGGGAACGTATTAAGATAAATGTAAAAAGAGAGTTTAGGGAAAAGTGCATGTTGCCCTAGTAGCTGGTTGATGGCCACAGTGGAGGGTGGGCAGGGATCATTCTCCGGTCGGAGATGTGACCGTGCTAGTGACTCTCGCGGCGGGTGGGCAGGGCCATGCTCTGTTCGTCAGAGCCGTTGCTTGTGATCTTTTGCGGTTGAAGGATTAGACTTGCTCCTCGGAGTATCGCTTGGATGAATTTGAATCCAAGTCGATTTTTGACTTTAGATGAGCCTGAAAGCAGTAGATGCGAGGTGTCAAAACCTGAAAGCAGTAAATACTGGGCCGGGGCCCGAAAGCAGTAAATGTAGGACCAAGGCCCGAAAGCAGTAAATGCAAGATCGAGGCCCGATACTGGGCCGAAGCCCAAAAATGGGGCCGGAGCCCGCTGCAGGGCCGAAACCCAAAAGTAAATGCAGGGCCAGAGGCCGATGTATGGTCGAAGCCTAATGCAGTAAATGCGGGGTCGAAGCCCGATGCAGGGTCGGAGCTTGATGCAGTAAATGCAGGGCCGGAGCCCGATGCAGGGTCGGAGCCCGATGCGGGGCCGAAGCCCAATGCAATAAATGCGAGGCCGGAGCCCGATGTAGGGCTGGAGCCCGATGCGGGGCCGAAGCCCAATGCAGTAAATGCAGGGCCGGAGCCCGATGCGGGGCCGAAGCCCGATGCAGTAAATGCGGGGCCGGAGCCCGATGCGGGGCCGAAGCCCGATGCAGTAAATGCGGGGCCGAAGCCCGATGCAGTAAATGCGGGGCCGGAGCCCGATGCAGGGCCGGAGCCCGATGCGGGGCCGAGGCCCGATGCAATAAATGCGGGGCCGGAGCCCGATGCAGGGCCGGAGCCCGATGCGAGGCCGAGGCCCGATGCAGTAAATGCGGGGCCGGAGCCCGATGCGTGGCGGAAGCCCGATGCGAGGCCGAGGCCCGATGCAGTAAATGCGGGGTCGGAGCCCGATGCGGGGCCGAAGCCCGATGCATTAAATGCGGGGCCGAAGCCCGATGCATTAAATGCGGGGCCGGAGCCCGATGCGGGGCCGAAGCCCGATGCAATAAATGCGGGGCCGGAGCCCGATGCGGGGCCGAGGCCCGATGCAGTAAATGCTAGGCCGGAGCCCGATGCAGGGCTGGAGCCCGATGCGGGGCCTAAGCCCGATGCAATAAATGCGGGGCCGGAGCCCGATGCAGGGCCGGAGCCCAATGCGGGGCCGAAGCCCGATGCAGTAAATGCGAGGCCGGAGCCCGATGCAGGGTTGGAGCCCGATGCGGGGCCGAAGCCCGATGCAGTAAATGCGAGGCCGGAGCCCGATGCAGGGCTGGAGCCCGATGCGGGGCCGAAGCCCGATGCAATAAATGCGGGGCTGGAGCCCGATGCAAGGCCGGAGCCCGATGCGGGGCCGAAGCCCGATGCAGTAAATGCGGGGTTGATAGGAAAGTGCAAGAAATGCGAAAGCAAAGGTCAATGCTGAGGAATAGCGTGAGGCGCTGCAATGCGGTGACGCTGATTTGCTTGCGGTCTTGCTTTGTGGAGCAGGGATGAGGACTTAGTGTTGAAATCCCAAGGAGCTGGATGGATGTAAGACGTTTGTTGTCTCAATTGTGGTCGATCAGTATTCATGCTGTCTTCTTGTGTAGAATTTTCTACAATGGGAAAGAAAACAATGAAGGAGCAAACTATATTCGCGATTTCAGCGTAAGGGCTTAGGGATTGAACTAGCCTGGTAGGCGTCGTGCGAGCGCGCTGAGGGACATGCACAAGGTGTGTCGAGGATGCGTGCATGGGCAAGGTAGGGGTGTGCTCGCACGACGCGGAAAGGGCACACTGTTGTGCTGGTGGAAGCACTTGTAGCATCGAGGGACGTGTGCTCAACCATGCAATGACGTAATCGATTGCGCGGGATTAATGGGGAGTTAGTGTTGCTTAGATGGTTGGCCCTTGAGCTACTGATCGTCTCGCCGTGGAGGAAAGGTGAGGACCACGAGAGATCCACCTGCAAAGGCGGTCACAACTTTGTCTACCGTGTGGTAGTGTTAATTCTCGTGTAAAATAGTAAATAAATAGGATGCGTGCAATGCGTGAGTTTTCAAAAGCTAATGTTGTCGTTCACATTGACTCGAAAGGTTCAAAGTACAATGCAAATTTTGTAAAATAGAGCCTTAAGCTGATTTGCCACCACACTCGGGGTTTGAGCGAGCGCTGCCTTGGAAAGCACCGGGTCTAGGCGAGGGCCTTGCGGAGATATCTATCCTAGAGTGCATGTGTGGGTCTTCATGAGGCCCTTTCCTAGACCTCTCCAGGGCGGCGTTCGCTCAAGCGAGCTCCTGACCGCATCTCTGCATCTTGGCACGAGTTTGGGAGAGCTCCCACTGAGGTGGTTGGCCGACGAGTTCTTCGTTTCTCAGCGACCTCTCGGTGATCGAACCTAGTGTTGATGAGGTCGATCATGCTGTCCCAGAGTATACGCCATCTGCATTTCGTGGCGGGTCGGTGAGGTTCTTGTGTTCTGGTGGACTCTGCCGAGGCGCGGGCAGGAGGCCGAGCAAGGCGTCCCTTACCAAGACGACAGGAAAATCCGCCTAGGACTCGTCAACATGAATGACGTCCTATTTTTTGAAAATTGCATGATGCATGTGTGCGAAGAGAGTAAATGCCCACGGCTTAATAGAAATTACATGTACATCGCTCTTGAAATGGAAAAGACTCAAGTGGCACGCAGGCCGACTCGATAGACTGTTGTCGGCGTCGGGTTGAAGGCTTGCATGGAGGCATAGCACGATGCATGGTTCGGTGCTACAAGGACCGTGCTATCTATGGATGGGGGCTCCCGACTCAAGGGTGTGAATTCCTTGAAATCGAGCGAGGATCTTTGGGGGCCGGTTCGGTGGCATAGCCGACTCGATCCGTTCCCTTACTCGGAACCTCTGACTAACCTAGCTTCCTATTTTGGCGCCCGTGGGATTTCGGACAAGGCACCTAAAGATAGCATGATATGCAATGCATGCGTGAAATAAATGTGCGTAAGTAGATAAGCCGTAAACGACGGAAAGCAGTAAATAAACAAGCAAGCAAGCAAACGGGATTGAGCCCGAACCCTCTAGATGTCCCCAGTGGAGTCGCCAAGCTGTGCGCACCCGAATTTCATCTCGTCGGGGCACGCATGCGCGCGCCTAAGCAAACGCGGCTTGGGAGTGTCCACCTTCCCAGGGACGCGCGACGGACGCACGTGAGAAGGAGTCGCCACTTGCCATTTTACGACCCGAGGGTCGAGGGCCGGCAAGTTACCCGGGTCTAGGGGTACGGGGTACACCTAAATGCTAAGGCAATGGTTGTACGGAACCGAAAATTCCGAATTCGGGGGTTCTATTACGTGCGGGCCTATATCCCGCACGCCCTCTCGGTACTCTGGCTTGCTAGGCTTGCCATTTTGTTTATTTACCGCGTGATTTAGAGTTGCGCTCGACTCGCCCGTTTTGACACCGTAAATTCGATGAATTGATCAAGTTGGACCAAGAGTCCGAAAGATGAGTAGGCTTGTGCATCGAGGAGTCGGTTCACTATCTTAGCGTTACAGTTCATCGAACCGTGATGGTTGATTCCCTGCGTGAACCGAAACCACGAGTATCCAAGCTTACTCACCCTTTGGTGGCGATAGACCAACTTAACCGATCCAGCACTCGGACCTCTCGCTCACCGATCGGGGATCCTTACAAGGAGATGAATGAACATACAAATAGAATCCTCACAATGTTCTCTCGAACAATTACAAAGTATAACCGAATAAGTAAATGGATCCCGATCGGTTTGCATTGGGCCACTATTCCGCTCCTGCTCACCGTGTATTTTGAATAACCGATAAATAAATTAAGGCAACGCGGGCTCAAAGAGCCGGGGGTCGGGTCCGATCGAACCGTCGGTTTGCAGAAAAACGACTTGTTTCCACTGTAACCGTTGGATCGATCGAGCTCCCGGGTGATATCTAAACACGTTTCACGCGCTCAATCCAAATCCGCCTTCCACATAGGCCGTATTCGGAGTGTGACGGTGAATCGAGGCTAGATCCCATTCCGCACTCGGGTTGCACGCGCTCGGTGAGTTAAGAGGCGTTGGACCTCGTGTTCGATGATTTGGGGCGTTGGACCCCATGCAACACGTGACTTATGGGTTCGGGCCCGAACCGCAATAAATCATCAAAAGCAAGAATAAAACGGAAGAAAAGTGAT
Organism: Punica granatum; assembly: GCF_007655135.1. NCBI lineage: Eukaryota > Viridiplantae > Streptophyta > Magnoliopsida > Myrtales > Lythraceae > Punica > Punica granatum. The sequence continues at coordinate 20,164,007 of NC_045128.1, forward strand.
GTAACTGACACGATACAGAAAGCAACTGACAATTATCGGTGAATACAGACAAGTGGTGTATTAAGTCGAATGTACGTGATTTAATCAGTTATTACCCGTGGTTGATTGGCAAACAATGCATCTAACCTAGGCAAACATAGAGGGCGGGCTAGGATAAGGTTCTAAGCCGATTACATGTGTGTGTTTGTTTTATGACTCTTATTCAGTTAAGTGTCACTGCGGTTTCACTGAATTAGCCAAACTCGTGTTTTGACTCTAGATTGGAATCTAATATTCCACCTATCCATTATCTAATGTTTATTTAAGTCAAGTACATGATTAATCCGGTTCTTCGTCTTTTTCAACTGAAATAAAAAGGTTCACCACCGAATCTACGATAGGAAGATAGAAACACCGAAAGTGAACGGAATGGGCCGTACGAATGAAACTCGCACCCGAACGGGCCGTCCCTTTCCGTCCATAGATCGAGGTGTTTCCGACTCCCTAAAGCCTAGGATATCGATGAATCACGAAATGACGACTATGCCCTTGAGTGGTAAAACATGTGATGTTCATATATAAATTAAAGATCGTGTGACACGAAGAGGTCTAAAGAGGACTCGCGCATCTCGACTCGAGCCGCCTCAAATTGGGCCCGGACTCGAGTCATAGTACGCGAGTACTTGCTAGACACAATTCTATTCGTGTTACACGTCTCGATGTTTTGAAATTATGAGCTTTTAAGGAAAAGGGCATTTCCGCCGTTCCATGAACCATCGATACGTTTACGAATTAATATTCAATTTGTCCAATTATTTAGTCCGAGTGATTTAATTAATCAAATGATGCGTCCCATTTCTCGTTTGTGGAATGGTTTAGTGATTGAGGAGTTAAACCTTGATTATTATGGGCTAATGAGATGATTGTTTGGGGTTAATGCGCCTAACATGTAAATTAACCGTGAAGCTAATGATTTAAACAAAAAATATAATTGCAATCAATTACAAGAATCGGTTTTAATCGTTTCTTGCATGCGTAAGACGCCAAACATAATAAGAACACACACATTTACAAAGTCGATGCCACCATGGTCTTGGAATCACAAATAAACATGTAATACAAACACAAACATGATATATAATGGAATCAATAAAATGGCATCGGCACGAAAAACGAGGTAAATCGTAAATGTAATAAACATGAAAACAGAGTCGGATCAGGGTCAAGGGGTCTATTTTGGATCTAGATTCAGTTTGGAGAGGGCTAAATTAGACCCAAAAAAAAACAGTGTGATCTGATTTGTCGAATATACGAAAAGTTCGGTAAATAATTTTTATTTGGAGTTTCAGCGCCCATAAAAATATGAAATTTGTGTGGAACCTTAAAATAACATCAGGAATGTGTGGTAAAAATTTCAGTTCATTTTGAAGTCGGATGGTTCGCGAGATCTATCAAAATCAGACCGGAAACACCGAAATAACGGGTAAACATTTTTTATCCGGAGATCCAGTGCACAGAAAAATCTGAACTTTTTTATGGGGACTTTAAATAACATCAAGTGTCTGTGGTAAAACTTTCAGCTCATTTCGAACTCGGATGGTTCACGAGACATATCAAAATCTGGCCGAGAATACCGAAATAACGGGTAAATATTTTTTATCCGGAGATCCAGCGCACAGAAAAATCTGAAATTTTGTATGGGGACTTAAAATAACATCAAGTGTCTGTGGTAAAAATTTCAGCTCATTTGGAACTTGGATGGTTCACGAGACACATCAAAATCTGGCCGAGAATACCGAAATAACGGGTAAACATTTTTTATCCAGAGATCCAGCGCCCAGAAAATTCTGAAATTTTATGTGGGGACTTAAAATAACATCAAGAGTCTGTGGTAAAAATTTCAGCTCATTTCGAAGTCGGATGGTTCACGAAGTTGCTCAAGGGCCAAACCCGGGATCTAAGGAAAATCATGCGAAATGAGCCCCTAACACCCCATATCAAACAAATATCGAAGAACCTAGCTTCTCTAAGTCATAGAGGAGTCTTACCTAGCCTCGGAACACGAGGAAGGAGTCGGAGAAGTGGCCGTGGGAGTCGCAAGACTCGGCTTGAAGTCGCGGAAGTGAGCAATCCGAGAGAAAACAGCCGCGGCTAGTCTCGGGAGAACGGCTTGGCACGCGAGCTCCGGGCACGGTACGGTGCAAGGTCGGGCTCGTTGGACTCCTAAGAGGTAGATCTAGACAAGCACGGGCAGACCCGAGCGTGCCGAGCCCTAGACAAGCTCGAAAAACGTGAGAGAAGTTCGGGTATGAACACGGAAAACCCGGTAAGGGAAAAACAATGAAACGGAGGTTGTGCACGGTGGATCGGCCCTCGGATCGTGACCACCTCTTCACGAGAGAGGGTGAGGGTCGTGAGGAACCCTTTGAACGTGATGGCACGACTCTCCGAAGTCGCGGGAGAAAATGGCACGTCGAGGAGCTCGGTTGCACGCGGCTTGGAGACTCGGGACCCGATTACAACTTTGGCTGGAAAGTGATGTTAGGGACCTCAAATGGAAAATCTAAGCTCGGAAACGGACTTAGGGGATGGAAAATAGGTAGGCTAGGGAGTTTGGTGATTTTTGGTTTAAGTCGGGTCGGGTGGTTACCGGAATACCGGGTGGTTTTCCGACGGTTTTGGCCGGTTTCGGCCTTGGCAAGGAGTGGTACGAGCTGTGGGAGTGGGCTGAAAGTTGAGAGGATTTTAGAGGGAGATTGGCTTGAGAGAGAAGGAGAATGAAGAAGTGATTAAGTCTAATGATCAATGGGAACTTATAGGGAGGCTTAACGGTGTGATTAAATGATGTTAAGTGCGGTTTTTTGTATGCTAAACTAGGGCTGCCGAATTTCAATGGGATTAAGGGGGAAAGTGTCACATTGAGTGTGGGGAAAGGAAGAGGAGTTGATGGGAAGTGATGGAGTGATGGATGGGTGTAAGTGTGTAAGAAGAAGTGATGGGTGTAAGAGCCAAAATTCAAATTGTGTGGAGGGGGAGCTTTGGAGCCGACGGGTGAGAGAGCTTGAGCCACGGCTTGGGCTGTCAATTCAGAGCCGAGGGTTGAGCCGTGGCTTGGGGTTGAGCCGCGGCTTGACGGCTTGGCTTGGCTGAGCTGTGGGTCCCGTCTGATTGAGATAAAAGCCAGAAAATGCTTGAAACCCGATTGAGCTTGCATCCGACCTCCGATGTCCAATTAATTTGAAGATTTGGAATGCTTGAACTACGAGGATTTGAATGAGCCCAATATCGCCGTACGTCGTGTGAACGAACGTACGGGTGACTCGGCGCTTCAAGAGTCGGTTTTGCCCTGTTCGGACGTTCGGAGTGGAATTTAGTGCCCTTCGACCTCCGATTGACCTCTGTGCATCCTTGCATTCGTTTTGGCGGTCCTTTTGCCCCGTGGGGAATCGTTGGCTCGTTGTCCTCGGTCGGGGACCGTTGGCCCGGGAAGACCTAGGGACTTTGACCGGGATTCTCTCAATGTGCCCCGAATGCCTTGAGGTGCTCGGGGATTATTGTGAGGGGCTCAGAGATCGTCGTGGTCTCTGCTTTCCGTGGAAATACCCCGAAGGTTCGCCGGGAGACGTTCGTGACCACTGAAACGTACTTCGGGAAGCCGAGCCGAGTTCCGGAAGGTTGTCTGAAACTTGTTCCCCGGCCCTGGTGGTCCCTGGGCGCCTGTAGACCCGTTTTGAGGGGCCGTTTGCTTGTCAGTGGAGCGAACCCCGGGAGCTCTGTCAGAAAAGGCGTCCGTGGGGGATTGGGGTGTCCCGGCTTAAGCAGGATGTCCCGGAAATGCGCCCGGACGTGTCATTGGTCATTTTGGCACTGGGAGGGATTTTTGGAGCCCCATATTGGGCACCTTTCGGTGCTTCGGTGACTCAGTGATGAATAGTGCCACAGTGCCAGCTCCGTTGTTTTCGGGATTCCTCGTTCGTCTGTTCTTCTGACTGCTTTCTTCCGCCTTTCTCAGTGGACCGTGTTTTTCTTTATTGTTCATGACCCCGTGCCCGCCTATTTGCCTCCGATTGCCGGGCGATGAATAGTGTCCCGAGCTTCAGTCGGGAATCCTTGTGCGGGAAGCCGGTGGGCCAAAATGGGGTGCTGACAAGCATCACGAAGGAAAACCTTATCGAGCCCCTCTAGATTGAGATAGCCGAAGGACCGGCACACTGCAACTCAATTGAGGCATCCGAGGCAAAGCCGTGGTACGAAGACATCAAGAACCTTCTACGAACCGGCCAATACCCCCATTTGCCGACCGCCGCGATACATTACTTTTTGAGCAGCGAGATACTCTACCGCCGCTCCTTCGACTCCACACTCCTCCGGTGCATTGATGAACACGAATAGCGACGTCTTATGGAGGAAGTGCACGGGGGAAACTGTGGACCCCATATGAACGGTCTCATGCTCGCTAAGAAGATCATGCGCCTGGGCTATTATTGGTCCACCATGGAGACTGATTGTGTAAAGCATGTCAGACATTGCCACCGATGTCAGGTTTACGCCGATCAAATCAAAGCGCCGCCCAACGATTTGCGCCCCATGACGGCACCATGGCCTTTTTCGATGTGGGGGATGGATGTGATTGGCCCAATCAACCCCAAAGCGTCTAACGGACACATGTTCATTTTGGTGGCGACCGATTACTTCACCAAATGGATCGAAGCCGTCACTCTTGCGTTAGTCACCGCAAAAGCCGTGGCCCGTTTTCTCAGACGCGACGTCATCGCCCGGTACGGGGTCCCTGTGACAATCATCACAGACAACGCCAAGAACCTGAACAACAAGGTCATCGATGAGCTCTGTGCACTATTCAAAATCCGACACCGCAACTCCACCCCGTACCATCCCCAAATGAACGGTGCGGTGGAAGCGGCGAATAAGAACATCAAAAAGATCATCGAAAAAATGACGGTGAACTACAAGGATTGGCACAAGATGCTCCCCTATGCACTCTTGGCGTATCGTACATCCATACGAACCTCGACCGGGGCAACCCCGTACTCTCTAGTCTATGGCATGGAGGCCGTCCTCCCAATTGAAGTGGAGATCCCTTCCATGAGGATTCTCGCCGAGGCTGAACTTGAAGAGGCAGAATGGGCGAAGCAACGATACGAACAGTTGAACTTCATTGACGAGAAGAGGCTGAAAGCGCTGTGCCACGGACAGTGCTATCAACAAAGAATGGCTCGAGCCTTCAACGCAAGAGTCCGCCATCGCGATTTCAACCCCGGCGACCTCGTTTTGAGGAAAGTCCTTCACGTCACGCCGGACTCTTGAGGGAAGTTCTCATACAATTACGACGGCCCCTTCGTCGTCAAAGAGGTTTTCTCCGGGGGTGCGATCATTTTGAGCAACATGGACGGCATTGAAAACGCCCTTCCCGCCAATGTTGACACCATTGAGAAGTATTATCCATGAGCACTTGTATATTCTTTATTCTCCGGGCTCCGTGCCCCTTTCGTTGTAAGGCATTTCTATTTCCGTGGACGAGCTCCAATTCCCACAACCTGTCCAATACCAAGATTTCTTGAGAGGAAAAAATAAGTTTTCCCGCTAGGTCGAAAACCTCTTCGAGGCGGCCTAGGCAAAAGCTAGGGAACGAGTGGCGCGACTTAAAATCCAGCGAAGGGGGGTCGTGGCAAAAGGAAAGCACAGATCACTTCCTCGCTAGGTCGAAAACCTCTCTGAGGCGGCCTAGGCAAAAGTTAGAGGACCCGAGGGGTACGATCCCACCCAAACATGGGGAATCGTAGCAAAAAGTAACGCCCCAAATCACCGAACACGAGATCCAATGCCTCTTAACTCACCGAGCGCGCGCAACCCGAGTGCGGAATGGGATCTAGCCTCGATTCACCGTCACACTCCGAATATGGCCTATGTGGAAGGTGGATTTGGATTGAGCGTGTGAAACGTGCCTAGATATCACCCGGGAGCTCGATTGGTCCAATGGTTATAGTGGGAACTAATCGGTTCTCCTGCAAACCATCGGTTCAATCGGACCCGACCCCCGGCTCCTTGAGCCCGCGTTGCCTTAATTTGTTTATCGGTTATTCAAAACACACGGTGAGCCAGAGCGGAATATTGGCCCAATGCAAACCGATCGGGATCCATTTATTTCATTCAGTTGTATTATGTAATTATTCGAGTGTATATTGTGAGGATCTTATTTGTATATATATTCATATACTTGTAAGGATCCCGATCGGTGAGCAAGAGGTCCGAGTGTCGAGTCGGTTAAGTCGGTCTATCGTCACCAAGGGATGAGTAAGCTCGAATAATCATGGTCTCGGTTCCCGCAGGGAATCGACCATCACGGTCCGAAAAACTGTAACGCTAAGATAGCGAACCGATTCCGTGACTCACAAGCCTACTCATCCTTCGGATTCTTGGCCCAACTCAATCGATTCATCGATTTTATGGTGTTAAAACGGACGAGTCAAGTGCGACCCTAAATCATGCGGTAAATAAACAAAATGGCAAGCCTAGCAAGCTAGAGTACCGAAAGGGCGTGCGGGATATAGGCCCGCACGTAATAGAACCCCGGAATTCGGAATTTTTGATTCCGTATGACCATTGCCTTAGCATTTAGGTGTACCCCGTAACCCTAGACCCGGGTAACTTGCCGGCCCTCGACTTTCAGGTCGTAAAATGGCAAGTGGCGACTCCTTCTCACGTGCGTCCGTCACGCGTCCTCGTGAAGGTGGACACTCCCAAGCCGCGTTTGCTTAGGCGCGCGCATGCGTGCCCCGACGAGATTAAATTCGGGTACGCACAGTACCTGACGGTACGCCGACAATCCATGGGATGCATGTTAGGGCAAAAGGACGATTCCTCTCATGCAGAGCGAGCAATTTATTATCTATGGAAAAAGTTCACTGAAGGGGAGTCCAACTACCCTGAGATAGAGAAAATGTGTTGCACACTTGTGTGGGTCATGCAAAGGCTCCGGCAATACACTCTTTACCATATTGTTCGCCTGTTGTCGAAAATAGATCCTGTGCGCACCCGAATTTCATCTCGTCGGGGCACGCATGCGCGAAGCCTACGCAGCGCGGCTTGGGAGTGTCCACCTTCCCGGGGATGCGCGACGGACACGCGTGAGAAGGAGTCGCCATTTACTGTTTACGACCCGTAGGTCGAGGGTATGGGGTACACCTAAATGCTAAGGCAATGGTCATGCGGAACCGAAAATTTCGAATTCGGGGGTTCTATTACGTGCAGGCCTATATCCCGCACGCCCTTTCGGTACTCTAGTTTGCTAGGCTTGTCGTTTTTGTTTATTTACCGCGTGATTTAGGGTTGCACTTGACTCGCCCGTTTTGACACCGTAAAGTAGATGAATTGATCAAGTTGGGCCAAGAGTCCGAAAGATGAGTAGGCTTGTGCGTCGAGGAATCGGTTCACTATCTTAGCGTTACAGTTCATCGAACCGTGATGGTCGATTCCCTGTGCGAACCGAAATCGCGAGTATTCGAGCTTACTCATCTCTTGGTAACAATAGACCGACTTGACCAGTTCGACACTCGGACCTCTCGCTCGCCGATCGAGGATCCTTACAAATGAATGAGTGAGTATACAGATAAAATCCTCACAATGTTCTCTCGAATAATTACAAAGTGTAACTGAATAAGTAAATGGATCCCGAACGGTTTGCATTGGGCCAATATTCCGCTCTGGCTCACCGTGTGTTTTGAATAACCAATAAATGAATTAAGGCAACGCGAGCTCAAGGAGCCGGGGGTCGGGTCCGATTGAACCAACGGTTTGCAGGAGAACCGATTGGTTCCCACTGTAACCGTTGGACCGATCGAGCTCCCGGGTGATATCTAAACATGTTTCACACAACCAATCAAAATTGCCTTCCACATAGGCCATATTTGGAGTATGATGGTGACTCGAGGCTAGATCCTATTCCGCATTCGGGTTGCGCGCTCTCGGTGAGTTAAGAGGCATTGGACCTCGTGTTCGGTGGTTTGGGGCGTTGGACCCCGTGCAATGCATAACCTATGGGCTTAGACCGTATCGCAATAAATCATCATAGGCAAAGACGAAACAGAAGAGAACTGATAAAACTGACATAATACAGACAATAACTGACAATTGTCGGTGAATACAGACAAGTGGTGTGTTAAGTCGAATATACGTGATTTAATCAGTTATTAACCGGGGTTGATTAGCAAACAATGCATCTAACCTAGGCAAACATAGGGGACGGGCTAGGATATGGTTCTGAGGCAATTATATGTGTGGATTTGTTTTAGGACACTTATTCAGTTAAGTGTCGCTACGATTTCACCGAATTATCCAAACTCGCGTTTTGACTCTAGATTGGAATCTATCATTCCGCCTATCCATTATCTAGTGTTTGATTAGGTCGGATGTATGATTAGTCCGGTTCTTTGTGTTTTGTAACTGAAATAAAATGCTCCCCACCGAATCTACAATAGGAAGATGGAAACACCGAAAGTGGACGTAATGGGCCGTGCGAATGAGACTCGCACCCGGACGGGTTGCCCCTTTCCATCCATAGATCGAGGTGTTTCCGACTCCCTAGCGCCTAGGGTATCGGTGAATTACGGAATGACGATTATGCACCTGGATGATAAAATTGCAATGTTCGTGTATAAATCGAAGATCGCGCCACACGAAGGAGTCTAAGGAGGACTCTCGTACCCCGACTCGGGCCGCCTCAAATCGAGCCCGGACTCGAGTCATGGCACGTGAGCGCTCACTAGACATCAATTATATTCGTGTCACAAGTCTCGGTATTTTGAAATCGTGAATTATGATGGAAAAGGGCATTCTCGCCGTTCCGTAAATCATCGATGCGTTTACAAATTGAGGATTGATTAGCCCAATTATTTAGTCCAAGTGACTTAATTAATCGAATAGCACGTCCCACTTATCCCGTTTGTGAAATTGTTCGATATTTATTGCTTTTTGTTACGATCATCATCGGTTTAATGGGTGACGGTTCGAAGTCCATTCACCTATCATGAGATTAATTTACGTCTAGCGATGGAACACGGATACGAATACACTCAATTCCAAGGATCGAACGTGAAGCGACGGGGGAGACCGCCCTAGACCCGGGAGGGGTCAAGGATCACTCGGCCCTTTTCCGAAGGGTTAGGCCGAGAGGCCTCCTTGTCCCGCCTTGGGTCACGGATGGTATCCCACATCGATTCGAGCCATTCCTTGCATGCCTAATACGTCAAGCACGTTAATAACACACGTTTTACTCATCTCGATATCACCGTGACCATAATCACATAAAGTCATACAAACACATACGAACGAGATATTTAAACGGAGAACAACAAAGACGGCATTGACTCAAATGGTAACGAATTGAATAAAGCACGGGAATCGATCCGTTTCGAGGCAGAAGAAGGCTCCCCGAACCCGTATGGTCCAAGGAAGCTCTCGGCCAAACTCCTCCAAGGAGGGCCGTGAGATTCCATGGCTCGTGCGAGGAGGGAAAATTTCTCCGACCCCGATTCAAATCTTGTCCCGTCATGCCATCATATTACACACGATTAACAATAAAAAAAACATAGGAATCGACTCTTTCCGGGAAGGGGAGAGGCCGCCCTAGCCTCGGGTGGGCCAAGGGGACTCACGGGTCTCTCCCTAGAGACTTGGCCGTGAGTTCCATGGCCCAATCCGCAGCCAAGGGAGCCTCTCCCGCCCGGATCTAAGTCGTTTCCCATCATGGCATGCACTTTTATACAACGTATGGGCGTAACAAAAAGAGTAAAGCGTTATAACGTTGCATGGAATTGCATGGAAGCCCAGATCCGTAAGAAAAATGACCATTCTCATACATTCGGACACTTTAAAGCGCACGGACACTTCATACAAGCAAAGATCGGAGGTCCTAACTTCTCTAAGTTGAAGATGTGTGTTACCTAGCCTCGATGCACGAGGAAAAGAGTCGGGGAAGCGGCCGTGGGAGTCGCAAGACTCGAGTTGGACGTTACGGGTGGGTGACCCGGGTGAAGGTACAGCCGCGGCAGTCTCGGGAGAATGGCTCGGCATGCTTGCTCCGGTCACGGTACAGTGCAAGGTCGGGTTTGTTGGACTCCTAAGAGGCGGATCTAGATGACCGTGGGCAGACCCGAACGTGCCAAGGCCTGAACAAACCCGAAAATGTGAGAGAAAGTTCGGTAAAAATGTGAGGAACCCGGTAAGAGAGAAACGGATGAACGATGGTTGTGCACGGTTGATCGGCCCTCGGACCGTGACCACCTCTTCACAGGGGAGGGTGAGGGTTGTGAGGAACCCTTTGAACGTGGTGGCACGACTCGCCGAAGTCGTGGGAAGAAATGGCACGTCGGAAGGCTCGGTGTGCACGGCTAGGAGCTCTCGGGACCGGATTGCACCTTCAGCTAGAAAGTGATGTTGGGGACCTCAAATGGAAAATCTAAGCCCGGAAACGGACTTAGGGGGTGGAAAATATGTGGGTTAGGGAGTTTGATGATTTTTGGCTTAAGTCGGGTCGGGTGGTCACCGGAATACCGGGTGGTTTTCCGATGATTTTGGCCGGTTTCGGCCTTGGAAAGGGCTGGACGGAAACGTGGGAGTGGGCTGGAGTTTGAGAGGATTTTGGAGAGAGATTGGCTAGAGAGAGAAGGAGAATGAAGAAGTCATTAGAGTTAATGATGAATGGGAACTTATAGGCTAGGCTAATGGCACGGTTAAGTGGGACTAATTGCGGTTTAAGGGGATAAGTGGGGCTGCCGAAATTGGAGGGAGGATTAGGGAGGGGTTTATGTCATGTTGAGTTTGGGGAAAGGAAGAGGATGGGTGATGGGTGTGATGGATGGGTGATGGGAGGTGATAGATGTGAGAGGAATTTGAATTGTGTGGTGGAGGGAAGGGGAGATCCCTTGGAGCCGCCGGCCATGGGTTTGAGCCGCGGCTAATTGCGGCCAAGCCGAGCTTGAGGGGTTGAGCCGTGGCTTGGGGTTGAGCCGCGGCTTGACGGCTTGGCTTGGCTGAGCTGTGGGTCCCATTTGATTGAGAGAAAAGCCGGAAAAAGCTTGAGACTTGATTGAACGCGCGTCCGGTCTCCGATGTCCGATTAATTTATAGATTTGGAATGCTTGAACGAAGAGGATTTGAATGAGCCTAATATCGCCATGCGTCGTGTGAACGAACGTTTGGGCGACTCGGCGCCTCGAGAGTCGATTTTGCCCTGTTTGGGCGTTCAGAGTGGAGTTTAGTGCTCCCGGTCCCCGATTGCTCTTTGTGCATCTTAACATTCGTTTCGGCGACCTTTTTGCTTCGTGGGACATCATTGACTAGTCGTATCCGACCGAAGACCGTTGCCCCGGGAAGACCTAGGGACTTGTGACCGGAGCTTTCTCAGTGTTCCTTGAATGTCTTGAGGCGATCGGGGATCGCTGTGATCTCTGTTTTCTATGGATGTGCCTCGAAGATTCGCCAAAGGCATTTGCTACCACTGAAACGTCCATCGGGAAACCCCGTAGAGTTCCGAAAGGTCGTCTGAAGCTTGTTCGTTGACCCCGATAGTCCCTGGGTGCCTGTAGGACCGTTTTGGGGTGCCGTTCACTTGTCAGTGGATCGGGCCCCGGGAGCCCTGTTAGAAAAAGTTTCCGTGAGATATTGGGAGACGCCCCGGCCTAAGTAGGACACCTCCGAAACGCGCCTGGATGCGTCATTGGTCACTTTGGCACCGAGAGGGATTTTTAGAGTCCCATATTGGGCACCTTTTGGTGCTTCGATGATTCGGTGATGAATAGTACCGCAGTGCCAGCTCCTGTTGCTCTGAGATTTGTCGCCTGTTTGCCTTTCCGACTGCTCTCTTCGGCTTTTCTAATGGACCCATCTCTTCTCCTGTTGTTCATGACTCCGTGACCGCACGTTCGCCTCTGATTGCCGGGTGATGAATAGTAACCCGGGCTTTGATCGGGGATTCTCATGTAGGAAGCCGGTGGGCCAAAATGGGGTGCTGACAGCTTGCCCCTCTTTGGTTGCATGCTCGGTTAGAGGATGTAGCCAAAGACCATAATAAGCATCCCCTTTTTGGGCCCGGCGACAGTTCTGATACCGTCCCCTCCCCGTTGCTGCTCGCACCTTGTTTGGACATGTCGGGACATTACGCTGGAAATTAAGATCGGGACAGACCCGAAAGAAACTGGGATGGACCCGACGAAAACAGGATAGACCTGAAAGAAACCAGGGTAGACCTGAACAAGAAATTAGAACCGGGATAGACCCGAGCAGGAATCTAAAATCGGGATGGACCTGAACAGTAATTTAAAACCGGGATAGACCCGAACAGTAATTTAAAACCGGGATGGACCCGAACAGGAATGTAAAACCGGGATGGACCTGAACGCATGAACCAGAATGGACCTGAATGTGATCGGGATAGACCCGAATGCATGAACCAGGATGGACCTGAATGTGATCGGGATGGACCCGAATGCATGAACCAGGATAGACCTGAATGTGACCGGGATGGACCCGAATGCATGAACTGGGATGGACTCGAACAGTAATTTAACACCGGGATGGACCCGAGCAGGAATTTAAAATCGGGATGGACCCGAACAGAAATTTAAAACCAGGATGGACCCGAGCAGGAATTTAAAATCGGGATGGACCCGAACAGGAATTTAAAACCGGGATGGACCCGAGCATGAATTTAAAATCGGGATGGACCCGAACAGGAATTTTGAAACCGGGATGGACCCGAACGCAAATTTAAAACTGGGATGGACCCGAACAGGAATTTAAAACCGGGATGGACCTGAACAGGAATTTTGGAACCGGGATGGACCCGAACAGGAATTTCAAATCGGGATGGACCCGAACAGGAATTTAAAACCGGGATGGACCCGAATAGGAATTTTGAAACCGGGATGGACCCGAACAGGAATTTAAAAACCGGGATGGACCCGAACAGGAATTTAAAAACGGGATGGACCCGAACAGGAATTTTGAAACCGGGATGGACCCGAACAGGAATTTAAAAACCGGGATGGACCCGAACAGGAATTTAAAACCGGGATGGACCCGAACAGGAATTTAAAACCGGGATGGACCCGAACAGGAATTCGAAACCGGGATGGACCCGAACAGGAATTTAAAAACCGGGATGGACCCGAACAGGACTTTAAAACCGGGATGGACCCGAACAGGAATTTAAAACCGGGATGGACCCGAACAGGAATTTAAAACCGAGATGGACCCGAACAGGAATTTTAAAACCGGGATGGACCCGAACAGGAATTTGAAACCAGGATGGACCCGAGCAGGAATTTAAAAGCAGGATGGACCTGAGCAGGAATTTAAAACCAGGATGGACCCGAACAGGAATTTTAAAACCGGGATGGACCCGAAAAAGAATTCGAAGTTTGGAATTTGCGCAAAGCGTTGTGTGATACGGCTCGCTTGGCGTTTGGATCTGGACTGCTTCATGCGCGGCTGCTGAGGATGATCTCTTATCGCTCGTCCTTCTTTGAACATCATTGGTTTGGGCGGTGCGGCGCATCCCTTGACGATTTCCGGCGCCTCGAGAGCACGACGTGTCGCGTGAGGCAGATATGAGTCTGTCAGGGAGAAGATGCCCCATGGGGTTCCATGCGCATCGCAATGGAGTTGTTTCATCGTTGCTTTGCCCCTGGGGTGGCGGTGTGTTTGATCTACCGGAAGTCGGCTTTGCTACTAGGGCAATTGCTTGCTGCTCTTCCAAGTGCCGGCTTTATCGCAGAGGCGATTGTAGTTAGCTGGGGATGCCCCGGTCGCGCGATGAGGGACTCGAGCTCTGGGGTAGAGCGCTTACGTATCCCGAGGGATCGAAAATCAGAGTCTGCCGTAGTTCTTGTGTTTGTTGTACCTGTGATCCTGACATCATTAGTAAGTCATGGGATTACTAGCGATTTGTAAGCACAAGTAAAAGGAAGTGTTTGTAACGCATGCTCTTCAGTTTCGGGTCGCTTGGCAACCCGTGGAGAGTTTTTGCTTTGGTGATGCGAATGGGGGTCCCGCTTTCAGAGGCCCCGATGTGAGGCCTCCGAGGCTCCTGTTGGCCTTGCATGGGCATATCGAGACGTTCTCAAAGGTGCCCAAGCGGCTCTATCGGTTGTTCGACGCGCCCGTGAGTTTAGGACCCTTCTCATCAGGGTGCCGTAGGGCAGCTGCATTTGTAACCCGCATGGGGAATTTTGTTCAAATTTGGTCAGACCTCGGTCTAGTCATTTTCAGAGTGTTATGACTAGACTCCCAGAAAGAAATGTCTAGGATTTTGGCTTTGTGGTAGCCGATTGAAGGGTGGCTGTGACCCGTTTTGGAGTTGTATAATGACAAAGAGAAAAGAGAAAGCTTGGGGAGCACGTTGCCCTATATTGAAAGGATACACGGGTTCACGCTTGCCGTGAGATATACCCCCCCTTCTCTTCCGTCCTTCGATTGGTGTTGACTGTCTTAAACTGTTTGGATTGCGTGCTTGGTCGCCCGCTGTGCTTGAAGAAGAATCCGCCTTGGACGATTGAGTTCGGTAGGAGAGCCGATCGGGGATCGTGTTGGAGTAGATAACCTGCCCATTTCCCTTGGGGATCCCTGGTCCGCGCAATGTGCGAAGGCCCAGGGTGGTTGTTTTGTTTATCTCTCATTTTACTCTCATTTTGCTACGGTCACCCGCCTCGGGGCCGTACCTCTCAACCTAAAGGGGATGAACTCTCCTCTTGCCACGACCGCCCGCCTCGGGATTTTCAGTCGTGCCTCTCTTTTGCCCTAACTTTTGCCTAGATCGCCCCGAGGGGTTTTCGACCTAACAGGCTCGATTCTTTTGTCTCTCGAGTTTGCAAGGGCGAAGGGTTCGAATAATTCGACCTCCGAGTGCGTTACGTTCTGTCTCCGTCGAGGAGTTGCATCTGCTGCTCCCCCTTTTTGTCGGGGTTTGTTGATTTCTTCTTGGAATTGGCGGTGCCGGAGTTTTATATCTCGACGGTGCCTTGTTTTGTTCATTGGCGGGTTTTTCCCACATCTTTTCTCTCTCTCTTCATTAGCGGGTTTTTCCCGCTTCTTTTCGCTCTTTTTTTTTGCAGCTGGGGTTTGTATCGTGTCCCCATGTATTTGTTTTACTTTTCCCGACTTTTTCGTCGTTGCGGGTGTTTTGATGCGCTTTGCCTCGCGAAGACTTGGTGTTTGTTCTTTAGGCATTCGGAAGTCGAACTACGTGTTCTTCATCCTTGCAATCTTTACAAGTGATTTCCCCTGTTGTCTAGAGAAAGAAAATGCAAAATTGCCCTAGGGAGTGTGTGACCGAGGTTGTCCTGATGCTTGCTGTGGAAGATGCCCATTCTTGATGCGGATGACTAGGAGCGTTCCAATGTCATTTGTCAGAGTGAACCACTATGGTGACCTCAGGGCGAACTTTAACCAGGGATGCCCCAGTGTACATTGCTTGCCGAGGTCGTATTGTCGCAAGCTTCAACCGGGGATGCCCCAGTGTACGTCGCTTGGAAATGCTCATCGTGGACGGATGATGTTTGAGGTGGTCTCGGTCTGAATGATGAACGTGAATGCCCTAATCTTCATTGTTAATGTGACTTGTGGTGGGCGCCTTGTACAATCATCGTCCCCGATCGTGCTTGTCGCTCTAGCATCAGCTGTACGCTGGAGAGGTGTGCTCTCGAAGCCGATGGGCATGCTTGTTTGTCGATTGAGACGGTTGCGCTGAAGGCATGCGGCTCGTTCGAACGCTTCCGTCGTCGGCTTCATAGGGGGTACATATTCGTCGGAAACCTCCCTCGTTGAAGTATGAGGAAAGGGTCCGAGAGGAATTCTCAGGGAGATGTGAACCCGTGTATCGTTCTCTGCTTGTGACCGGCGTGTCCCTGTGAGAGATGACAAAAAAGATGATGCATTAGGTGATTGTTCGGTGGAATGTACGGTAAGAAATGTAAAGTGATCCCATGGGAAGTCCCATCGTCCAGCGTGCGACCCATAGGGTGCCGCGCGTGAGGGACACTCAATTCCGAGAGTTTAGTCATCACCACCTTGGAGTGGGCAAATCGTGACTGGGGGCCAGATAGGTGTACTTTCCCCGATTACGGGTTGGCATGTGCAGCTGTCCTAGGGAAGGCTCGAGGAGCCGGGTCTTATGAGGACAGGCGAGTCGAATAAGTCCGACAGAACCAATAGAGCATCTCTGGGATGTGTCAGCACCCCATTCTGGCCCACCGGCTTCCCGCACAAGGATTCCCGACCGAAGCTCGGGACACTATTCCTCGCCCGGCAATCAGGGGACGAATAGGCAGACACGGGGTCACGAACAACGGGAGAAGAGCTAGGTTACTGAGAAAAGCGGGGAGAGCAGTCAGAAGAATAGACGAATGAGGAATCCAGAAAACGACGGAGCCGGCACTATGGCACTATTCATCACCGAGCCACCGAAGCACCGAAAGGTGCCCAATATGGGGCTTCAAAAATTCCCCTCAGTGTCAGAGTGACCAACGAGACGTCCGGGCGCATTTCCGGGGCATCCTGCTTAAGCCGGGACACCCCGATCCCCCACGGACGCCTTTTTCTGACAGAGCTCCCGGGGGTCGCTCCACTGACAAGCAAACGGCCCCTCAAAACGGGCCTACAGGCACCCAGGGACCACCAGGGCCGGGGAACAAGCTTCAGACAACCTTCTGGAACTCGGCTTGGTCTCCCGAAGTACGTTTCAGTGGTCGCGAACGCCTCCCGACGAGCCTTCGGGTATTTCCACGGAAAGCAGAGACCACAACGATCTCTGAGTACCTCACAATAATCCCCAAGCATCTCAAGGCATTCAGGGCACACTGAGAAAATCCCGGTCAAAGTCCCTAGGTCCTCCCGGGCCAACGGTCCCCGACCGAGGACGACGGGCCAACGATCCCCCGCGGGGCAAAAGGATCGCCAAAACGAATGCAAGCATGCACAAAGAACAATCGGGGATCGAGGGACGCTAAACTCCACTCCGAATGTCCGAACAGGGCAAAACCGACTCCCGAGGCGCCGAGTCGCCCGAACGTCCGTCCACACGACGCATGGCGATAATAGGCTCATTCAAATCCTCGTCATTCAAGCGTTCCAAATCCATAAATTAATTGGACGTCGGAGATCGGACGCGCGCTCAATCAAGTCCCAAGCATTTTCCGGCTTTTCTCTCAACCGAATGGGACCCACAGCTCAGCCAAGCCAAGCCATCAAGCCGCGGCTCAACCCCAAGCCACGGCTCAACCCTCGGCTCCGATTGGACAGCCCCAAGCCGCGGCTTCCCCCCCCATGGCCGGCGGCTCCACCTCCCAAGACACTCCCTCCACCACACATTTTGAATTTCCCTCACATCCATCACCTCCCTCCATCCATCCATCACACCCATCACCCATCCACCACCCCATCAATTCCCTCCTGCTTCCCCTACACTCCACTTGACTATTTCCCCATCCTAATCCCCTCCAAAATTCGGCAGCCCTAGATTAAGGCCCTAATCCGTGATTAAACTCCCCAAATCAAGCCGTTAGTCACTCCTATAAAGCCTCTAGCATCATTAGACTTAAGGACTTCTTCATTCTCGCTCTCTCTCAAGCCAATCTCTCTCCAAAAACCTCTCAAGCTCTAGCCCTCTCCCTCACTTTCGTTCAGCCCGTGCCAAGGCCGAAACCGGCTAAAATCGCCGGAAAACCACCCGGTATTCCGGTAACCACCCGACCCGACTTAAGCCAAAAATCATCAAAATTTCTAGCCTACATATTTCCCACCCCCTAAGTCCATTTCCGGGCTTAGATTTTCGATTTGAGGCCTCTAACACCCCGTTCCAGCCGTGAGAACTTTCGGGTCCTGAGACTTCCATAGCCGCGCACACCGAGCAAGCCACGTGCCATTTCTTCCCACGACTTCGGCGAGTCGTGCCATCAAGTTCAAAGGGTCCCTCACAACCCTCACTCTCCCCCGTGAAGAGGTGGTCACGGTCCGAGGGCCGATCAACCGTGCACAACCGCCATTCACCCGTTTCTCTCAAACCGGGTTTTCCCCATTTTTACCGAGTTTTCTCTCACATTTTCGGGTTTGTTCAGGCCTTGGCACGCTCGGGTCTGCCCGTGCTCATGTAGATCCACCTCTTAGGAGTCCAACGAACCCAACCTCGCACCGTGCCGTGCCCGGAGCTCGCGTGCCGACCCATTTTTCCACGGACTGCCGCGGCTGCCCACATTCGGGTCACCCACCCGTAGCCCTCTATCCGAGTCTTGTGACTCCCATGGCCCACTTCCCCGACTCTTTTCCTCGTACATCGGGGCTAGGTAATGCTCCTTTACGACTTAGACGAGTTAGAATCTTAGCTCTTTACTTGTACGAAGTGTTTATACGTTTTAAAGGTATGGAATGCTTGAAAGTTTATGTTTTTCCTTCGGATCCATGCACATCCATGCACTTTCATGCACGTACGTCCATCATGTCTTGTTTATATGCCCATATAACGTCTATGCCGTGAGGGGAAAGGACTAGAATCGAGGAAGAAGAGGCTTTCAAGCCATGGTTGGACCATGGGAACCCACGGTCTATGTCCAAAGGGGGGACCCGTGGGTTCTTTTGGTCCTTCCGAGGCCTAATCGGCCTCTTCTCCCCCGAAACTTGTTAGTTCCCGTGTTATTATCGTTATTCGTTGCATGAGATGTATTGGCATGGCGGGAAAAGACTCAGATCGGGGTCGAAAAGCCCACCTTGACCCATGTGAGTCACGGGAACTCACGGTTTCCCTTGAAAGGGACGGCCGAGAGCTCCCTTGGACCACACGGGTCCGAGGCGGCCTCTTTGGCTCCGAGATAGGTCGGTTCCCGCATTTCACGCTTTCCCATCATATGAGTCTATGCCGTCTTTGTTGTTTCCATTTAAACACCTCGTTCGTGCGTGTTTGTATGATTTTATGTGACCATGATCGTGATAGTGTTAAGATGATTAGAACATGTATCATTAACGTGTTTAATACGTCATGCATACAAGGAATGGGCCGAACCAAGGTGGTAGACCACCCGTGACCCAAGGCGGGTCAAGGGAACCTCTCGACTTAGTCCCTCGGAGGATGGCCGAGTGTCCCTTGACCCTCCGGGATCTAGGGTGGCCTTCTTCGTCGTTTCGTGTTCGTTCCTTGGAGTTGAGTGCATTTATGCTTGTGTTCTACCGCTAGCCATGCATCAATTTCGCGACGGATAAATTGACCTCGGGTCGTTACCCATTAAACCCATGGCACCTATAATATGAGATCACTACCATCGAATAATGTCACAAACGGGATGAACGGGACGTATTATTTGGATAATTAAATCATTTGGATTAAACAATTGGGTGAATCAATCCTCAATTTGTAAACGCATCGATGATTTACGGAACGGTGAAAATGCCCTTTTTCATTAAAAATCTCACAATTTCAAAATACCGAGATACGTAACACGAGTGGAATTGATGTCTGATGAGTACTCGCGTACCATGACTCGAGTCCGGGCCCGATTCGAGGCGGCTCGAGTCGAGATGCGCGAGTCCTCCTTAGAGTCCTTCGTGCGACGTGATCTCCAATTTGCATACAAACACCACAATTTTATTCCAAGGGCATAATTGCCATTCCATGACTCACTGATACCCTAGGCGCTAGGGAGCCGGAAACGCCTCGATCTATGGACTGAAAGGGGCAACCCATCTGAGTACGAGTCTCATTCGTATAGCCCATTCCGTCCATTTTCGGTGTTCCTATCTTCCTATCATAGATTCGGTGGGGAGCATTTTACTTCAATTACAAAACACGAACAACCGGATTAATCGTACATTCGACTTAATCGAACCCTAGACAATGGATAGGTGGGATAATAGATCCCAATCTAGAGTCAAAACATGAGTTTGGTTAAATCGGTGAAACCGCAGTGACATTTTACTGAATAAAAGTCATAAAACAAACACACACATGTAATTGGCTTAGAACCTTATCCTAGCCCGCCCTCTATGTTTGCCTAGGTTAGATGCATTATTTGCCAATCAACCACGGATAATAACTGATTAAATCACATACAGTCGGCCTAATACCCATTTCGTTTGTATTCACTGACACTTGTCAGTTATTGTCAGTTGCTTTCTGTATTGTGTCAGTTATATCAGTTTTCTTCTGTTTTATTCTTGCTCTTGATGATTTATTGCGGTTCGGGCCCGAACCCATAGGTTACATGTTGCACGGGGTCCAACGCCCCAAATTACCGAACACGAGGTCCAACGCCTCTTAACTCACCGAGCGCGTGCAACCCGAGTGCGGAATGGGATCTAGCCTCGATTCACCATCACACTCTGAATACGGCCTATGTGGAAGGCGGATTTGGATTGAGCGCGTGAAATGTGTCTAGATATCACCCGGGAGCTCGATCGATCCAACGGTTACAGTGGAAACAAGTCGTTTTTCTGCAAACCGTCGGTTCGATCGGACCCGACCCCCGGCTCTTCGAGCCCGCGTTGCCTTAATTTGTTTATCGGTTATTCAAAACACACGGTGAGCCGGAGCGAAATATTGGCCCAATGTAAACCGATCGGGATCCATTTATTTCATTCAGTTGTATTCTGTAATTATTCGAGTGCACATTGTGAGGATCTTATTTGTGTATTTATATACTTGTAAGGATCCCGATCGGTGAGCAAGAGGTCCGAGTGTTGAGTCGGTTAAGTCGGTCAATCGTCACCAAGGGACGAGTAAGCTCGAATAATCATGGTCTCGGTTCGCGCAGGGAATCGACCATTACGGTCCGAAGAACCGTAACGCTAAGATAGCGAACCAAATCCTTGACTCTCAAGCCTACTCATCTTGCGGATCCTCGGCCCAACTCAATCTATTCACCGAATTTACGGTGTCAAAACGGGCGAGTCGAGCGCAAATCTAAATCACGCGGTAAATAAACAAAATGGCAAGCCTAGCAAGCTAGAGTACCGAAAGGGCATGCGGGATATAGGCCCGCACGTAATAGAACCCCCGAATTCGGAATTTCCGGTTCCGTACGACCATTGCCTTAGCATTTAGGTGTACCTCGTACCCCTAGACCCGGGTAACTTGCCGGCCCTCTACCTTCGGGTCGTAAAATGGCAAGTGGCGACTCCTTCTCACGTGCGTCCGTCGCGCGTCCCCGGGAAGGTGGACACTCCCAAAGCCGCGTTTGCTTAGGCGCGCGCATGCGTGCCCTGACGAGATTAAATTCGGGTACGCACAGGATGGTCCTAGTGCCACTTGAAGGGTTTGTTCATGCCTGGAGCCCATTCGTGAATAAATGTAAAAGAGAGTTTGGGGAAGAATGCATGTTACCCCAGTGACTAGTTGATGGCCACAGTGGAGGGTGGGCCGGGATCATTCTCCGGTCAGAGATGTGACTGTGCTAGTGACTTTCACGGCGGGTGGGCAGGGCCATGCTCTGTTCGTCGGAGCTGTTGCTTGTGATCTTTTGCGGTTGAAGGATTAGGCTTGCTCCTTGGAGTATCTCGCTTGGATGAATTTGAATCCAAGTCGATTTTGGACTCCAAAAATCCCTCTCAGTACCAAAGTGACCAACGACACGTTCGGACGCATTTCCGGGGCAAGCCACATGAGCCTGGAGACCTCTCACGGGCGCCTTTTCTGACAGAGCTCCCGGGGCCCGCTCCACTGACAAGCAGACGGCCCCCCAAGACGGGCCTACAGACACCCAGGGACCACCAGAGTCGGGGAACAAGCTTCAGACGACCTTCCAGAACTCGACTCGGTTTCCCGAGGGGCGTTTCAGCGGTCACGAACGTCTCCCGGCGAGCCTTAGGGACACTTCCACGGAAAACAGAGAACACAACGATCTCCGAGCACCTCACAACGATCCCCGAGCACCGTGAGACATCCAGGGAACACTGAGAAAACCTCGGTCAAAAGTCCCTAGGTCTTCCCGGGCCAACGGTCTTCGGCCGAGGACGACGAGCCAACGCTCGCCACAGGGCGTAAGGGTCACCGAAACGGATGTCAAGACGCACAAAGAGCAATCAGGGACCGGGGGACACTAAACCCCGCTTCGAACGTCCAAACAGGGCAAAACCGACTCTCGAGACGCCGAGTCGCCCGAACGTTCGTTCACACGACGCATGGCGATATTAGGTTCATTCAAATCCTCGTCATTCAAGCATTCCAAATCTTCAAATTAATTGGACATCGGAGATCGGATGCGAGCTCAATCAAGTTTCAAGCATTTTCCGGCTTTTCTCTCAATCGAACGGGACCCACAGCTCAGCCAAGCCGAGCCATCAAGCCGCGGCTCAACCCCAAGCCACGGCTCAACCCTCCAAGCCACGGCTCAGCCGCAATTAGCCACGGCTTGCCCCTATGGCCGGCGGCTCCAAGCTCCAAGAGCTCCCCTCCACCACAAATTCAAATTTCCTCTTACACACACTCACATCCATCATCTCCCATCAACTTTCCCTAACTTCCCTTACACTCAACATGACCATTTCCCCATCCTAATCCCCCTCCAATTTTCGGCAGCCACCTTAAGCCAATTCGGCAGCCCCTAAGCCCCCTCTAACCGCAATTAACTTCACTTAACCAAGCCATTAGCATAGCCTATAAAGTCCCATTCTTCATTAACCCTAATCACTTCTTCAACTCTCACTCTCTCTCAAGCCAATCTCTCTCAAGGATCCTCTCAAACCCCAGCCCACTCCCAAGTTCCGTCCAACCCTTTGCCAAGGCCGAAACCGGCCAAAATCGCCGGGAAACCACCCGGTATTCCGGTAACCATCCGACCCGACTTAAGCCAAAAATCATCAAACATCCTAGCCTACATATTTCTCACCCCCTAAATCCATTTCCGGGCTTAGATTTTCAATTGGAGGTCCCCAACACCCCGTTCCAGCCGTGAACATAATCGGGTCCCGAGACCCCTAGCCGCGCGTACCTAGCCACCAACGACGTGCCATTTCACTCCACGACTTCGGCAAGTCGTGCCATCACGTTCAAAGGGTTCCTCACAACCCTCACCCTCCCCCGTGAAGAGGTGGTCACGTTCCGAGGGCCGACCAACCGTGCACAACCTTCGTTCTACCCGTTCCTCCTTTACCGGTTCCTCATTTTTTTTATCGAACTTCCTATCACATTTTCGGGTTTGTTCAGGCCTTGGCACGTTCGGGTCTGCCCACGGTCATTTAGATCCGCCTCTTAGGAGTCCAACGAGCCCGACCTTGCACCGTGCCGCGACCGGAGCAAGCGTGCCGACCCCATTTTCCCCGATCTGCCGCGGCTGTCTCCTCTCGGGTCCCTCTACCCGTAACCTTAAACCGAGTCGTGCGACTCACAAGGCCACCTCCCCGACTCTTTTCCTCGTGCATCGAGGCTAGGTAACGCACATCTTCACCTTAGAGAAGCTAGGATCTTCGATCCTTATTTATATGAAGTGTTCATGCGTTTTAAAGGTTCGGAATGCATGAAAGGTTGTTTCTTTTTTTTTTCGGATCCGGACTCCCCATGCATGCCATACATCGTTGCACGTCTTTTTTTTTCCTTTATCATGTCCACATGCCGTGTGAGTGTGTATATCATGAAGGGAGACGACATGAGTCGAGGAAGGGGAGATCTCAAGTCACGGCCGAACCATGGGGCATGTGGTCTAGCCTTGAGGTGGCGACCCGTGACCCCCTATGGTCCCTTCGAGGCTAGGGTGTCTCCTTTTCCTCGAAACTAGTTGGTTCCCGCACTCCTTTGTTGTTGTTTATCACGTGTAACACCTTAGCACGGCGGGAATAGGCATAGATTGGGACCGGAGAACCTCCCTTGACCCGTGTGAGCCATGAGGACTCACGGCCACCCTTGATGAAACGTGGCCGAGAGCCACTTGGACCACACGGGTCTAAGGTAGTTTCTCCCTTTCCGAACTGAGTCGGTTCCCGCGTTTCACGCTTTCCCATCGTATGAGTCGACGTCATTTTTGTGGATTTCGTTATATTACGTGTTATGTGTACATGTTTGTGTGTCCGTTTGCGTTTAAGAGACCTTGACGGCGTCGACTTTCTTTTGTTTTGTTGAAATAGATTTCGTTCTTGGGTTTAAGCATATTATGCATGTAAGGTATGATTGGAATCGTCCCTTGGGATTGATTGTATCCGTGTCTTATATTTCTCGTTATTCACATGATAATTGGATGATAGATACGTTAATTTCGAGTAATTCCCCATTAAAACCGAGATAACCACATGAAATTACCACCACCGAATAACTTTACAAACGGAATAAACGGGACGTAACATTCGGTTAAATAAACCGATTGGACGCTCCTCCGCGCAATGACGCCTACAATGGCTTCCTATCAGCGCGATGCCTGCCATGGATTCCTACTCTTGGTCTTTGGCACTCTCCTATTTCCGTACTCGCCAAACCTCATTGACGGGGCTATAGCCCAAGTCGTCTTCCAAGCGGTAGGAGGCCATAGTTACGTAGAGGCTTTATTGGCCGAGACCGTCCGGTCTCTTGACTATGTTAGGGAGGTTCGGCGCGGCAGGATGAGGGGATCCCCGCACTTACTCCAGATTTGGCTTCTCGCTCATATCCGTCCCTTTTGTTCATCACATCCGTTCTCCTACATTGCCGACGAGCGTTCGCTGATCGAGCGCCTGGTACCAGCTATCCCGCCTCCCGAGCAAAGTTTCTCGGAATGGAGGCGTTTTTGGCGTGAGTTGACGCTCGCGCGCTTCCTATGGGTCGCTCGATGGAACCCCGGCGGCTCCATCATCACGGGATGTCCTAGAATTGTGGGAGACCCCTTCTCAGCCATTTGGGGAGCACACTCATATTCCCCGGCCGGGTAATCAGACAGCCACATCCACGGCCCCCGCAAGATTCCTGCAGATCCGAGAGATTCGCCGCCAACGGGACTCTTGCGTCATACAACGTCTGTACTTCCCCGAACATCCCACCGACGACGAGTGAGTCTTCGCCGCCACCTCAGCATACGTGGCTCGATTCTACGCACGGGGATAAGCATCGCCGCAACCGTCCCATGCCGCCCCAACTCCCCGCGCTACATCCACCCTCGCCCCCGAAGCCGAGAGTTCCATCCAAGCGGCCATGCACGCGAAGCTAAGGGCCATCAGGGAGGAACGGGATAGGCTCCGTTGCGAGCTTGTTGACTCCCGTGCAGAGGTCGCGGACTACCGGGAGCTTCAGACACAGCTGACACGAGCACGCGCCCGGGTCGCACACCTAGATCGGGAGATGGCCCGCTTGAGCGCGGAGTTGGATCGAGTGCACAAAAGGGCGCGCAACCTCGCCCACCCCTAGGATTAGCGGACGCACTCATTTTTGCCCTCGCTCGGACCGACGCCGCTTTCAGGCGGCCACCGAGCGCAAAGGGATGCCAGCTTTACGTTTATGTTCCTTTCTTTTCCGTCGTATGTTCTATTTTGTAAAACTATGGAATTCGAAGCTAATCAATGAAATGACATTAGCATTTCGGAAAACTCATGCATCTCATACATCTTGTCATTTTACCTATTCCGTACTCATCGTTTTAGATGTCGACGTTTGCCCTTACACATTCTTGGAATCTAGGTGATCACAACTGGCGACGCACCGCTACCCGACTCGTCAACGTCTCAGGATGGCGGAAAGGGATCACGTCGATGTTTCGGAAGAAGTCAACCCTTCGGTCCCGACTCTCTCTCAACCACCGCAAACGCACGCTCCGCCGCCTCTCACTCCTGCAGGCGTACTCCCGGCGTATTCTGCCGCCCTTCCAACACATCTCCCGCCCCCGGCGTCTTCGGGGACACCTCTGCCACCGGCCTCACCAATTTCCGCCGCCACCAATGACCAAGCCCGCATTGTGGCCCTCGAGGGCACGGTCAACCAAATGGCCACCAACATGGCTGAGCTGCTTGCCCTACTCAGAGGACCTAACCGAGCCTCTTCGAGCTCCACGCCTCCGCCAGGACCGGGGCCAACGGTTGACCCAACCCCGGAGGCTCCACCAGCTCAAGCCCCAGGAAACATTGAGATTCCCGCACCGACGACGAGCGAGTCTTCGCCACCACCTCAGCATACGTGGCTCGATTCTACGCATGGGGATAAGCATCGCCGCAACCGTCCCATGCCGCCCCGACTCCCCGCGCTACGTCCACCCTCGCCCCCGAAGCCGAGAGTTCCATCCAAGCGGCCATGCACGCGGAGCTAAGGGCCATCAGGGAGAAACGGGATAGGCTCCGTTGCGAGCTTGTTGACTCCCGTGCAGAGGCCGCGGACTACCGGGAGCTTCAGACACAGCTGACACGAGCACGCGCCCGGGTCGCACACCTAGATCGGGAGATGGCCCGCTTGAGCGCGGAGTTGGATCGAGTGCACAAAAGGGCGCGCAACCTCGCCCACCCCTAGGATTAGCGGACGCACTCATTTTTGCCCTCGCTCGGACCGACGCCGCTTTCAGGCGGCCACCGAGCGCAAAGGGATGCCAGCTTTACGTTTATGTTCCTTTCTTTTCCGTCGTATGTTCTATTTTGTAAAACTATGGAATTCGAAGCTAATCAATGAAATGACATTAGCATTTCGGAAAACTCATGCATCTCATACATCTTGTCATTTTACCTATTCCGTACTCATCGTTTTAGATGTCGACGTTTGCCCTTACACATTCTTGGAATCTAGGTGATCACAACTGGCGTCGCACCGCTACCCGACTCGTCAACGTCTCAGGATGGCGGAAAGGGATCACGTCGATGTTTCGGAAGAAGTCAACCCTTCGGTCCCGACTCTCTCTCAACCACCGCAAACGCACGCTCCGCCGCCTCTCACTCCTGCAGGCGTACTCCCGGCGTATTCTGCCGCCCTTCCAACACATCTCCCGCCCCCGGCGTCTTCGGGGACACCTCTGCCACCGGCCTCACCAATTTCCGCCGCCACCAATGACCAAGCCCGCATTGTGGCCCTCGAGGGCACGGTCAACCAAATGGCCACCAACATGGCTGAGCTGCTTGCCCTACTCAGAGGACCTAACCGAGCCTCTTCGAGCTCCACGCCTCCGCCAGGACCGGGGCCAACGGTTGACCCAACCCCGGAGGCTCCACCAGCTCAAGCCCCAGGAAACATTGAGATTCCCGCACCGACGACGAGCGAGTCTTCGCCGCCACCTCAGCATACGTGGCTCGATTCTACGCATGGGGATAAGCATCGCCGCAACCGTCCCATGCCGCCCCGACTCCCCGCGCTACGTCCACCCTCGCCCCCGAAGCCGAGAGTTCCATCCAAGCGGCCATGCACGCGGAGCTAAGGGCCATCAGGGAGGAACGGGATAGGCTCCGTTGCGAGCTTGTTGACTCCCGTGCAGAGGCCGCGGACTACCGGGAGCTTCAGACACAGCTGACACGAGCACGCGCCCGGGTCGCACACCTAGATCGGGAGATGGCCCGCTTGAGCGCGGAGTTGGATCGAGTGCACAAAAGGGCGCGCAACCTCGCCCACCCCTAGGATTAGCGGACGCACTCATTTTTGCCCTCGCTCGGACCGACCCCGCTTTCAGGCGGCCACCGAGCGCAAAGGGATGCCAGCTTTACGTTTATGTTCCTTTCTTTTCCGTCGTATGTTCTATTTTGTAAAACTATGGAATTCGAAGCTAATCAATGAAATGACATTAGTATTTCGGAAAACTCATGCATCTCATACATCTTGTCATTTTACCTATTCCGTACTCATCGTTTTAGATGTCGACGTTTGCCCTTACACATTCTTGGAATCTAGGTGATCACAACTGGCGTCGCACCGCTACCCGACTCGTCAACGTCTCAGGATGGCGGAAAGGGATCACGTCGATGTTTCGGAAGAAGTCAACCCTTCGGTCCCGACTCTCTCTCAACCACTGCAAACGCACGCTCCGCCGCCTCTCACTCCTGCAGGCGTACTCCTGGCATATTCTACCGCCCTTCCAACACATCTCCCGCCCCCGGCATCTTCGGGGACACCTCTGCCACCGGCCTCACCAATTTCCGCCGCCACCAATGACCAAGCCCGCATTGTGGCCCTCGAGGGCACGGTCAACCAAATGGCCACCAACATGGCTGAGCTGCTTGCCCTACTCAGAGGACCTAACCGAGCCTCTTCGAGCTCCACGCCTCCGCCAGGACCGGGGCCAACCGTTGACCCAACCCCGGAGGCTCCACCAGCTCAAGCCCCAGGAAACATTGAGATTCCCGCACCGCCAACGCTGCACACGTCCGCGGTCCACCCCTTCACCAACTCTATTCCGCCGCCGCCGGCCCCCACGGCCGTCCCTCTTCCACCGGCGGCTTTCCTATCCTCGGAGCATGTCCTGTCCGCGCCCCCGCCTGTCTCCATACCGGCCCCAACCATGGCCTACGCAATACCTCCGCCGATGGTTTTCTCGGCACCCAGTGCACCTGTCCCGACTCATCTTCAAGCCGCGGAGCTCCCTTCCTATCCGTCTCTACATCCTCACGTCGGCCTCTCCTACTAGGCGCCACCCCCCATAGACACCACCTTCCACGAACCGGGCACGCCGACTCATGCAGCCCAGTTCGCCTCGCCGACGCATTTCTTCCCCGAGGCTGAAACCGAACAGAAACGAAGGCTCAAGAGGATGGAAGAAACGATAAGGGCCCTACAAGCGGGTGATGCTCGTCCCGACGCGCGCTACGGCGACTGCAGCCTATTCCCGGCTATGCGGCTGCCCCCGAAGTTCAAGATCCCGGAATTCAAGACTTATGAGGGCACAATGGATCCGCGCCACCATCTCCGCCACTACCGGGGGAAAATGCTGCAATATTGGGAATACGAGGAGTTTGTCATCCACTCCTTCCAAGGCAGCTTGTCGGGATCGGCCCTCGATTGGTTCATGTCACTGAAGGCTGAGGACATCCCGACGTGGGAGGATCTCTCCCGGAAGTTCACCGACCAATACCGATATTGCGCGGAAGCACCTCCCACCCTCCTGGAGTTAAGCACCAAAGAGATGGCGAGGGGCCAAAAGTTCGAAGAGTATGCCGCCAAATGGCGTGCCCAAGCTGCAAAGCACATTCCCCCGATCAGCGAGGCGCAACAGATCCAATTGTTCCACTCCACACTGAGAGGAGTGTACTATTCGCACCTATTGGCACACACTTCGTCATTTTCCGACCTCATCAAGGCCGAGAAGAAGTTGGATTTGGGCATCAAGCTCGGAAGGATGGAGGACCCCACCAGCAAAGGAGATGAGTCGTCAAAGAAGGTCCCCGCGACATCATCGTCTTCAAGCGGGAGAAGGGGAAAGGAAGTTACGGTGAATACCGTCAACATGGCCCAACAGGTCCCTCAGCAATATTCAATGAACTACACGGCGGCGCCTCCCACGGCCCCCTCCTACGCCCCGCAGGCACCTCAATATCGGCCTCAAGCCTCTACCCAACCAATCTACTATTCCGCACTACCGCCTCCACCCCCATCTACGGCGCCCTCGCCTGTCGTCCACCATTATGCCCCTACTCCGTCCCAAGCCCCTCAATACCAACCTCCAGTTCCTAGGACTTCTCAGCCGACACAACGAGTCCCGCCCCCGCAAAGTCAACAGGGCGGTGCAGCACAACCGCGACCCCACCGACAATACCCGGCCCTGCCGGTTCCGCTTTCCCACATCTACCGGCAAATTCGCGATAAGATCGGGACAATAACGCCCGGCCCAAGCTTCGATCCAACCATCCAAGATCAAAGCAAGCAGTGCGAACACCATCGGGGGGCACCAGGGCACACCCTGGACACTTGTTGGAGATTGAGGGAGAGGATCCAGGAGATGATCGATGCGAAGGAGCTCGTCTTCAATGCTATAAGGCCTTCGAACGTACAGGCCAATCCTCTCCCCGACCATGGACCGGCTCTGGGGCCCTCCATCAACATGATCACCATATGCACATCAGGGAAGGGCGAAGGCGAGCAAGGTTGTTCCTCCCCCTTCGTGATCGAGTACATACCCGCAGAAGCCGCAGTCGGGTTCACCGGGATTGACGTACCTCCTACCCCGCTCGTCATAGATATTCCCGACCGAGAACCGTACTCGGACGACAAGGTCCCCTAGACCTATAAAGGAGGTGTCGGGAGCCTCGAGCAACAATTCGGCGTCATGGGCATAACCCGCTCGGGACGGCTATACGAGAACCCGGCGACCACCGACAAAGGGAAGGCGCCCGCTACTGAAGAGGAGACGAGGCCTAGGACCCTGCCTACTCCATCCAAGAAGGTGACAGAAGAGGAGGCCGAAGCCTTCATGAAAGTCATCAAAGCGAGCGAGTATAAGGTGGTGGAGCAGATGGCCAAATCTTCGGCTCACATCTCGTTGCTCGCCCTCCTACTCAATTTGGAACCCCAAAGGGAGGCCCTCATGCGACCTCCTCATAGATATCGGCCTATGCTCCTTCAGCGTCACATTCCAAGTGTTGGATATCCCGAACGCCTTCAGCCTACTCCTTGGAAGGCCTTGGATCCACTCGGCCGGCGCCATTCCGTCCTCGCTACACCAGAAGGTGAAATTCATCGTCGAGGAGAAAATCATCACGGTCAAAGGGGAGGAGGATTACGCCATCTACAAGGAGACGGCGGTCCCTTAAATCAGCGCTAGGGACGACGAAAACCTGCCCTTCTACTCCTTCGAGACTGTCTCCGTTATTCGGGATTACGGAAAAATCGGGCCGTCCCTCGCCGACCGCATGATAGGGAAGGTCCTTCTGCGCCACAATTACATTCCCGGCACCGGCCTTGGGGCGCGTGGACAAGGAATCAACCGCCCCATTGAAGTTGAGCAATACAAGCATAGGAGGGGACTTGGCTTTCGCCCCTCCTGCCATGAAATCATTGAGGCCCGCCAGAGCAACCGTCTCCACCGCCTCGCCACCCACTATGGTAGGCTCAACAGGGGCATTCCAGTCCCCCCGCTATCACATTTCTTCCCCGGGCCTCCACTCATCATCGGGAGCACCTCTGACGGCCCTTCCTCGGACTTCGACGACACGACTGACGCTTTGCCAACCGTGTATGCTGTCACCAAGGAGATTCCTTCAGGGGTTCACATCCGCCCGGCGCAGGAAAACGAGGAGCTTAGCAACTGGACCTCAGTCCTGCGCTATTCGGCTGTGATCGCCGATGTGTAAGATTTATCTATGTATGAGATGTTTCCCGCGTGTCGGCGTAGCTGTAGGCCACACGATGGAAGAGAGAACTCTGTTATGGCTTCGTGATCCGCACCATCAATGAATTCCCTATATGCATTTTTGAATCCTTGTCTATCCCACTCTCTCTTCCTTACTCTTTTGTTCATACCATTCTAAATTTTTCTAAGACGATTCTTTCAATTCTCCAGGCTCCACTCGAATCCAAATCTTCGACGCGTTGATTCGAACCCATCCGAAGAATGTCTCGGAGAGCCCGGACCCATATACTTCGGGGAAGGGCTCGACGAAGACAGTCTAGTGCCTGAGATAGAAGAGAGTTTGCACCGCCTCGAGGATCGCCAACTCACCTCTGTCGAGCCAACGGAAGAGATTAATGTATGCACCAAGGACGAGCCCCGCAACTTAAAGATTGGCACGGGTCTCGACCCAACGCAACGAGCTCGAATGATCGACTTCCTAACAAGATACCAAGAAGTCTTTGCCTGGTCCTACGCCGACATGCCGGGTCTAGACCCGTCGATAGTAAAGCACTTCCTCCCGCTAGACACTGAGAAGTTCCCGCCCAAACGGCAGCAATTGCGACGGCAACGGGCAAGCCTCCTTCTCCGCATCAAAGAAGAGGTTGTCAAGCAGATCAACGTGGGCTTTCTCGAGGTCTGCAACTATTCCGAATGGGTGGCAAACATTGTGCCGGTGGAGAAGAAAGATGGAAGGGTTCGAGTCTGTGTCGACTATCGGGACCTCAATAAGGCCAGCCCCAAAGACAACTTTCCCTTGCCCCACATCGACATACTAGTCGATAACACGGCGCGCCACGCCCAGTTTTCCTTCATGGACGGCTTCTCCGGATACAACCAAATTCGGATGGCCGAGGAAGACAAGATCAAAACGACGTTCACTACCATGTGGGGAACCTTTTGTTACCGCGTCATGCCTTTCGGCCTAAAGAACGCCGGGGCAACTTATCAGAGGGCTATGGTCACATTGTTCCACGACATGATGCACAAGGAAGTCGAGGTCTATGTCGACGACATGATTGCCAAGTCCAAAGAAGGAGAAGATCACCTCGTCAATCTGAAACGTCTTTTCGACCGCTTAAAAGAGTACAAGTTTCGGCTTAATCCGACAAAATGCACGTTCGGCGCTCGATCGGGAAAGCTACTAGGATTCGTGGTCAGCGAGCGCGGTATCGAGGTAGATCCCGATAAAGTCAAGGCGATTAAGGAGCTTCCTCCGCCATCCTCGGTCCGCGAAGTACGAGGCTTCCTAGGGCGATTGAATTACATCGCAAGATTCATTGCAAACCTGACAGACAAATGCCAACCACTCTTTCGCTTGCTCCGCAAGAACGCGGCGATCGAATGGGACGAAGAATGTCAGAAGGCCTTTGACACCATCAAGGCGTATTTGGTCCAACCGCCGGTATTGGTCCCGCCTACACCGGGCCGTCCCCTCGTACTTTACCTAACGGTGCGCCGCTAATCAGTAGGATGCATGTTGGGACAGGAGGAGGAGTCCACACACACAGAGCGCGCGATCTACTAGCTGAGCAAAAAGTTCACCGATGGAGAGTCCAATTACCCGGAAATCGAGAAGATGTGCTGCGCATTGGTGTGGGTCATGCAAAGGCTCCGACAGTACACGCTTTATCACACAGTCCGCTTGCTGTCAAAGGCGGACCCCTTGAAATATTTACTCGATAGTCCCTCCTCCACGCGGAACCTCGCCAAATGGCGTTGTCAGTTGACGGAATATGACATCGAGTACGTGTCCCGCACTTCGGTCAAGGGGCAAGCGATCGCGGATCATTTGGCAGAATTCCCAATTGAAGACCACACACCGATTAATCCCGACTTCCCGGATGAAGAGATTCTCCAAGTAGACGACGAGGGAGAGAAATCGAGGTGGAAGATGTACTTTGACGGTGCCGTCAATTCTACGGGATCATGTATTGGCGCAGTGCTAATATCCCCGGACGGACACTATTACCCGGTAGCGGCAAAGATCGACTTCCCGTGCACCAATAATGTGGCAGAGTACGAGGCATGTATTCTCGGCCTATAAGCGGCGATTGATTTCCAGGTAAAAGAGCTCGAAGTATTCGGCGATTCTATGCTCACTATCTTCCAGACATTGGGGCAATGGAAGATAAAGGACGCAAAGCTAGTGCCATATCACGAGTACCTCGAGAAGTTAACCGAGAACTTCAAGGACATCTCGTTCACCTATACTCCGCGCATGACAAATCAATTCGCGGACGCGCTTGCAACGCTCGCCTCCATGGTAAGCATCACGAAGGAAAACCCTATCGAGCCCCTTGTGATTGAGATAGCCGAAGGACCGGCACACTACAACTCAATCGAAGCATCCGAGGCAAAGCCGTGGTACGAAGACGTCAAGAACCTTCTACGAACCGGCCAATACCCCCCATTCGCCGATCGCCGTGATCAGAAGACTCTCAGACGCCTCGCGATACATTACTTTTTGAGCGGCGAGATACTCTACCGCCGCTCCTTCGACTCCACACTCCTCCGGTACATCGACGAACACGAATCACGACGTCTCATGGAGGAAGTGCACGGGGGAAACTATGGACCCCATATGAACGGTCTCATGCTCGCTAAGAAGATCATGCGCCTGGGCTATTATTGGTCCACCATGGAGACTGATTGTGTGAAGCATGTCAGGCATTGTCACCGATGTTAGGTTTATGCCGATCAGATCAAAGCGCCACCCAACGAACTGCGCCCCATGACGGCACCATGGCCTTTTTCGATGTGGGGGATGGATGTGATTGGCCTGATCAACCCCAAAGCGTCTAACGGACACATGTTCATTTTGGTGGCGATCGACTACTTCACCAAATGAATCGAAGCCGTCACTCTTGCGTCAGTCACCGCAAAGGCCGTGGCCAGTTTTCTCAGACGTGACGTCATCGCCCGATACGGGGTCCCTGCGACAATCATCACAGACAACGCCAAGAACCTGAACAACAAGGTCATCGATGAGCTCTGTGCACAATTCAAAATCCGATATCGCAACTCCAACCCGTACCGTCCCCATATGAACGGTGCGGTGGAAGCGGCGAATAAGAACATCAAAAAGATCATTGAAAAAATGACGGTTGTCAGCACCCCATTTTGGCCCACTGGCTTCCCACACGAGAATCCCCGATCAAAGCCCGGGTTACTATTCACGACCCGGCAATCAGAGGCAAATAGGCGAGCACGGAGTCATGAACAATGAGAGAAGAGCTGGGTCGCTAAGAAAAGCAAAGGAAAGCCATCGGAAGAACGAACGGACAAAGAACCCCGAAAACGGCAGAGCTGGCACTGTGGCACTATTCATCACAGAGTCACCGAAGCACCGAAAGGTGCCCAATATGGGGCTCCAAAAATCCCTCTCAGTGTCAAAATGATCAATGACACGTCCTAGGCGCATCTCCGGGACATCCTGCTTAAGCCGGGACACCCCGATCCCCCACGGACGCCTTTTCTGATAGAGCTCCCGGGGTTCGCTCCACTGACAAGCAAACGGCCCCTCAAAACGGGCCTACAGGCATCTAGGGACCACCAGGGCCGGGGAACAAGCTTTAGACAACCTTCCGGAGCTCGGCTCAGTCTCCCGAAGTACGTTTCAGTGGTCACGAGCGCCTCCCGGCGAGCCTTCGGGGTATTTCCACGGAAAGCAGAGACCACGGCGATCTCTGAGCACCTCACAATAATCCCCGAGCACCTCAAGGCATTCAGGGCACACTGAGAAAATCCCAGTCAAAGTCCCTAGGTCTTCCCGGGCCAACGGTCCCCGACCGAGGACGACGAGCCAACGATCACCCACGGGGCAAAAGGATCGCCAAAACGAATGCAAGAATGCACAAAGATCAATCGGGGGTCAAGGGGCGCTAAACTCCACTCCGAACGTCCAAACATGGCAAAACCGACTCTCGAGGCGCCGAGTCGCCCGAACGTTCGTCCACACGACGCATGGTGATATTAGGCTTGTTCAAATCCTCGTCATTCAAGCATTCCAAATCCATAAATTAATTGGACATCGGAGATCGGATGCGCACCCAATCAAGTCTCAAGCATTTTCCGGCTTTTCTCTCAATCGAATGGGACCCACAGCTCAGCCAAGCCAAGCCGTCAAGCCGCGGCTCAACCCCAAGCCACGGCTCAACCCCTCCAAGCTCGGCTCGCCCGCAATCAGCCATGGCTTCTCCTCATGGCCGGCGGCTCAAGCTTCCCCCCACCACAAAATTCAAATCTTCTTACACCTCTTACACACCTATCACCTCCTATCACCTCTCCATCACCTCCCATCACTCTTACCCTTGCTTCCCCCACACTCTAAGTGACATCTCCCCCTCCCTAATCCCATTAGAAATTTCGGCAGCCACCCTAAGCCATTTCGGCAGCCCCATTAAGCCCAAAACCGCAATTAACTTCCCCAAAGCAAGTCGTTAGCCTCCCCTATAAGTTCCCATTCATCATTAACTCTAATCACTTCTTCATTCTCACTCTCTCTCAAGCCAATCTCTCTCAAGAATCCTCTCAAACTCCAGCCCACTCCCACTCACTCGTCCAGCCCTTGCCAAGGCCGAAACCGGCCAAAATTATCGGAAAACCACTCGGTATTCCGATGACCACCCGACCCGACTTAAACCAAAAATCACCAAATTCCCTAGCCTACATATTTTCCACCCCCTAAGTCCATTTCCGGGCTTAGATCCCCCATTTGAGGCCTCCATCATCTCGTTCTAGCCGAAGGAAGAATCGGGTCTCGTGGGCCACCCGGGCGCACACCGGACCTCTACGCGTGCCATTTCTTCCCACGACTTCGGCGAGTCGTGCCATCACGTCCAAAGGGTTCCTCACAACGCTCACCCTCTCCCGTGAAGAGGTGGTCACGGTCCGAGGGCCGATCAACCGTGCACAACCACCGTTTCACTATTTATCTCTTATCGGGTTTCCCGCATTCTCACCGAACTTTCTCTCACATTTTCGGGTTTGTTCAGGCCTTGAAACGTGCGGGTCTACCCATAGTCCTCTAGATCCACCTCTTCGGAGTCCAACGAGCCTGACCTTGCACTGTGCCGTGACCGTAGCGAGCGTGCCGACCCATTTCCCCGAGACTGCCGCGGCTGTGCGTCCATCCGGATCACCCACCCGTAGCCTTCAAGCCGAGTCTTGCGACTCCCACGGCCACTTTCCCGACTCTTTCCCTCGCACATCGAGGCTAGGTAACGTCTCTTTACAACTTAGAGGAGTTAGGATCCCAGATATTTGCTTGAATGAAACGATAACGAGATTTGGGATGAGACCGTCACCAACTCAAGAGAGCCGTGAGGCCTCTCGGCCGAACCTCCTAA
This sequence comes from Punica granatum, assembly GCF_007655135.1. Classification (NCBI taxonomy): domain Eukaryota; kingdom Viridiplantae; phylum Streptophyta; class Magnoliopsida; order Myrtales; family Lythraceae; genus Punica; species Punica granatum. The sequence goes on from NC_045128.1 coordinate 20,200,575, forward strand.
GGGAGGCCGTGAGCCCTTTTGGCTCTCTAGAATTCATGGTCGCCTCATCCTTTCGGACTAGGCCATCTCTATAGTCGTGATCCCCTTAACCGTGACCAAGATACGGTAATACGGCGAGAAACATTCGAGATCTAGGGGGGAGAGGTCCTCACGGGTCGGCGGTATCAAGGGGAGCTCACGGCCACCTTCTTTACAAGAAGGCCGAGAGGCCCTTGGCCGTACCGAGACCATGGACTTCTCTTCCCGTGATGTCGGAAGCTTCTCGAGACATATTTCCGGATTTGGTGCTGAATAAGCCAATGTAGTATCGCAAATTTCATTAAACATGATGTTCGTGTTCATTTCGCGTGTTTGTTCATATGCTTGACGTCATGACGGCACCCTTTTATTGAATGCTCGTATTGATGATTTACATGGCACGTGAAGCATGTAAGAAACAATTGAAATCGGTGTAAGAGACCGCTCAAGACTCGGGGATGAGCCAAGGAAATGTTCGGTCACCTCCGTCGGGGCGTGATCAAGTGTCCCGTGGCTCTTCTCGAGTCTAGGTCGGCCTCTTCTCCCGTTTGGGAATTGGTTCTTAGAGTTGTGTGTGATTGTATCTTCCATTTAATTGTCCATCGTGTATCGGTTATTCATTAAATATGTTAATTTGGATAATCACCCATCGAATCCGTAATTGTGATACAAATTGATAATCACCGAATAATTTCACAAAATGGGAAAACGGGACGTACTATTCGATTAATTAAAACACTCAGACTAAACAATTGGGCAAATTGGTTATTAATTTGTAAATGCATCGATGATTTACGGAATGGCGAGAATGCCCTTATCCATCATAACTCACGATTTCAAAATATTGAGACTCGTGACACGAATAGAATTGACGTCTAGTGAATACTCACGTGCCATGACTCGAGTCCTGGCCCAATTTGAGGCGGCCCGAGTCGGGGTACGAGAGTCCTCCTTAGACTCCTTCGTGTGACGCAATCTCCAATTTATACACGAACGTTGCAATTTTATCATCCAAGGGCATAATCGTCATTTCGTAATTCACCGATACCTTAGGCGCTAGGAAGTCGGAAACACCTCGATCTATGGACGGAAAAGGGCTACCCGTCCGGGTGCGAGTCTCATTCGCACGACCCATTCCGCCCACTCTCGGTGTTTCCATCTTCCTATCACAGATTCGGTGGGAAGCATTTTATTTCAGTTGCAAAACACGAACAACCGGATTAATCGTACATTCGGCCTAATCGAACCCTAGATAATGGATTGGTGGGATAATAGATCCCAATCTAGAGTCAAAACACGAGTTTGGCTAATTCGGTGAAACCGCAGTGACACTTAACTGAATGAGAGTCATAAAACAAACAGACACATGCAATTGGCTTAGAACCTTATCCTAATCCGCCATCTATGTTTGCCTAGGTTAGACATATTGTTTGCCAATCAACCACGGGTAATAACTGATTAAATCACGTATATTCGACTTAATACACCACTTGTCCGCATCCACCGACAATTGTCAGTTGCTTTCTGTATTGTACCAGTTTTATCAGTTTTCTTCTGTTTTATTCTTGCATATGATGATTTATTGCGGTTCGGACCCGAACCCATAGGTCACGTGTTGCATGGGGTCCAACGCCCCAAATCACCGAACACGAGGTCCAACGCCTCTTAACTCACCGAGCGCGTGCAACCCGAGTGTGGAATGGGATCTAGCCTCGATTCACCATCGCACTCCAAATATGGCCTATGTGGAAGGCAATTTGGATTGGATGTGTGAAGCGCGTTTAGATATCACCCGGGAGCTCGATCGGTCCAACGGTTACAGTGGGAACTAATCAGTTCTCCTGCAAACCGTCGGTTCGATTGGACCCGACCCCCGGCTCTTTGAGCCCGCGTTGCCTTAATTTATTTATCGGTCATTCAAAACACACGGTGAGCCGGAGCGGAATATTGGCCCAATGCAAACCGATCGGGATCCATTTACTTATTCAGTTGCACTTTGTAATTATTCGAGAGAACATCGCGAGGATTTTATTTGTATAATCATTCACTTGTAAGGATCCCTGATCGGTGAGCGAGAGGTCCGAGTGTCGAATCGGTCGAGTTGGTCTATTATCACCAAGAGATGAGTAAGCTCGAATACTCGCGGTCTCGGCTCGCGCAGGGAATCGACCATCACGGTTCGATGAACTGTAACGCTAAGATAGTGAACCGATTCCTCGATGCACAAGCCTACTAATCTTTCGGACTCTTGGCCCTACTTGATCACTTCATCGAATTTACGGTGTCAAAACGAGCGAGTCGAGCGCAACTCTAAATCACGCGGTAAATAAACAAAATGGCAAGCCTAGCAAGCTAGAGTACCGAAAGGGCCTGCGGGATATAGGCCCGCACGTAATAGGACCCCTGAATTCGGAATTTCCGGTTCCGTACGACCATTGCCTTAGCATTTAGGTGTACCCCGTACCCCTAGACCCGAGTAACTTGCCGGCCCTCGACCCTCGGGTCGTAAAATGGCAAGTGGCGACTCCTTCTCACGTGCGTCCGTCGCGCGTCCCCGGGAAGGTGGACACTCCCAAGCCGCGTTTGCTTAGGCGCGCGCATGCGTGCCCCGACGAGATTAAATTCGGGTGTGCACAGCTTGGCGACTCCACTGGGGACATCTAGAGGGTTCGGGCTCAATCCCGTTTGCTTGCTTGCTTGTTTATTTTACTGCTTTCCGTCATTTACCGCTTATCTATTTTCGCACATTTATTTCACACATGCATTGCATATCATACTAGTTTCTTAGGTACCTTGTCCGACATCCCACGGGCACCAATATAGGAAGCTAGGTTAGTCAGAGGTTCCGAGTAAGGGAACGGATCGAGTCGGCTATGCCACCGAACCGGCCCCCAAAGATCCTCGCTCGATTTCAAGGAATTCACACCCTTGAGTCGGGAGCCCCCATCCCTAGTTAGCGGTTCTCCCGGTAGCACCGAAAACCATGCATACACAGGGACCGTCATGCTGGACCAATTTTTTACCTCCATGCCGTCAACCGACCCAAAGTCGAGTCCTTGAGTCGGCCCGTAGTTTTTTTTTAGGACGGGCATTTTTGTTTTTGTAAGAAAGAGCGATGTATACTGTAAAGAACACAACTATAGTTTATCTTTCCGCACTGCATACATTCTTTCGAAAAAGACTTAGGACATTACATTGATTTGATTCTAAAAGCGTTAAGCCGGCATCTCCTCCATCTAGGTAAGGATGGACCACCCGGCTTCCGGTCTTAGGCTTGAAGCAATCACGCCGCCAAGGCAAGACATTATGCGCATCTGGAGGACTCTCCGGCCGGTGGATTGCGCCTTCATCTAGGACGTCGTCGGAGACATGGTCATGCTCACGGAAACTCCGGTAGACTGGATCTTCTTGAGGACTGCCACCGAATTTTGGGATCCCGAGCACGCAGTATTCAACTTCCAGGGGACAGAGTTAGCTCCTACGATCGAGGAGTACACGGCACTCTTCCAGAGGCCCACACCCACGACCCAAGGCATATTCAGACCCAACCCGTTCACAACCGTCCAGGGTCAGCTCTCCACTCTTCTCCGCATACCCGCTCAAGATATCCACGATGAGCTTCATCAGATGTGGGATCAAGGCATCAGGATTGTGTGGCTCTCTGATTGGACACTCCTCCGCGCAATGACGCCTACTACGGCTTCCTATCAGCGCGATGTTTGCCATGGATTCCTGCTCTTGGTCTTTGGCACCCTCCTGTTCCCGTACTCGCCGAACCTCATCGACGGGGCTATAGCCCAACTCGTCCTCCAAGCGGTGGGAGGCCATAGTTATGTGGAGGCTTTGTTAGCCGAGACCGTTCGGTCTCTTGACTATGTTAGGGAGGTTCGGCGCGGATGGATGAGAGGATCCCCGCACTTGCTACAGATTTGGCTTCTAGCTCATATCCGCCCGTTCTGCTCGTCACATCCGTTCTCCTACATCGCCGACGAGCGCTCGCCGATCGAACGCTTGGCGCCGGTCATCCCACCTCCGGAGCACAACTTCTCGGAATGGAGGCGCTTTTGGCGCGAGCTGATGCCCTCACGGTTCCTATGGGTCGCCCGATGGAATCCCGGCGGCCCCATGATCACGGGATGTCCCGGAATTGTGGGAGTTCCCCTCCTCAGCCATTTGGGGAGCACCCTCATATTTCCCGGCCGAGTAATCAGACAACTCGGCGGCCTACAGGACATTCTCGTCGAGGCGAACCGCCTACCTTTCCGCATCCAATGGGCCGACTCCACGTCTACGGCCCCCGATAGATTCCTACAAATTCGGGAGATCCGCCGTCAGCGGGATGCTAGCACCATACAGCGCCTGTACTTCCCCGAGCACCCCACCGACGAGGAGCGAGCATTTTCTGCCACCTCAGCATACGTGGCCAAGTTCTACCCGCAAGGATCGACACCACCACAACGGCCTCAGGTCACCCCGACTCCCCGCGCTACATCCACCCTCGCCCCCGAAGCCGAGAGTTCTATCCAAGCGGCCATGCACGCGGAGCTACGGGCCGTTAGGGAGGAACGGGATAGGCTCCGTTGCGAGCTTGTTGACTCCCGCGCAGAGGTCGCGGACTACAGGGAGGTTCAGACACAGCTGACTCGAGCACGCGCCCGGGTCGCACACTTAGATCGGGAGATGGCCCGCTTGAGCGCGGAGTTGGATCGAGTGCACAAGAGGGCGCGCAATCTCACCCATCCTTAGGATTAGTAGGGGCACTCATTTTTGCCCTCGCTCGGACCCACGCCACTTTCGAGCTGCCACCGAGCGCAAAGGGATGTCGGCTTTACGTTTATGTTCCTTTCTTTTCTTCCGAATGTTCTATTTTGTAAAACCATGGAACTTGGAGCTAATCAATGTAATGACATCAGTGTTTTGAAAGCTCAAGCATCTCATACAATTTGTCATTTTACTTAATTCCGCACTTATCATTCGAGTTATCGGTGTCTGTCCTTATGCACCCTTGGAATGCAGGTGATTACCACTGGCGTCCCACCGCTACCCGACTCGTCAACGTCTCAGGATGGCAGAAGGAGATCACGTTGATGTTTCCGAAGAGGTCAACCCTTCGATCCCGACCCTTTCTCAACCACCGCAGACACACGCCCCGCCGCCTCTCACTCCTGCAGGCCTACTCCCTGTGTATTCCAGTGCCCTTCCAACACATCTCCCGCCCCCGGCGTCGTCGGGAGCGCCTCTGCCACCGGCCTCACCAACTTCCACCGCCACGAATGACCAAGCCCGCATCGCGGCCCTCGAGGGTACGGTCAACCAAACGGCCACTAACATGGCAGAGCTGCTCGCTCTGCTCAGAGGACCGAACCGGGCCTCTTCGAGCTCCACACCCCCACCGGGACCGGGGCCAACAGTCGATCCAACCCCGGGGGCTCCACCAACCTAAGCCCCGGAGAATGACGTGGCTCCCGCACCGCCAACGCTGTATACGTCCACGATTCACCCCTTTACCAGTCAACTCCCGCCGCCACCGGCCCCTTCGGTAGTCCCTCTTCCGCCGGCTACCTTCCTAACCTCGGAGCACATCTTGTCTGCACCTCCACCAGTTTTCATACCGGCTCCGGCTATGACCTATGCGGTACCCCCACCGACGGTTTTCCCGACACCCACCGCACCAGCTCCGACGCACCTCCAAGCCACTGAGCTTCCTCCCTATCCGCCTCTACAGCCTCACGCCGGCCTCTCCTACCAGGCGCCGCCTCCTATAAACACCGCCTTCCACGAACCGAGCACACCGACCCACGCGGCCCAATTCGCTTCACCGACACACTTCTTCCCTGAGGCCGACGCCGAACAGGAGCGTAGGTTGAAGCGAATGGAGGAAACGATACGGGCCCTGCAAGCGAACGATGTTCATCCCAACGCTTGCTATGGCGACTGTAGCCTATTCCCGGGTATGCGTCTACCCCCGAAGTTCAAGGTTCCAGAGTTCAAGACCTATGAAGGTACGACGGATCCACGCCACCACCTCCGCCTTTACTGAGGGAAGATGCTGCAGTATTGGGAATACGAGGAATTTGTCATCCACTCCTTCCAGGATAGCCTGTCGGGATCGGCCCTCGATTGGTTTATGTCACTGAAGGCTGAGGACATCCCGACGTGGGAGGATCTCTCCCAGAAGTTCACCGACCAATACCGATATTGCGCGGAGACGCCTCCTACTCTTCTAGAGTTGAGCACGAAAAAAATTGCGCGGGGCCAAAAGTTCGAGGAGTATGCCGCCAAGTGGCGTGCCCAAGCCGCAAAGCACATTCCCCCGATCAGCAAAGCGCAGCAGATCCAGTTGTTCCACTCCACGCTGAGAGGAGTGTACTATTCACACCTGTTGGCGCACACTTCATCGTTCTCCGACCTCATCGAGGCTGGGAAAAAGCTGGATTTGGGAATCAAACTAGGAAGAATGGAGGACCCCGCCAACAAAAGAGAGGAATCATCAAAGAAGGCTCCCGCGGCGTCGTCGTCGTCCAGCGGAAGGAGAGCGAAAGAGGTTTCCGTCAACGCCGTCAATACGGCGCACCAGGCGTCACAACAATATTCGGTGAATCTCACGACCACACTGTACGGACCCGAATGTGGACTCTCGTCGGGGCCCGCATTGGGCGCTTTTGGATCGCGCGGCTTGGGAGTGTCCACCTTCCCGTGGGGACGCGTGACGGACACGCGTGAGAGAAGGACTCGCCACTTATCATTTTACGACCCGTAGGTCGAGGGCGGATAAGTTACCCGAGTCTAGGAGTATGGAACACCTAGTTTGTCGTTAAGGCATTGATCTGTGCGGAACCGGAAAATCCGTGTTCGGGGGTTCATGTTACGTGCGGGCCTATATCCCGCACGCCCTTTTGGTACTCTGGTTTGCTAGGCTTGCATTTTTGTTTTATTTACCGCATGAATTAGGCTGCACTCGGCTCACACGTTTTGACACCGTAACTTCGATGAATTAAACGATGTCGGTGGAGAAGCTGAGAGAGAAGTAAACCCGTGTGTCGGGGAATTGGTTCACAATCTTGCGTTACAGTTCATCGAACCATGGAGGTTGAATCCCTGCGTGAACCAGAACCGCGAGTTCTTGGATTTACTTGTATCTGGGCAAACATTAGACCGATTCGATTAATTTGACTCTCGGACTGTTCGCTCACCGACTGGAATTCTTACAGAATAAATGTACAAAATAAAATCCTTACACTGCTCTCGAAAACAATAAATACAAATTACAAATGGCCGAATTCCAGTCGACTCGCGTTCGGTTATTATTCCACTCTAACTCACCGTGAGTTTAGGGAAAAAGACCGAAGAACTGAAATTCAATGGACGCTCTCACTGAATAGGGCGTTGGACCCTGTGAGTGTTGATTAGGACGTTGAACCATGTGCTCGATGATTAGGGTGTTGAACCCTAATATTATTCGGCCTAGGGATCAAGCTCGACCCGTATGGCAAACAAGTGCGGAAAGATAACACGCAACATGTTAATAACAGACAAGGTGTTTTGTATTTACCGAATGTACGTGGATTAACAAGTTTATTAATCCAAAAGTGTTTTTGCAAGCAAATGCCATATGCTAAGCAATCAAACACGTGCCAATGTTTTAGTATTCTGCTTTTGTTGGAAATTTGGAAAAGAGAATCGAATATCATGTGTGTAGATTGCTTTTATAGTGATTCGGTGTTGTGACACTGAATTACCACTGAATTGATCCAAACTTGTATTTTGACTCTAGATTTGGAACCTAGAGTTCCGCCTAACCATTTTCTAGGATTTGGTTAAGTCGAGTGAAATGATTAGTCCGATAACTGTATTTTGATACAGAATACCCAACTGACATCTTAAACTGCGCTAGGATGTCGGCGAATCACGAAATGATGTTCTTGCCCTTGATTTGAAAATTTGTTTTCAGAAAAGGAGAACAACACAATAAGGATTTGAAAGTATGAGGGTTTTGAAAAGGGCATTAACACCGTTTTGTAATTCGTCGACGCGAGTTACAAATTAATGTCCAATTCGTGCAAAGTTATTTAAATGGAATGAATTAACCGTGTGAACGTCCCGATTAACCCGTTCGTGGAATTAATGCTTAAGGTTATTGCCGAATACTTTAATTGTGAAAACGATTCGTGATTCGGCGACCAACACAAATCCGTAAGGATCGAGGATATTTGGTCCAATGACCGAAACTACCCTCGTAACCGAATGGACCCGAATGAGTCAACGATACCCGAATCCATGCATGTTTTGTTTTGAAAAGACATGTAATCGATGTTTTAACATGGGAATCGTGGAAATATCGAAATTACTTTTTCGTACAATCCGAGAAATGAATTAAACTCGAAATAAGGAAATCATTCTTGATCCAAAAAGGGCCAAGAAGCCCTCGGCTTCACCTTGTCAAAGATGGCCAAATACTCTCATGGCTCGATTCAAATCACAAAGAATTTCCTTGTCTTGGTTTAATCATTTTTCGCATGCTCAAACATCAAACATCATGAATAACACGTTTTGACAAAAGCCGGTATTACCATGATTTGATTAACTCATTTAAACATGCAAACATTCACAAACATGTTATTTAAGGAATCGATAAAATTATACCGGCTTCATGCATGCAAGAACAACAAAATAAACTCGGAAAATAACTTGGATCGGGCTAAGGAGACCAATCTTAACCCGAAAAGAGCAACTCAAGTCTCGGCCATCCCATTTAGAGACTTGGCCGTGAGCTCACTTGCCATTTCCGGGTCGGGATGGTCTTCCAAACAACAATCCAAACCTTTTTCCGACATGCTAGCAAGTTATAAGGTAATACACATGCATAATATAACATAAAATTGCATAAAAGTTAAGTCTTGCAAGTTAAGTATGCATAAAATACCATAGTACTCCATAGCCATGCAAAAATATAAAAAGCCCTAACTCCTCAAAGTCAAGAGTGATTTACCTAGCCTCGGGATACGAGGAAAGAGTCGGGGAAGTGTTCGAGAGTCGGGTGACTCGGTTGAACGCTTGGAAGGATGCTCGGGTGCAAAGGATGCACGTTCGGGGAGCTAGGTGCACGGGGAATGCGGCTGGAATGCACGGGAGGCGCGCGGCGTGCGCGGGGCGCGGGCAGGCGCTCGGGCGTGCAGGCGTGCGCGCGGGGCGCGCGGGCGTGGGCGGGGCGCGGGCGTGCACGTGCGCGCGGGCAGGCGCGCGGGCGGGCGCGGGCGTGCGCGCGGCTGGTGCTGGCGGGTCACTATTCACCCGAGAGTAGCGATTTCACCCGAAATGCACTATTTGACCTGAAACAATAATTTAAAGACTTCAAATGGAAAAACCAATTTCACCAATGAACTCCATGGGTCCAAAATGAGTGGGATATGAAGTTTGAGAAATTTTGAGCTTAAGTCGGGATGATGAACATCGGCTTCCGACTTAAGAACTCAAGGCTCTCTTTTGATCTTTTGGGTTTTCTTTTCTCTTCCTTCTAAGTGCTGAAGTTTTCTGGTTCTTGAGTGTTCTTGGCTATGGAGTTTGAGAGGATTTCTTGAAAGAGAAAGGTTGGAGAGAGTGTGTCAGAGGAGAAGTGATTATCTTAATCACTTTTGGGCCATTTATAGGCAAAGCTAATGACACAATTAGCAAAAGCAAGTGCTCTTAACCCCCATGCTTAGAAAATATCAAGCCTCATCCTCTTCCATTGCATTAATGAAGAAGAGATAAGACATTGATGAGCATTGATGAGCATTGATGGAGGCTTGAGTGTTGTCTTCAAACTCTTGGATATTTTCAAGCAAGAGTGCAAGTTGGCTTCTTGCATTGAAGAAGAAGAAGAAGCTTCTAGAGTAAAGGGTGACTCATCTTGAATAGTCCGTGGGTCCCACGACCGAAGAGGAAAAACCGGGAAAAAGCTCGGGTCTCGATTGAAAGCGCATTCGAAGTTCGTGGTTTGAATTGAACGTCGAATTATCGATATACGCGAGGAAATGGATTTAATGAGTCCGAGATTGGCATTTTCCGTGAGAAATTGCCAAATGTCTGTATGAGGCTTGGAAGCCGGTTTTGCTCCTTTTATGCATTCAGAGCGAGGTTACCCACTTCTGACAGCATATCTTGTATCTGCATCCCACGTCGGTCATTTTGACATAAATTGTCAAATTACGTGGGCCCTTGTCCCTTAAGCCGGTAAATACAAATATGGAGCCGGAGATGTCCTAGGAGGCCGAAACTGGATTTCTCAGATTGCTTTCTGAGTTTCTTGGGCGATCCGGAGATTACTGCGATCTCTGTTTGCTGAGATTGGGCCTCTAAGGATATGAAAAGTGCATCTGAGACCCTTAAAGCACTGCTCGAGGGGTCTAGATGAGTTGTGTGATTCATTCCGACAATTCCACATTGAGCCTTGAGAAGGCTAGCATTGTGTAAGGTAAGCATCCGGCGTCAAGTTTCCCCAAAGAGGACCTCCGGATATGGATTTTCACTGAAAATGGCCTTTTGTGCCCCTCGGAGGTTACTCGGGAAACCGTGAAGGGTTTTGCTGTCTGTTTTGCCCAATTGCGAATGTCCGCTGGAGTTTTCAGGGCAATGTAGTGTGAACTTCGTTTGCCGTAATTCCATCAGACCAGTCTCCGGTTAAGCTCTTCCGAAGAAGGGTATGCCCGTTTTGTCATTCGGAAGTCATTCAGAGTGTCTGTATGGCTTCTAAAAGACAATATGAAGCATTGCTCGTGCTCTGTATGATTGAGGGGCATGGCCGCATCTGATATTTGGAATTAACATTTCTTCGAGAAACCGGAATTTTTGAACTTCCACTGAAAAGTTGTCTGTATACAGAAAGTTGTTCTGTATAGAGCAGATGATTTGCAAAATGCCTTTGGGGACACTTTTCATCTGTTTGGCATTGGAGTGGATTTTTGGGGTCCAATATTGGCTGTCTTCCGATGATCGAGCGAACTATCGGAAAATAGAACTGTCCGTGTGATATACTGAAAATGCCGGTTTTGGATATTGCTGAGTTCTCTAGTCACTCTTTTACCCTTTGGTGACCCCTGGAGTCCTTCTGCCATATGCATGTGTCATTTGCCCGATTTTGCCGACTTGAGGATGAATAGTGATTTTCTGCTCTGTTAAGTCGTTTTTCTGTATTCTGCTCAGGTTGTGGCTTGGATCATTGCTGTGCGTACCCGAATTTGATCTCGTCGGGGCACGCATGCGCGCTTTTGGATCGCGCGGCTTGGGAATGTCCACCCACCCGTGGGGATGCGCGACGGACACGCGTGAGAAGGAGTCGCCACTTACTGTTTACGACCCGTAGGTCGAGGGCCGTTGAGTCGCCCGGGTCTAGGGGTACGGGGTACACCTAAATGCTAAGGCAATGATCTGTGCGGAACTGGAAAATCCGTGTTCGGGGTTCATGTTACGTGCGGGCCTATATCCCGCACGCCCTTTCGGTACTATGGTTTGCTAGGCTTGCATGTTTTATGATTTACCGCATGAATTAAGCTGCACTCGGCTCGCACGTTTTGACACCGAAGATTCGGTGAATTAAACGATGTCGGTTGAGAAGCCGAGAGAGAAGTAAACCCGTATGTCGGGGAGTTGGTTCACAATCTTGCGTTACAGTTCATCGAACCATGGAGGTTGAATCCCTGCGTGAACCAAAACCGCGAGATCTTGGATTTACTTGTGTCTGGGCAAGCATTAGACCAATTTGATTAATTCGACTCTCAGACCGTTCGCTCACCGACTGGAATTCTTACAGAACAAATGTACAAAATAAAAGTCCTTACAATGCTCTCGAAAACAATAAATACAAATTACAAAAAGGGTCGAATTCCAGTCGTTTCGCGTTCGGTTATTATTCCACTCTAACTCGCCGTGAGTTTAGGGAAAAAGACCGAAGAACTGAAATTCAATGGACGCTCTCACTGAATAGGGCGTTGGACCCTGTGAGTGTTGATTAGGGCGTTGAACCCTGTGCTCGATGATTAGGGCGTTGAACCCTAATATTATTCGGCCTAGGGATCAGGCTCGACCCGCATGGCAAACAGGTGCGGAAAGATAACACGCAACATGTAAATAACAGACAAGGTGTTTGTTATTATCGAGTGTACGTGTTTTAACAAGTTGTTAATCCGGGGTATTTTGGCATGCAAATCCTACCCTAGACAAACAAGCACGTGCCAATGTTTTAGCATTCGGCTTTGTTTTGAGAACTTGACAAAGAGAGTCAAATCTCATGTGTGTGGATTGCTTTTACAATTGCTCTGTATTGTGACACTGAATTTCCACTGAATTAGCCAAACTCATGTTTCGACTCTAGATTTGGAATCTAGAATTCCTCCTAACCATTATCTAGTGTTTGGTTAAGTCGAGTGAAAGGTTAATCAGCATTTTGCATGTTTTCTGACAGAGATAACCGTTCTAGTTACCCGAGTCTATGTTAGGATGACAGAAACTCATCAGTTAGATAAGAAAGGGCTATGCAGATGAACCTGCACCTGAACAGGTAGCCCGTTCTTGTCCCATACTGTAGTGTTTCTGTCATGCTAACCCTAAGAGTGTCGCTGAATTGTGAAAAGACGATTTTGCCTTTTATTTGAAAATTATTTTCAGAAAAGGGGAAACATCGCAGTGCGGGCCACCTCGGCCTGTAGCCGGTGTCGACCAATTCCCTGGGTCGTCCAGGGTTGTGCAAGAACCCCGAAAAAGCCAAAGAACCGGTCGATCTGCCCGGAAGTGATCTAGAAAGATCTTCTGTATCTTGACCTGAGCTACCTGAAATCAGGTAAACATTCAAGTTGAGACACAGAAACCCTTTTCAGACATCCATGCTACATCGGACCGCGCATTTCAGATTTTGAAATTGATAAGTTTGAAACGGGCACCAACGTCATTTGACAACTCATCGACGCGAGTTATCAGTTAATGGCCAATTCGTGTAAACCTTATCAGTGTGAAGTGGGTTTAATCATGTGAGCGTCCCGATTAACCCGTTTGTGGAATTAATGCTTAAGGGTTGTGCCGAATGCATTAATTGTAAAAACGATTCGTGACTCGGCGACCAAGACGGGTCAAGAAAGACCGAGGAAGATTCGGCCAACGATGGCCGAAACACCCTTTGGTCCTAATAGGCCCGAAAGGGTCTCCGAATTGCGAATCCATGCATATTTTGGTTTGGAAAGACATTTCATGTGAAATTCTCGATGTAATTGAACTTGCAAATTACACGAAATCCGAGAACGGATTTAAAACGGGAAGAGGAAGCCTCATGGAACCCGAATAACTCCATGAGACTCTCGGCCTATTCTCCTTGGATAAAGCCGAGAGGTCTCATGGCTTGTATTTGGTTTCACGAGTTTTCCCCGTCTTGTTTTGAATCGTTTCTCGCATGCTCAAACATCAAACATGTTAAATAACACGATTAAACGAAAGTCGGTATTATCATGATTTAAATAACACATTCAAACATGCAAACATGCACAAACATATTATTAAAGGAATCGATAAAACAATACCGACTTCATGGATGTGAGAAAAACGATAAAACTCAGGAAACAATTTAAATCGGGGCAAAGGAATCCGGTCTTGACCCAAAAAGGTCAAGAAAGCTCTAGGTTACCTCATGGAGAGGTTAACCCGAATGATCTCGGCTTTTCCGGGTCGGGATAGTTTCCTCGACTTCGATTTAAATATTTCCCGACATGCTAGCAAGTTAAACGATGATAAACATGCATGGTGTAATAAGGAAATTGCATAATATTAAAGTTCGGAATTAAAATCATGCTTAAAACCCCTCAAAACTCCATAAACACAACAATAATGTAAAAGTCCTAGCTCCTCTAAGTCGGGAATGGTCATACCTAGTCCCGAGATGCGGGATGGTACCTTCAAGAGTCGGGTTGGACCGTTGATGGGTTGGGTTTGGGCTGTTTTCCGTTGAACAGACCCGAATGGCACCAAACAGACCTGGATGGAAGGGTGGACAGACCCGACTGGCACAAGTCGGGTCGGACGTCGCCACGGAGGTTCCCGATGGAATTTTGGGGCAAGGTCGGCGGCCTTGGATAGCCAAGGGACTCCTCTAGGTGACCGTGGTGGTCGTTTGTTCCCAGAGTTGTCGGGTCGAACCGTACAGTCCTGCAAAAATCACCCAAAACAGAGCACGTCTGGAAACTGGCCCGACTGGGCAGTTTTCGGGTCGGAATTCATAACGATGGATTCCGATGGAAGTTTTGAGCAAGGCCAACGTCTCCTGACTCCTAACTGACCCCTGGAGGTGGTAGAAGTGGTCGTTCATCGAAAAGGGTCACGGATCGACCCGATCTGCAAGAAAACCGAACAGACAGTCAGAAACGCCGGCCCGACTGAGCAGTTTTCGGGTCGGAATTCATAACGGTGGATTCCGATGGAATTTTTGAGCAAGGTCGGTGGCTCCCGACTCCTAACGAACCCCCGGAGGTGTTTGATGGGTTTTGAAAGTTCAGACCGACTCGAGAAGGTGAGAAAACAGGGTTGGAAGTTTTGACCCGGCTGGGCCAAAACTGTGCTCGGTTCTGTACTGAGCTGATTCTCTAACTTAGAGGCTTCAAACTTGAAATCTAAGCTCGGAAATGGATAGAGGGGGTCGAAAACATGTAGGATATGAGGTTTGGTGAAGTTTGGATTTAAGTCGGGATGGATTCCGACTTAAGTCTTGAGTGTTTTGCTTGGTTTTTGGGTGGTTCTTGCTTGCTGCGATTTTTGCTGAAGTTCTTGGGAGGTTGAGAGCATTTGTTTGAGTGAGAAATGCTAGAGAGGGAGTGCAAGATGAGTTGTGTTTAAGTTAATGATGCAATGGGCTTATAAAGGAAGACTAAATGACAAGATTAAGTGGAGTTAAGTGCAATTAAGTGGTGCTTAGGGGATCCGAATTTTGGAGGAAAGATTAGGGTGGGGAAGTTGTCATGTTGAGTGTAGGGGAAGTTAGGGGAAAGTGGATGGGAGGTGATGGATGGGAGAAGGGAAGTGATGGGTGTAAGAAGATATTTTGAAAATGTGTGGTGGAGGCTCATTTGGCTTGTCTTTAGAGGAGAGCCATGGCTCGTGGCTCGGCTCGGCTCTGCTTGGCTCGGCTCGGCTTGGCTCGGCTTGGCTAGCTCAATGGTCTCACTTGATTAGGAAGAAAGCCGGAAAATGCTTAAGACCCGATTGAGCTTGCATCCGACCTCCGATGTCCAATTAATTTGAAGATTTGGAATGCTTGAACTACGAGGATTTGAATGAGCCCAATATCGCCATGCGTCGTGTGGACGAACGTTCGGGCGACTCGGCGCCTCGGGAGTCGGTTACGCCCCGTTTGGACGTTCGGAGTGGAATTTAGCGCCCCTCGACCCCCCGATTGACCTTTGTGCATCCTTGCATTTGTTTTGACGATCCTTTTGCCCCGCGGGGGATCGTTGGCCCGTTGTCCTCGGTCAGGGACCGTTGGCCCGGGAAGGCCTAAGGACTTCGACCGGGATTTTCTCAGTGTGCCCTGAATGCCTTGCGGTGCTTGGAGGTTATCGTGAGGTACTCAGAGATCGTTATGGTCTCTGCTTTCCGTGGAAATACCCGAAGGTTCACCGGGAGGCGTTCGTGATCACTGAAGCGTACTTCGGGAGATCGAGCCGAGTTCCGGAAGGTTGTCTGAAACTTGTTCCCCGGCCCTGGTGGTCCCTGGGCGCCTGTAGACCCGTTTTGAGGGGCCGTTTGCTTGTCAGTGGAGCGAACCCCGGGAGCTCTGTCAGAAAAAGCGTCCGTGGGGGATCGGGGTATCCCGGCTTAAGCAGGATGTCCCGGAAATGCGCCCGGACGTGTCATTGGTCATTTTGGCACTGGGAGGGATTTTTGGAGCCCCATATTGGGCACCTTTCGGTGCTTCGGTGACTCAGTGATGAATAGTGCCACAGTGCCAGCTCCGTTGTTTTCGGGATTCCTCGTTCGTCTGTTCTTCTGACTGCTTTCTTCCGCCTTTCTCAGTGGACCGTGTTTTTCTTTATTGTTCATGACCCCGTGCCCGCCTATTTGCCTCCGATTGCCGGGCGATGAATAGTGTCCCAAGCTTCAGTCGGGAATCCTTGTGCGGGAAGACGGTGGGCCAAAATGGGGTGCTGACAGCTTGCCCCTCTTTGGTTGCATGCTCGGTTAGATGATGTAGCCAAAGACCATGAGAGGCACCCTTTTTGGTCCCGGCGACCGCTTTTGTTATCGCTCTCTGTGATAGCTTGCTCCCTCGTGTTGGATACTTAGGGAGGATGTGCGAAGGTGCCCGGACCTGTCATAGGGTAACCACCTGATTAGGAAGCGAACATTATGAAATTTAGATGAGGGGTCTAAACCCCATACGACAGCATGTGCAGGGCCAAGGCCCATGGAAAGTAGTAAAATGGACGCGAAGTCCGTGGACGCGAAGTCCGGAAAGCAGTGAAATGGAAGCGAAGTCCGTGGACGCGAAGTCCGGAAAGCGATAAAGTCACTAGGCCGAAGCCCGAGGAAAGCAGTAAAATGGACGCGAAGTCCGTGGACGCGAAGTCCGGAAAGCAGTAAAGTCACAAAGCCGAAGCCCGAGGAAAGCAGTAAAATGGACGCGAAGTCCGTGGACGCGAAGTCCGGAAAGCAGTAAAGTCACTAGGCCGAAGCCCGAGGGAAGCAGTAAAATGGACGCGAAGTCAGTGGACGCGAAGTCCAGAAAGCAGTAAAGTCACTAGGCCAAAGCCCGAGGAAAGCAGTAAAATGGATGCGAAGTTCGTGGACGCGAAGTCCGGAAAGCGATAAAGTCACTAGGCCGAAGCCCGAGGAAAGTAGTAAAATGGACGCGAAGTCCGGAAAGCAGTAAAGTCACTAGGCCGAAGCCCGAGGAAAGCAGTAAAATGGACGCGAAGTCCGTGGACGCGAAGTCCGGAAAGCAGTAAAGTCACTAGGCCGAAACCCGAGAAAAGCAGTAAAATGGACGCGAAGTCCGGAAAGCGATAAAATCACTAGGCCGAAGCCCGAGGAAAGCAGTAAAATGGACGCGAAGTCCGTGGACGCGAAGTCCGTGGACGCGAAGTCCGGAAAGCAGTAAAGTCACTAGGCCGAAGCCCGAGGAAATCGGTAAAATGGACGCGAAGTCCGGAAAGCGATAAAGTCACTAGGCCGAAGCCCGAGGAAAGCAGTAAAATGGACGCGAAGTCCGGAAAGCAGTAAAGTCACTAGGCCGAAGCCCGAGGAAAGGAAAGCAGTAAAATGGACGCGAAGTCCGTGGACGCGAAGTCCGGAAAGCGATAAAGTCACTAGGCCGAAGCCCGAGGAAAGCGGTAAAATGGACGCGAAGTCCGGAAAGCGATAAAGTCACTAGGCCGAAGCCCGAGAAAAGAGAAAAGCAGTAAAATGGACGCGAAGTCCGTGGACGCGAAGTCCGGAAAGCGATAAAGTCACTAGGCCGAAGCCCGAGGAAAGCAGTAAAATGGACGCGAAGTCCGTGGACGCGAAGTCCGGAAAGCGATAAAGTCACTAGGCCGAAGCCCGAGGAAAGCAGTAAAATGGACGCGAAGTCCGGAAAGCGATAAAGTCACTAGGCCGAGCCCGAGGAAAGCAGTAAAATGGACGCGGAGTCCGTGGACGCGAAGTCGGGAAAGCAGTAAAGTCACTAGGCCGAAGCCCGAGGAAAGCAGTAAAATGGACGCGAAGTCCGTGGACGCGAAGTCCGGAAAGCAGTAAAGTCACTAGGCCGAAGCCCGAGGGAAGCAGTAAAATGGACGCGAAGTCCGTGGACGCGAAGTCCGGAAAGCAGTAAAGTCACTAGGCCGAAGCCCGAGGAAAGCAGTAAAATGGACGCGAAGTCCGTGGACGCGAAGTCCGGAAAGCGATAAAGTCACTAGGCCGAAGCCCGAGGAAAGCAGTAAAATGGACGCGAAGTCCGTGGACGCGAAGTCCGGAAAGCGATAAAGTCACTAGGCCGAAGCCCGAGGAAAGCAGTAAAATGGACGCGAAGTCCGGAAGGCAGTAAAGTCACTAGGCCGAAGCCCGAGAAAAGCAGTAAAATGGAGAGAGCGAGGGGATGTAAGGGTGGGAAAGGATGCTAAGCGGTTCGTCGGGGACGTCGGCAGAGGCAGATTGTCCCGTTCCAAGTCGAGCTTGTCATTTGTCGTTTCCTTGAGTCAGGATCAGAAGGGTTCCTTATCCTGCCCCTCATTTGGTTCGGTGCCCTGATCTGCCGCACAAGCCAAACGCGTGTTCGTCAAGAAGGAGATGCCTCTTGGGATTCCATGCGTATCTGCAGAGAAGAGCATAACTCTTCGTTAGCCATGTGGACAGTGGTGCGCGCCAAGTGTACTGGGCTGATGCTGTCCCAAAGGTGTTGATCTGCTGTAGATTGGCGTTGCTGCTGCGATAAAGTTGCTTCGTCGATACTTTGCCCTTGGGGTGGCGGTTTGTTTGATCTACCGGAAGCCGGCTTTGCTGCTGGGGCGGTTAGTCGTTGCTTTGCCGGATGTCAGCTCTGTCGCAGTGGCGATTGTAGTTCGCTTGGGATGCCCGGTCGTGCGATGAGGGACTCGGACTCTGGGGTAGAGTGCCTACGTATCCCGAGGAGTCAGGAATCAGAGTCTGCCGTAGTTCCCACGTTTATTGTAAGTGTGATCCTGACATCATTAGTAAGTCATGGGGGTTATTAACAACGTGTAAGCGCGGATAAAAAGATGTCTTTGAGACGCACGCTCTTCAGTTTTGGGTCGCCTGAGCGACCCGCAAAGAGTTTTTGTTTTAGCGATGCGAATGGGATCCCGCTTTCAGAGACCTCGATGCAAGGCCTCTGGGGCTCCTGTTGGCCTTACATGGGCATATCGAGACGTTCTCAAAGGTGCCCAAGTGGCTCTATCGGTTGTTCGATGCGCCCGTGAACTTAGGACCCTTCTCATTAGGGTACCGTAGGGCGGCTGCATTTGTAACCGCATGCGGAATTTCGTTCAAATTTGGTCAGACCTCGGTCTAGTCATTTCCAGAGTGTTATGACTAGACTCCCGGAAAGAAATGTCTAGGATTTTGGCTTTGCGGTAGCCGATTGAAGGGTGGCCGTGACCCGTTAGAGTTATGTGAATGACAAAGGAAAAAGAGAAAGCTTGGGGAGCACGTTGCCCTAGGCTAAAAGGATACACGGGTTCACGTCTGCAGTGAGATGTACCCCCTTCTCTTCCGCCCTTCGGTTGGTGTTGGCTGTCTTGAACTGTTTGGATTGCGTGCTTGGTCGCCCGCTGTGCTTGAAGAAGAATCCGCCTTGGACGGTTGAGTTCGGTAGGAGAGCCGATCGGGGATCGTGTTGGAGTAGATAACCTGGCCATTTCCCTTGGGGATCCCTGGTCCGCGCAGTGTGCGAAGGCCCAGGGGACTATTTTGTTTATCTCTCATTTTACTCTCCTTTTGCTACGGTCACCCGCCTCGAGGCCGTACCTCTCAACCTAAAGAGGATGAACTCTCCTTTTGCCACGACCGCCCGCCTCGGGATTTTCAGTCGTGCCTCTCTTTTGCCCTAACTTTTGCCTAGATCGCCCCATGGGGTTTTCAACCTAGCAGGCTCGATTCTTTTGTCTCTCGAGTTTGCAAGGGCGAAGGTTTCGAATAATTCGACCTCCGAGTGCGTTACGTTCTGTCTCCGTCGAGGAGTTGCGACTGCTGCTTCCCTATTTGTCGGGATTCATTCATTTCTTTTGGATTGGGGGTGCCGGTGCTTTTGGTGAACCTCGGCATTGCCCCATTTTTTGTTGGCGGGTTTTTCCGCTTCTTTTCTCTCTCTCTTCTCTTCTTTGTTGGCGGGTTTTTCTCGCGTCTTTTCACTCTGTTTTTTTCTTGCAGCTGGGGTCTGTATTGTGCCCCTTATATTTGTTTGAAACTCCTCGACTTTGCATCATCGAGGCTGCTTTTGTTTGCTTCGCCCCATGGAGACTTGATGTACTTTGTAGTCCTAGCCCAATTTTGTGAGGGTTGGTTTTCCCAGAAGTCTGATGCTTGTGCACTCAAAAGCCGAACTTCGCGTCTTTTGTCCTTGCAAACTTTACAAGTCCTTTCCCCTATTGTCTAAAACAAAAACAAAATTGTCCCAGGAGTGTGGGTGACCAAGGTTGCCTCCGCGTGAATGTTGGACGGGGATGCCCCGGTCTTTGTGATTTATGTCGGGCGTCTTGTACAACCATCGTCCTCGATCGTGCTTGTGGTTCCAGTATCAGTTGTACGCCGGAAAGGTGTGCTCTCGAAACCGATAGGATGTTTGTTTGTCGATTGAGACGGTTGCGCTGAAGGCATGCGGCTCGTTCGGATGCTTCCGTCGTCGGCTTCATAGGGGGTACCTCCTTGTCGGGCCCTTCCCTACTAAAGTATAGGAAGAAAGACCCGATAGGAGTTCTCGAGGAGGTGTGAACCCGCGCATCGCTCTTCGCCCGCGACTAGCGTGTCCCTATGAAGGATGACAAAGAGGATGATGCATTAGGCGATTATGCGGTGGAATATGTGGTAAGAAATGTAAGGTGGACCCATGGGAAATTCCTTCGTCCAGCGCGCGACCCATGGGGTGCCGCACGTGGGGGACATTCAATTCCGAGATTTAGTCATCGCCACCCTGGAGTGGGCAGACCGTGGCTAGGGGCCACATAGGTGTACTTTCCCCTATTGCTGGTTGGCATGCGCAGCCGTCCTAGGGAAGGCTCGAGAAGCCGGATCCCATGAGGACAGACGAATCGAACAATTCCGACAGAACCAACAGGGCATCTTCGGGGCTGTCATAGTGCGCCCGTGAAGGGTTCGTTCATGCCTGGAGCTTGTTTGAGAATGCATATAAATGTAAAAGAGAGTTTAGGGAATAGTGCATGTTGCCCCAGTGGCTGGTTGTTGGCCACAGTGGAGGGTGGGCAGGGATCATTCTCCGGTCGGAGATGTGACCGTGCTAGTGACTTTCGCGGCGGGTGGGCAGGGCCATGTTCTGTTCATCGGAGCTGTCGCTTGTGATCTTTGCGGTTGAAGGATTAGACTTGCTCCACGGAGTATCGCTTGGATGAATTTGAATCCAAGTCGATTTTGGATTTTAGTTGAGCCTGAAAGCAGTAAATGCGATGTGTCAAAACCTGAAAGTAGTAAATGCGGGGCCGGAGCCCAAAAGCAGTAAATGCGGGGCCGGAGCCCGATGCAGGGCCGGAGCCCGATGCGAGGCCGAAGCCCGATGCAGTAAATGCGGGGCCGGGGCCCGATGCAGGGCCGGAGCCCGATGCGAGGCCGAAGCCGACGCAGTAAATGCGGGGCCGGGCCCGATGCGGGGCCGGGCCCGATGCGGGGCCGGGCCCGATGCGGGGCCGAAGCCCAATGCAATAAATGCAGGGACGGAGCCCGATGCGGGGCCGAAGCCCAATGCAGTAAATGCAGGGCCGGAGCCCGATGCAGGGGCTGAAGCCCGATGCGGGGCCAAAGCCTAATGTAATAAATGCAGGGCCAAAGCCCAATGTAATAAATGCGGGGCCGAAGCCCAATGCAGTAAATGCAGGGCTGGAGCCCGATACAGGGCTAAAGCCCGGTGTGGGGCCGAAGCCTGATGCAATAAATGCGGGGTTGATAGGAAAGTGCAAGAAATGCGAAAGCAAAGGTCAATGCTGAGGAATAGCGTGAGGCGCTGCGATACGGTGACGCTGATTTGCTTGCGGTCTTGCTTTGTGGAGTAGGGATGGGGACTCAGTGTTGAAATCCCAAGGAGCTGGATGGATGGAAGACGTTTGTTGTCTCAATTGTGGTTGATCAGTATTCATGCTGTCTTCTTGTGTAGAATTTCCTACAATGGGAAAAGAAAACAATGAAGGAGCGAACTATATTTGCGATTTCAGCGTAAGGGCGTAGGGGATTGAACTAGCCTAGTAGGCGTCGTGCGAGCGCACTGAGAAACATGCACAAGGTGTGTCGAGGATGCGTGCATGGGCAAGGTAGGGGTGTGCTCGCACGACGCGGAAATGGCACGCTCAGTTGTGCTGATGGAAGCACTTGTAGCATAGAGGGACGTGTGCTCAACCATGCAATGACATAATCGATTGCGCGGGATTAATGGGGAGTTAGTGTTGCCTGGATGGTTGGCCCTTGAGCTACCGATCGTCTTGCCGTGGAGGAAGGGTGAGGACCACGAGAGGTCCACCTGCAAAGGCGGTCACAACTTTGTCTACCGTGTGGTAGTGTTAATTGTCGTGTAAAACAGTAAATGGATAGGATGCATGCAGTACGTGAGTTTTCAAAAGCTAATGTTGTCGTTGACATTGACTCGAAAGGTTCAAAGTACAATGCAAATTTTGTAAAATAGAGCCTTAAGCTGATTTGCCATCACACTCGGGGTTTGAGCGAGCGCGGCCCCGGAAAGCATCGGTTCTAGGCGAGGGCCTTGCAGAGATATCTATCCTAGAGTGCATGTGTGGGCCTCCTCGAGCCCTCTTCCTAGACCTCTCTAGGGCGGCGTTCGCTCAAGCAAGCTCCTGACCGCATCTCTGCATCTTAGCACGAGTTTGGGAGAGATCCCTCTAAGGTGGTTGGCCGGCGAGTACTTCATCTCTCAGCGACCTCTCGGTGATCGAACCTAGTGTTGATGAGGTCGATCATTTTGTCCCGGAATATACCCCATTCGCATTCTGTGGCGAGTCGGTGAAGTCCTCGTGTGTTGGCGGACTTTGTCGAGGCGCGGGCAGGAGGCCGAGCAAGGCGTCCCTTACCAAGACGACAGGAAACTCCGTTTAGGACTCGTCAACATGAATGACATCCTAATTTTTGAAAACTGCATGATGCATGTGTACGAAGAGAGTAAATGCCCACGGCTTAATATAAATTACAAGGTACATGTACATCACTCTCGAAATAGAAGAGACTCAAAGTGGCACGCAGGCCGACCTGATGGACTATTTGTCGGAGTCGGGTTGAAGGCTTGCATGGAGGCATAGCACGATGCATGGTTCGGTGCTACAGGGACCGTGCTATCTATGGATGGGGGCTCCCGACTCAAGGGTGTGAATTCCTTGAAATCGAGCAAGGATCTTTGGGGGCCGGTTCGGTGGCATAGCCGACTCGATCCGTTCCCTTACTCGGAACCTCTGACTAACCTAGCTTCCTATATTGGTGCCCGTGGGATGTCGGACAAGGTACCTAAGAAACTAGTATGATATGCAATGCATGCGTGAAATAAATGTGCATAAATAGATAAGCGGTAAACGACGGAAAGCAGTAAATAAACAAGCAAGCAAGCAAACGGGATTGAGCACGAACCCTCTAGATGTCCCCAGTGGAGTCGCCAAGCTGTGCGTACCCGAATTTGATCTCGTCGGGGCACGCATGCGCGCTTTTGGATCGCGCGGCTTGGGAATGTCCACCCTCCCGTGGGGATGCGCGACGGACACGCGTGAGAAGGAGTCACCACTTACTGTTTACGACCCGTAGGTCGAGGGCCGTTGAGTCGCCCGGGTCTAGGGGTACGGGGTACACCTAAATGCTAAGGCAATGATCTTTGCGGAACCGGAAAATCCGTGTTCGGGGGTTCATGTTACGTGCGGGCCTATATCCCGCACGCCCTTTCGGTACTATGGTTTGCTAGGCTTGCATGTTTTATGATTTACCGCATGAATTAAGCTGCACTCGGCTCGCACGTTTTGACACCGAAGATTCGGTGAATTAAACGATGTCGGTTGAGAAGCCGAGAGAGAAGTAAACCCGTATGTCGGGGAGTTGGTTCACAATCTTGCATTACAGTTCATCGAACCATGGAGGTTGAATCCCTGCGTGAACCAAAACCGCGAGATCTTGGATTTACTTGTGTCTGGGCAAGCATTAGACCGATTCGATTAATTTGACTCTCAGACCGTTCGCTCACCGACTGGAATTCTTACAGAACAAATGTACAAAATAAAAGTCCTTACAATGCTCTCGAAAACAATAAATACAAATTACAAAAAGGGTCGAATTCCAGTCGTTTCGCGTTCAGTTATTATTCCACTCTAACTCGCCGTGAGTTTAGGGAAAAAGACCGAAGAACTGAAATTCAATGGACGCTCTCACTGAATAGGGCGTTGGACCCTGTGAGTGTTGATTAGGGTGTTGAACCCTGTGCTCGATGATTAGGGCGTTGAACCCTAATATTATTCGGCCTAGGGATCAGGCTCGACCCGCATGGCAAACAGGTGCGGAAAGATAACACGCAACATGTAAATAACAGACAAGGTGTTTGTTATTATCGAGTGTACGTGTTTTAACAAGTTGTTAATCCGGGGTATTTTGGCATGCAAATCCTACCCTAGACAAACAAGCACGTGCCAATGTTTTAGCATTCGGCTTTGTTTTGAGAACTTGACAAAGAGAGTCAAATCTCATGTGTGTGGATTGCTTTTACAATTGCTCTGTATTGTGACACTGAATTTCCACTGAATTAGCCAAACTCATGTTTCGACTCTAGATTTGGAATCTAGAATTCCTCCTAACCATTATCTAGTGTTTGGTTAAGTCGAGTGAAAGGTTAATCAGCATTTTGCATGTTTTCTGACAGAGATAACCGTTCTAGTTACCCGAGTCTATGTTAGGATGACAGAAACTCATCAGTTAGATAAGAAAGGGCTATGCAGATGAACCTGCACCTGAACAGGTAGCCCGTTCTTGTCCCATACTGTAGTGTTTCTGTCATGCTAACCCTAAGAGTGTCGCTGAATTGTGAAAAGACGATTTTGCCTTTTATTTGAAAATTATTTTCAGAAAAGGGGAAACATCGCAGTGCGGGCCACCTCGGCCTGTAGCCGGTGTCGACCAATTCCCTGGGTCGTCCAGGGTTGTGCAAGAACCCCGAAAAAGCCAAAGAACCGGTCGATCTGCCCGGAAGTGATCTAGAAAGATCTTCTGTATCTTGACCTGAGCTACCTGAAATCAGGTAAACATTCAAGTTGAGACACAGAAACCCTTTTCAGACATCCATGCTACATCGGACCGCGCATTTCAGATTTTGAAATTGATAAGTTTGAAACGGGCACCAACGTCATTTGACAACTCATCGACGCGAGTTATCAGTTAATGGCCAATTCGTGTAAACCTTATCAGTGTGAAGTGGGTTTAATCATGTGAGCGTCCCGATTAACCCGTTTGTGGAATTAATGCTTAAGGGTTGTGCCGAATGCATTAATTGTAAAAACGATTCGTGACTCGGCGACCAAGACGGGTCAAGAAAGACCGAGGAAGATTCGGCCAACGATGGCCGAAACACCCTTTGGTCCTAATAGGCCCGAAAGGGTCTCCGAATTACGAATCCATGCATATTTTGGTTTGGAAAGACATTTCATGTGAAATTCTCGATGTAATTGAACTTGCAAATTACACGAAATCCGAGAACGGATTTAAAACGGGAAGAGGAAGCCTCATGGAACCCGAATAACTCCATGAGACTCTCGGCCTATTCTCCTTGGATAAAGCCGAGAGGTCTCATGGCTTGTATTTGGTTTCACGAGTTTTCCCCGTCTTGTTTTGAATCGTTTCTCGCATGCTCAAACATCAAACATGTTAAATAACACGATTAAACGAAAGTCGGTATTATCATGATTTAAATAACACATTCAAACATGCAAACATGCACAAACATATTATTAAAGGAATCGATAAAACAATACCGACTTCATGGATGTGAGAAAAACGATAAAACTCAGGAAACAATTTAAATCGGGGCAAAGGAATCCGGTCTTGACCCAAAAAGGTCAAGAAAGCTCTAGGTTACCTCATGGAGAGGTTAACCCGAATGATCTCGGCTTTTCCGGGTCGGGATAGTTTCCTCGACTTCGATTTAAATATTTCCCGACATGCTAGCAAGTTAAACGATGATAAACATGCATGGTGTAATAAGGAAATTGCATAATATTAAAGTTCGGAATTAAAATCATGCTTAAAACCCCTCAAAACTCCATAAACACAACAATAATGTAAAAGTCCTAGCTCCTCTAAGTCGGGAATGGTCATACCTAGTCCCAAGATGCGGGATGGTACCTTCAAGAGTCGGGTTGGACCGTTGATGGTCGGGTTTGGGCTGTTTTCCGTTGAACAGACCCGAATGGCACCAAACAGACCTGAATGGAAGGGTGGACAGACCCGACTGGCACAAGTCGGGTCGGACGTCGCCACGGAGGTTCCCGATGGAATTTTGAGGCAAGGTCGGCGGCCTTGGATAGCCAAGGGACTCCTCTAGGTGACCGTGGTGGTCGTTTGTTCCCAGAGTTGTCGGGTCGACCCGTACAGTCCTGCAAAAATCACCCAAAACAGAGCACGTCTGGAAACTGGCCCGACTGGGCAGTTTTCGGGTCGGAATTCATAACGATGGATTCCGATGGAATTTTGAGCAAGGCCAACGTCTCCTGACTCCTAACTGACCCCTGGAGGTGGTAGAAGTGGTCGTTCATCGAAAAGGGTCACGGATCGACCCGATCTGCAAGAAAACCGAACAGACAGTCAGAAACGCCGGCCCGACTGAGCAGTTTTCGGGTCGGAATTCATAACGGTGGATTCCGATGGAATTTTTGAGCAAGGTCGGTGGCTCCCGACTCCTAACGAACCCCCGGAGGTGTTTGATGGGTTTTGAAAGTTCAGACCGACTCGAGAAGGTGAGAAAACAGGGTTGGAAGTTTTGACCCGGCTGGGCCAAAACTGTGCTCGGTTCTGTACTGAGCTGATTCTCTAACTTAGAGGCTTCAAACTTGAAATCTAAGCTCGGAAATGGATAGAGGGGGTCGAAAACATGTAGGATATGAGGTTTGGTGAAGTTTGGATTTAAGTCGGGATGGATTCCGACTTAAGTCTTGAGTGTTTTGCTTGGTTTTTGGGTGGTTCTTGCTTGCTGCGATTTTTGCTGAAGTTCTTGGGAGGTTGAGAGCATTTGTTTGAGTGAGAAATGCTAGAGAGGGAGTGCAAGATGAGTTGTGTTTAAGTTAATGATGCAATGGGCTTATAAAGGAAGACTAAATGACAAGATTAAGTGGAGTTAAGTGCAATTAAGTGGTGCTTAGGGGATCCGAATTTTGGAGGAAAGATTAGGGTGGGGAAGTTGTCATGTTGAGTGTAGGGGAAGTTAGGGGAAAGTGGATGGGAGGTGATGGATGGGAGAAGGGAAGTGATGGGTGTAAGAAGATATTTTGAAAATGTGTGGTGGAGGCTCATTTGGCTTGTCTTTAGAGGAGAGCCATGGCTCGCGGCTCGGCTCGGCTCTGCTTGGCTCGGCTCGGCTTGCTCGGCTTGGCTAGCTCAATGGTCCCACTTGATTAGGAAGAAAGCCGGAAAATGCTTAAGACCCGATTGAGCTTGCATCCGACCTCCGATGTCCAATTAATTTGAAGATTTGGAATGCTTGAACTACGAGGATTTGAATGAGCCCAATATCGCCATGCGTCGTGTGGACGAACGTTCGGGCGACTCGGCGCCTCGGGAGTCGGTTACGCCCCGTTTGGACGTTCGGAGTGGAATTTAGCGCCCCTCGACCCCCCGATTGACCTTGTGCATCCTTGCATTTGTTTTGACGATCCTTTTGCCCCGCGGGGGATCGTTGGCCCGTTGTCCTCGGTCAGGGACCGTTGGCCCGGGAAGGCCTAAGGACTTCGACCGGGATTTTCTCAGTGTGCCCTGAATGCCTTGCGGTGCTTGGAGGTTATCGTGAGGTACTCAGAGATCGTTATGGTCTCTGCTTTCCGTGGAAATACCCGAAGGTTCACCGGGAGGCGTTCGTGATCACTGAAGCGTACTTCGGGAGATCGAGCCGAGTTCCGGAAGGTTGTCTGAAACTTGTTCCCCGGCCCTGGTGGTCCCTGGGCGCCTGTAGACCCGTTTTGAGGGGCCGTTTGCTTGTCAGTGGAGCGAACCCCGGGAGCTCTGTCAGAAAAAGCGTCCGTGGGGGATCGGGGTATCCCGGCTTAAGCAGGATGTCCCGGAAATGCGCCCGGACGTGTCATTGGTCATTTTGGCACTGGGAGGGATTTTTGGAGCCCCATATTGGGCACCTTTCGGTGCTTCGGTGACTCAGTGATGAATAGTGCCACAGTGCCAGCTCGTTGTTTTCGGGATTCCTCGTTCGTCTGTTCTCTGACTGCTTTCTTCCGCCTTTCTCAGTGGACCGTGTTTTTTTTATTGTTCATGACCCCGTGCCCGCCTATTTGCCTCCGATTGCCGGGCGATGAAATTGTCCCCAAGCTTCAGTCGGGAATCCTTGTGCGGGAAGCCGGTGGGCCAAAATGGGGTGCTGACAGCTGATTATCGCATCGTTTGGAAAGGTGAGCCAAAATGGGGTGCTGACAGCTTGCCCCTCTTTGACTGCATGCAGCCAAAGACTTCAGAAGCGCCCCAATTTGATAGCAATGATTGACATGGAATTTCCGATAACAGTTCTCCCTCTTACTTTGGATATGTGGGGATGTTATACCTGATGCAGAAATGTAAAGTCAGGATGAACCTGAGGGGATGGACCCCTAAACAGATAAGTAGTCGGGACGTACCCGAAGTGCAGGAAAGTAGTAGGGACGTACCCGAAATGCAGGAAGGAAAAGTTGTCGGGACGTACCCGAAATGTGGAAAAGTAGTCGGGACGTACCCGAAATGCGGGAAAGTAGTCGGACGTACCCGAAATGCGGAAAAAGTAGTCGAGACGTACCCGAAATGCGGGAAAGTAGTAGTCGGGACGTACCCGAAATGCGGGAAAGTAGTCGGGACGTACCCGAAATGCGGGAAAGTAGTCGGGACGTACCCGAAATGCGGGAAAGTAGTCGGGACGTCCCGAAATGCGGGAAAGTAGTCGGGACGTACCCGAAAACGGAAAAAAAGTAGCCGGGACGTACCCGAAATGCAGAAAGAAAAGTAGTCGGGACGTACCCGAAGGGTTTGCAATATGCACGGGGCGCATAACGAAACGAATGAACAACATGGTTCAAAGGCGCCTACCCAATGGACTTGTGGGGTGCGGGGCGTGTTGCCCGGCGGGTTTGCAATGTGCGGGGTGTGTTTGCCCGGCGGTTTGCATGGTGCAGAAAAGTAGTCGGGACGTACCCGAAATGCGGAAAAGTAGTCGGGACGTACCCGAAGTGCGGAAAATAGTCGGGACGTACCGAAATGCAGAAAAGTAGTCGGGACGTACCCGAAATGCAGGAAAAGTAGTCGGGACGTACCCGAAGTGTGGAAAATAGTCGGGACATACCCGAAATGCGGCGGAAAAGTAGTGGGACGTACCCGAAATGCGGAAAAGTAGTTGGGACGTACCCGAAATGCAGAAAAGTAAATTGCATGGGATGCATTGCACAAAAGTAATGTAAACGTTGGGGAGTTGCGTGAGGTGTGGAAGGAATCATTGTGCTTCCTCCGTCACTGAGCTTGTCCGTGTTGCAATCGATGTAGTGGCAGAATGTTTCATTGTTTGCCAATTGATTGTGATGCGATTGAATGCATGGAGTATTATCTTGAAGACTTCTCCTTGGATTTTAGTTGTGGTCCTTAGCATAAGGCAGACATGCATTCATCAAAGAAAGACTTCTTCCGAGGTTCACATCTTCGTTCCTGCATATAGAACCATGGGAGCTAACAGTAGTTGTCAGTTCTACTCTACAGCCATAAATGAAGAAGTAGAAAGAAGTCTGAATAATAATGCTTTGGGGATTTGAACTTGATGACCATTTAAAGGGATGGTCGTATCCCGCTAGGTTTGTGATTTGACAAGAAAGGCTTTTTACAGAACAGGCATGACCTGTAGAATTTGCATAAGGGTATAGGGGGATTCTTTGGGATCCTCCAAATCAAGGATACAAAGATTCGACTGTATGTCGAAACGTGTCTCATGCTCTGAGAGTAAAAAAGAGTTTGCTTGCATCGAAGACTGTCAAACCACTATTTGTTGCCGCTGCATGCTGAATGTGGCTGTCATTTCGTGGTCGAGCTGCCGAAGGTCCCCTAATTTTTGCCTAGGTCGCAAGACGCGTGACGACCTAACGGGGTGTTTTGTTTGACATTTCTCTCATTTAGATCTACCTTTTTGCTACGATCATGTATTGGGTCTAATCGCACCTCTCGATTCCTCTAACTTTTGCCTAGACCGCCCTTTTCGGGTTTTCAGCCTAGCGAGGATTTTGATTCATGCTCTCCTTTTGCCACGGTTCCCCTTTGCGGGATTTTAAACCGTGCCTCTCATTCCCTAATTTTGCCTAGGCCCCTCAAAGAGGTTTTCACCTAGCGGGAAATCCATTCTTTTTCTCTCAGGAAAAATTCAGAGAAAAGGGGAAGAGCAGAAGATGGGAGTACATGAGTTAACGAAATTAAAAGTGTTGGGAACTGTACATGCAAAGAAAGATAAAATGTAATGTGCATTTGAGAAAACATCCGCAGTGGGATAAGAGAAAAACCATCACGGATAGTATTTCTTAAGAGCATCAGCATTGACCGGAAGAGCGTTCTCGTTTCCGTCCATATCGTTGAGAATGATTGCCCCTCCGTCAAAGACTTCTTTAACGATGAATGGACCGTCGTACTTGTAAGCGAACTTGCCCCTGGAATCTGGGGCGATGTGTAAAACTTTTCGCAAGACGAGGTCGCTGGGGCTGAACTTTGCGAGGACGAACTTTTTTTGTTGAATGTTCGAGCCATTCTTTGCTGATAGCACTAACCGTGGCAAAGTGCAGTTAGCCGCTTCTCGTCGATGAGATTAAGCTGTTCATAGCGTTGCTTCGCCCATTCTGCTTCCTCGAGTTTGGACTCGGCAAGAACCCTCATGGAGGGAATCTCCACTTCGATTGGAAGAACCGCTTCCATGCCGTAGACCAAAGAATACGGGGTTGCCCCGGTGGATGAGCGGATAGAAGTCCGATATGCCAAGAGTGCAAACGGGAGCATCTCATGCCAGTCCTTGTAATCACCGTCATTTTTTGGATATGATTTTTTTTATATTCTTATTCGCTGCCTCTACCGCACCATTCATTTGTGGACGATATGGAGAGGAATTACGATGTGGATCCTGAACTGTGCACAGAGCTCGTCAATGAGCTTTTATTCAGGTTCTTGGCATTGTCGGTGATGAGAGTCGCAGGGACCCGTATCGCGCAATGATGTCGCGTTTGAGGAAGCGAGCCACGGCCTTTGCAGTGACTGACGCAAGGGTGATAGCTTCGATCCACTTGGTGAAGTAATCGATAGCTACCAGTATGAACAAATGTCCATTGGATGCTTTAGGGTTGACTGGACCAATCACGTCCATGCCCCACATTTGAAAATGGCCACGGAGCAGCCATTGGATGGAGCTCGTTGGGTGGTGCTCTGATCTGATTCGCGTAGACTTGACACAAGTGACAGTGTCTGACATGCTTGACGCATTCGGTCTCCATGGTAGACCAGAAGTACCCGAGTCGCATGAGCTTCTTTGCTAGCATGAGTCCATTCATATGAGGTCCGCAATTTCCTTCGTGCACTTCTTCCATGGGCGTTGTGCCTCATTCTCGTCGACACACCGAAGTAGTGTAGCATCGAATGAACGGCGGGGAGAGAGTCTCGCCACTCAGAAAAATGTGCCGCAATGCGCGTAGAGTCCTCCGGTCATGACGATCGGTGAACGCTGGGAATTGACCTGTTTGCAGCAAGTGCTTGATGTCTGCGTAACACGGTTTGCCGTCAACAGCATCAATTACATCGCAATGGGCATGGCCCAGAGCAATCTCAAACTCGAGAGGTTTTATGAGATTCTCCTTCGTAATGCTCACCGTGGATGCGAGTGTGTTGCAAGTGCATCTGCGAACCGGTTCTTCATGCGTGGGGTGTACGTAAATGAGATATCTTTGAAGTTCTCTGTCAACTCTTCGACGGGGTACTCATGATATGGCACCAACTTTGGATCTTTCGTCTTCCATTGTTTAAGCGTCTGGAAGATTGTGAGCATAGAATCGCCAAACACTTTTAACTCCTTGACTTGAGGTAGATTGCGGCCTGCAAACCGAGGATACAAGCTCATATTCGGCTATATTTGTTGGCTGCAAGGGAAATCAATCTTCGCGCTTGTAACAGGGAAATGACGCCCCTCAGGGGATATCAGCACCGCGCCGATACCAGACCCAGTGGAATTGACTGCACCGTCAAAGTACATCTTCCATCCTAGAGTCTCTTCCTCATCACTCACTTGGAGGATCCTTCATCTGGAAAGTTAGGGGTGATCGGTGTGTCGTCCTCGATCGGAAACTCCGCTAGATATCTGCAATGCTTGGCCCTTCATTGATGTGCGTGATACGTATTCGATGATTTCATACTCCGTCAGTTGGCAACGCCATTTTGCTATGTTCCTCATGGAGGACGGACTGCTGAGTAGATACTTTCAAAGGATCTGTCTTTGACAGCAGGCGAACAGTATGGTAGAGAGTGTATTGCCGGAGCCTTTGCATGACCCAAAGAGTGCGAACACATCTTCTCTATCTCAGGGTAGTTGGACTCCCTTCAGTGAACTTTTTGCTTAAATAATAAATTGCCTCGCTCTGCATGAGAGGAATCGTCCTTTTGCCCTAACATGCATCCGATGGATTGTCGGCGTCTACTCCAGGTACAGAATGAGAGGACGATCCGGTGAAGGTGGAACCAACACCGGTGGCTGAACTAGGTATGCCTTGACTGTATCAAAAGCTTTCTGACAATCGTCATCCCATTCAACCGCTTTGCATTTTTGCGAAGTAAACGGAAGAGTGGTTGGCACTTGTCTGTTAAATTTGCAATGAAACGTGCGATGTAATTCAGCCGTCTAGGAAAATCCTCTTACTTCGCGCACTGTCGATGGAGGGGGGCAATTCCATGATCGCCTTGACTTTGTCGGGATCAACCTCGATGCCCTTTTCGCTGACTACAAACCCTAGCAATTTTCCTGACTTGACGCCGAAAGTGCATTTCGTTGGGTTGAGTCGGAGTTTGTACTTCCTGAGACGATCAAATAGCCGCCCTAAGGTTGACAAGATGATCTTTCACCTGCTTTGGACTTTGCAATCATGTCGTCGACGTAAACCTCTATCTCTTTATGCATCATGTCATGAAATAGAGTGACCATTGCCCGCTGATAGGTTGCCCCAGCGTTTTTTGAGACCAAAAGGCATGACCTTGTAACAAAACGTACCCCACATCGTGATGAACGTCGTTTTGATCTTATCCTCCTCGGCCATCTGAATCTGATTGTATCCAGAGAAACCATCCATGAGGAGAATTGTGTGTGGCGTGCTGTATTGTCCACCAAGACGTCGATATGGGGCAGCGGGAAGTATCCTTAGGGCTGGGCCTTGTTAAGGTCTCGATAGTTGATGCAGACTCTGACCTTCCCATTCTTCTTTTCCACTGGCACCACGTTAGCTACCCATTCAGAGTAATTGCATACCTCTAAGAATCCCGCATCCACCTGTTTGACGACCTCTCTTTAATGCGGAGAAGAAGATCAGCTCGTTGAAGCCGTAAGTGTTGACGTTTGGGCGGAAATCTTTCAGTGTCGAGTGGGAGGAAATGCTTTACGATCGAGGGGTCCACAAACCTGGCATATCGGTATAAGACCAAGCGAAGACCTCTTGATACTTTGACAAGAAATCGATCATCCGGGCTTTCTGTGCGGGGTCGAGATCCGTCCGATCCTTAGGTGCGTTGCTCTTCTGTGGTGCCTATGTTGATCTCTTCGGTTGGCTCGATCGAAGTGAGTTGATGGTTTTCAAGACGATGCAAACTCTCTTCTATCTCGGGCACGCGACCGTCCTCGTCAAGTCCTTCCCCGAAGTATATGGGTAGGGACTTTCTGAGGTGTGTTTCGGACGAATTCGAATCATTGCATCGGTGATTTGGATTCGATTGGAGCCTGGACACGAAAGCGATTGTTTTAGAAATTAAAGATGTTAGAAGTAAGTAAGCATGAGAGAGAGAATAAGACACAAAAATTCAAAAAGCATGTAGGGATTTTTAACAAGCCATAACAAAACCCCTCTTCTGTTGTGTGGCTTATGCGTTGCCGACAACAGGTAGCATTATATATAAAGACCGTCTTACACATCGGCAACTAGGCCGAGTAGAGCGGAACTGAAGTCCAGTTGGTAAGCTCCTCATCCTCCCGTACAGGGCGGATATGAACCCTGGAGATGTCTCCTCAGTGACGGCATATATGGCTGGCAAGCCAAAATGCTTCAACTGCATCCGAAGAAAAGTCATCTGTTCAGTGATTGGGCTATCGGAGGTGCCTCCCATGATCTGCGGTGGGTGCTGCAAAAACTTTGAGAGTGGTGGAACCAGAATGCCCTGAAGAACTTTTCGTAATGTACAGCAAGGCGGTGTA